>NW_006256901.1:2520073-3105904 GCF_000478725.1 Eutrema salsugineum | reverse complement strand
ACGCGCCCATCCACTAAGTAATCGGAAGAAGAGGAATATACATCCGTAGAAGGAGAAAAAAAATAAGAAGATAGGGAAGAAGAAGATAGGGAAAAGAAAAAATTGGATGAAGACCTTAAAAGAGGAGGAATTAGAGAAAGTAGAAGAATATAAAGATGAGGTAAAAGCAGAAAAACAACAGAAGAATAGGAAGTCGGTGACAACGAAGAAGATGATGACAATGAAAAAGGAAAAGAAAAAAAGAAGAAGAAAGAGAATAATAAAATATTGAAGAAGAAGAAGAAATAGAATAAAACCTAGAAGAGAATAAAATCAAAAGATGTATGAGAGGAAGAAGGAAAAGATGTGGATAATAAGAAGAAGACGTGAAAAATAAAAACCGGAAGAATAAGAAGTAAGAAAAGACATAGAAAATAAAGAAGAAAAACAAAAATAGAAAAAAACAAAAAAAAAGAAAGAAAAAATGATAGAGAAAAAAAAAGATAAAAAAGAGAAAAAGATGATGATTACTATCATACACTTATTAGTATGGATTTTAAAGTTTTTAATATTAGACAATGATTACTTTCATAGGTTAGTTTTATTTTAATTTTTTTGTATCAAACTGTTGATCTAATTCTTTTCGATTTATGACATAAAATATTGGTTTACGTTTCAATGAAACTATTCGCCTGCGCAAGGCGCGGACTAAACACCTAATCCAATTCCAAAGTGCTCTTAGACCAGTTTCATAAGACCATAAACATCACCGTCTCCACCCGCGTCTCTTATGATTAAAAAGCATTATTTTACTAACTGGAGTGTGTAAAAATGTTAAAGACGTCTTTTAAATTAGAATACTAAGAGACGGTTGTTAAAAATAGGTGAAGGCACGTGATTGGTTATTCAATTTGGGGGAAAAAAATTTATTCCTTTCTTCCTCATTTTTTTCTTCCTTTCTCACTCATTCAACCATGGACATCTAAAACAAATGGATTTCTTAAATGGGTCTTAAATTCAATATTAATATTAAAAAATAGTTAAGAAACCCTAATGAGTCTCAGCGATGTTTATGCTCTAAGTGTTTTGGGTGGATTTTTTAAGATATTTTGGATTTAAAAAAAAAGGAAAAAGGCCCAATTTTTATGGATTGATCTTTGCAGAAGGATTTTTAGGATTGATTCTAAAGGATTGTTTATGACATGTATTATTTGCTGATTGGTTGAGGGAATGAGACGCGTTTGTATTGAAGGAATTTTCTTTCTCTCAGCGAACACTTTCTCTCTCTCGGAGATTTTTCTTTTCCTCGGTGAAATCACGATACTTCCGATCATCCTCCAAAACGAAGACATAATCCGGGCTTCTATGAAGGATTCAGTCATCTGCGTGGCTCGGTAAGTCTGTTTTATCGATTTCAAAGTAGTTGTAGACATAGTTGTAAAAATTAGAATTTTGGGTTTGAAGATGGATTTGGGGATTTTTTCTGTAAGCGAGATTAGGCTAAATTGATTGAATAATAGTCGATATTAGGCTAGTTTACAGACATTTTCATTCATAGATTGTTTGAAATTGGTTATTTGTGGGCATATGATCTGTTTGTTTGTGTTCGCATATGCTAAGTTATTAGGTTATATGCTTTTGACGAGGGTACCTAGAGAAACAAAGACAGATGGTTCATGATGCTTGTTGAGAAGTTCTTGTTTGCTATATCACATAAACAAAGGTAATTTATCTTCATTTGTCTTTGTTAAATTACCAATTCCTTGTTTTTTTTATAAGTATGAAACAATGCAATGTTTGGGTTTGTGTTGATGTATGCGATAACAGTTCTTTGTTTTGTGGCTAGGTTAACTTCGGAAACTATAAGAGATGATCTTGGAAGCAATCAAGCATTTGTTCCAGTGATGATGGGAGGTTAGTTTGGTTCTTTCCAGTAAGTAGTAGTTAGCATAGATAGTTAGCTTAAGAGTATCGTTTAGATAGGCTTTTGGAGAAAAGGTTGATAGTTATTTGTTAGGTGAAGAGTTAAGAGTTTTGTTTGATTGATTGATTGAAATTGGTTTTAAAAGAGTTAAAGTTAATAGGTGAAGAGTTAAGACATTGATTGCATTTAAAACTTTCTGCAAAAAACACAAAAACTTTCAAAAGACATCAAAACTCATTAAAGAATTAAACCTTCTACATATATGAAAACACTAAACCGATTAAACCTTCTACATATATTGTCCTTTAACTACAAAATTTCTCTAAAACTTTCTGAAAAACACAAAACCGATTAAACACTTATCATTTCTTTCTTCTAAAAACCATTCCATAAACTTCCTAAACACTTTCACAAACTTTGTAAACAATTTTTTTTCTTCTAAAACCCATTCCACAAACTTCCTAAACACTTTCGCAAACTTTCTAAACAGTTTTTCTTTCTTCGAAAAACCATTCCACAAACTTCCTAAACACTTTCACAAACTTTCTAAACAGTTTTCTTACTTCTAAAAACCATGCCACAAACTTTCATTCCTTCTCTAACATTCTTTCCTTCTCTAAACTTTCTAAACTTTCATTCCTTCTCTAAAATTTCTTAACTTTCATTTCTACTCTGCATGGATTCTTCGAACCCATTTAGCAGCTCTCACAGACATTCTGTTTTTTTTTTCACAATCTCAAGATCTTGGATCATCTGAAGTTCCAAGGTTTAGCAGCCAAGTACCCGATCAGCCAAGTTTTAAAGAAAAAAGGAAGTGGTCGCCTGTGGAAGATGTGGTGTTGATAAGCGCATGGTTGAACACTTCTAAAGATCCAGACATCGGCAATATACAAAAAGCAGGTGCCTTTTGGAAAAGAAGCACCGCTTATTTCAACTCTTCACCAAAGCTTGCTAATGAACAAGATAGAGAGTCTGGTCAGCTTAAGCAGAGGTGGCAGCTGATTAACGACCATGTGTGTAAGTTTGTTGCTTGTTATGAAGCGGCAATGAAGGAGCAAACTAGTGGGCAAAATGAGAATGACGTGATGAAGCCAGCTCAACAAATTTTCTACAATGATCACCTCTTCAAGTTCAACCTTGAACATGCTTGGAGGGAACTTAGACACGACCAGAAATGGTGCTCTGCATCTGCGGTTAAAGAAGGTGGAAAGGGAAAAAGAAGGAAGCTTTATGAGACTTCAGTTCACTCTTCAAGCTCACAAACCCAAGATCAAGGAGATGATGAGTACCTGAGACAACTCACGCCAGAAGATCTTCAACGACTACTCGAAATTGGAGAGATACGGGGGTTTCCCGGGATATAAGAAGCATAGATTGTATGCATTGAGGTTGGAAGAATTTCCCTACCGCTTGGAAAAGACAATATACACGTGGTTCTCGAAAACCGGCAATTGTCTTAGAGGCGGTAGCGTCACAAGATCTTTGGATGTGACACATATTTTTTGGACCTCCATGTACCTTAAACGATATTAACGTTCTTGACCGTTCACCTGTTTTTGATGATATATTACAAGGTCGAGTTCCAAAAGTGCAATACTGGGTTAACGGACACAAGTATAATATGGCATACTACCTCACAGACGGTATTTATCCAAAATGGGTAACTTTTATCAATCTATTCAACTGCCTCAATGTCCGAAAGCATCGTGATTTGCTATTTGTCAAGAATCCATCCGAAAAGATGTCGAGCGTGCTTTTGGAGTTCTACAAGCTTGATTTGTAATTGTCAGAAATCCAGCTTTTTCTAGGATAAGGAAAAAATTGGAAAGATTATGCGAGCATCTATCATACTGCACAATATGATCGACAATATTATTGGCATACGAAATTAAGTCCGTGATAGAAAAATACATGGCTGATTGAAAGATGATTTAATTGAGCATATGTGGAACAAGTTTGACACTTCTCAAGAGTAGAACTAAAAGTTTTACAATTTAAATATATGTATTTTGAATTTATTAAATTTCATGTAATGTTTTAAAAATCTTGTTTTATATGAAATGTATGTATAAATTTAAAATTAAATTTAAAAATCAATAAAAAATTATTGAAAATTTTAATTATTTATTCTTAACAAATCCTTGAAGGGTTCACCAATGGAGGACTAGAATGGTAAGAGTTTCTTAATTCAATATTAAAAAAAAATTTATTAACAACCTCTCTTTGAATCTCTCTAATGTACATACTCTTAGTTTTTCGTCCTCGGTATTTGTGATGAAAGCAATATAAATTGAGTTTTATGTAGCCTGTTTCCATTTATTTTGAAAAATAAGGCAAAGTGTATTTCTTGCGTATTTAGCTATGATTTGAGAAAACACAAATTCAAAATACAGACTCTTATTGCTGTGCATACACGACAAGTAGTCAAGTAGGGTATACAATGTCAACTCGTGTTATGAAGCGTGCTATAGACGAATGCATAAAGACATTAATGTTGAACCTGAAGAGTGAACATAGACCGTTACTGAATCCTTTTAGAGAAATATTATGGATCCCAAATATCGGAGAGATGAATATGAGTTAGTTCTTTATCCAAAAAAAAAAGAAGAATATGAGTTAGTTCTCAACATGAGGAAGCACTAGTCCACGGTTAGATTGATTTGGCGTCTAAACGATCTAAACTATCAGATTTCATGGGCTCTACCCAAAAGCCGGTTCTGGCGACATGTATGCGGCTGAAAACATGATTTAAGGGTCGTAAATCCTGGATACAGCTAAATGTGTTTTGTAAAAGTTTTGGATAGAATCCTCCATCACCAATCACCATGGCTCATGTTCTTTTGCTTTATGATTACTATATAATATAGTACACTGTTGTTTTTCCTTTATATAGCATAGTTTATATAACATAATTTATAAGCCAATATGCCTTTACAAAAGAAGAATATTTTATTATAATTAACTTATTATCATGCACGTCGACAAATTCATGGGCAGAAAGATAAGACATACAAACATTAAGAAATGAATTCTTTTTTTTTGTTGGCTAAACATTTTCAATAAATGATATCAGAACAGCTACCACACGGACAACAGAACAAACCCGTGAGTTGGCAAAATAAACGAAGTGGTAAAAAGTTATAAAAAAAAAGAATCATTTTTAGTGGTTAGACCGTAAATTCAAATGTTTAAGAACTAATTTTTCTAGCTATTCATAGCAAAACACTTCGTTATTCATATGCGATTCGTATGCGTATGGCCCAAACTCTGTGCAGCCCTGACTATGAAGTCAATCGAATGATGATGAACTTCGACTACTTAGTTTATAAAATAAAATAAAAAATGGAAGAGAAAATTAACGTTCCGTAAGTGATCAAAACTACGTGACCAACCCATGTTTGAACTTTGACGTATGCAATTGAAGGATACGTTCCACCTAAAGGTTTGGTAATTAGCTTTCGGCTCCACATGATCTTTGTTCTACGAAGTGTTATGATCTTTAGTCAAATAATATTCACTATTTTGTGATCTATTTTGACCAAGAGATATATGAATTTAAAGATTCACATTGTTTTTTTTTTTTGAATAGAATGTTAAATTTTATTTAAAGAAAAAAGACTTTTTACAACACGTCTTTAAACAACGATTGAAAAGTTTTTAAAACTGATTAACAATTTAAACGGGTGGTGGGTTCCTTCTTGTAGCAAACCAGATGCAAAGACCATCTTCAAATTGCCTTGCACTATTTGTTTTCAGAGTGCTTAGTCTGTTCTTCATTATGATGTCAATCCTCTTTACTAGAAGCTTCTTCGGCGTTATCTTTTCTCTATGTCTGCGATGATTTCTTTCGCACCAAATAGTATGGATAGTGGCTTGAAAAATATACCGCAGAATGAAGGAAAAAACTGCATTATGCAGAGGCTGTGTAATAAAGACTATCAGCTCCGACCATGTCGATGTGAAATCAGTTCCCATAAAGTCTCCAACCAGTTCTTCCCAGATCGCTTTTGTGTAAAGACAGGCAAAGAAGAGATGTTCTCTGCTTTCTAATTTTTCATCGCAGAACGAGCAACTAGTGTCAATGTTTCCATTCCATTGTTGCATAAGAGTTCCTGTTGCGAGTCTGTTTTTCGCCGCCAGCCATGCCATAAAAGCAAATTTAGGAGTTGATCTCGAGAACCAAATGCCGGGGCAAGGATCCCAGTCATTCGGTTGACGCATCAAATCCCCTGTTTCTTTGGCATTAAACCTGTTTTTGTAATTGTTGCTTTTTCCTCTCCAAAGCGGCATATCCTCTGCATTTACCACTCTTTCCCATCAAACTCATCTGATTTTTCATCCTCTATCTGCGACAGAAGGTGGCTTCTGTGGTTTCTACACCGATCTCGATCCAAGACTGTTCCAAGAGTAGCATTGCTCTGAATTCCAAGGTCAATACTGCCTCTCCGACCCAGTTTTTCAAACAAAAAACCCAGCTGAGACCAGTTTTCATACCAAAAGGATACTTTATATCCATTCCTTATATCTGTTTTGTAAAAATTATTTGCTAACTCACGGTACTTAAGGATTTTCTTCCAAATCCAGGAGCCAAGCGTTGTGTTTTCACTCACTGCCCAAAAGGAGTTCTTCCTGATGAGATGCCGATGAACCCAATTTACCCATAGAGAGTCTTTTGCTGAGAGGATCCTCCATATGAGTTTAAGCACACAGACCCTGTTTACCATCTCAAGTGGCTTTATTCCCAAACCACCTTTTTGCTTTGGGGAACAAACTATGGACCACGATACCTTTGCTTTCCTCCCATTTAGATCCTGTCCAGACCATAAGAAAGCAGCACAGATCTTATCCAACTCTTGAATGCAGGCTTTTGGGAGTCTAAAAGCTGCCATCCAAAAGTTAGTAAGGCTAAAAACCACTGATCGGAGAAGCTGCAGGCGACCCCCAAATGAGAGATGCTTTGCAGACCAAGAGTGAATCTGTGCTCTGATTTTTTCGACAAGGGGAATATAGTCTAGCTTGCTCATCTTGCGTGTGAGTAATGGCAAGCCAAGGTATCTCACAGGAAGGGTACCTAGCTCAAAGGGAAACTCTCCAATAATTTCTGCTTTCAGAACATCCTCTATGCCCGCCATATAGACTGACGAATTCTCTATACTTATGTGTAAGGCAGAGTGAAAAGCAAACCAATCAAACACCTCCAAAGCTCCAACAATGGGCTGTTTATCACCTTTGACAAACACCAGTAGGTCATCTGCAAAGCATAGATGTGTGAGTTGCATTTCCTTATATCCTGGGTGGTAACTGATTTTTCTTTCCAAGGCAGCTATGTCCAGTTTATTTGAAAGAACATTCATACAGATCACAAACAAATAAGGAGACAAATAACATCTTTGTCTCAGTCCCCTTGCACTCCCAAAGTAGCCTGCAAGCTCACCATTCACCTGCACCGAGAAAGATGCTGATGATATACACAATCTGATCCAATGTATGTACTCCTCTGTAAATTCCATAGCCATTAAAGTGTTTAGTAGAAAGTCCCATTGCACAGAGTCAAAAGCTTTGGAGATGTCTATTTTCATGGCACATCTTGGGGTTAGGTCCTCTTTATGGTAATCTTTTACCAGTTCAGTGGCTAGAAGCAAGTTCTCCATCAGCAATATATCTTTAACAAAAGCTGATTGATTAGGAGCAATGAATTAAGAGAGAATGATCTTCAGTCTGTTGGCCAGAATTTTGGAGATGAGCTTGTATATCACATTGCAGCATGAAATTGGTTTATAGTCCTTCATTGTTTTTGCTTGTTTCTTCTTCGGAATTAATGCTAGGATTGTTGAGTTCACTCCTTTTAGTAAAAATCCCAGATTGAAAAAAGATTGAACAGCAACCAAGAGATCCTGTCCTACTACATCCCATGATTCTCTGAAAAACTCAACTGTATAGCCATCTGGTCTTGGGGATTTATCTTTTAGCATAGAGAAGAGAGCTCTCTTGATCTCTGCCTCATTAACTTCATGGGTAAGCAGGGCTTTATCAGTCTCTGCGCATTCAAAGCCGATCAAGTCTTTAAGATCTTCAATGTCACAAGAGGCATAATCCGATGGTTTGATATTTAGAAATTCCTCAAAGTACTGAGCCGCTTCCTCTTTAATGCCAGCAGCATCTGAAACTGTACGACCATCTACACAAACAATCTCATTGATTCTGTTGCGAGTCTCTCTAGTCTTTACTGCTTTAAAGAAAGCTTTTGTGTTCTGGTCCCTAGCCTGCAACCAAAAGAGTTTTGATCTTTGCTTCAATAATCTTTCTTCAATATCAGCCATCTGACTCCATTTCTCATATGCCAATCTCTCATCTTCGACCGCTGGACTCGTCGCTGAAATCATTGAGATTTCCTGCAGTTCACAAAGTCTTTTGTATGCCTCCTTTGTCTTTTTTGTTATTCCACTGACCAAATCTCTACTCATTTGCCTCATAAGCGGCTTTATCCCTTTTAGCTTTTTCGAGAATCTGAACATTGCAGATGTAGAATGGTATAAAGAAAGAGTTCTGTCCCAAGCTTGCTTAATGTTGTCTTTAAACCCGTGAGAGTTTGTGACAGCATTAACAAACTTGAAAGGTCTTCTTTTATGCTCCTCAACTGCCTTTAAATGGATTCGACACCTCAGGTGGTCAGAACAGCCGCCTGGTTCAAACACACAGTAAGATTGAGCCATCTTATTTATCCATTCATTATTCACCAAAACCCTGTCCAGTTTTTTTGTTGATCACCCCTCTGTTTTTTATTTTATTTAAACTTTCAATTGTTTACATTAGCAAAGTTGTGTATTTGCAAGTTTAGTTTTATGTTTGAGGCCACAAAAATCTCTAAAAAATGTTGTGAAAACAATTATTCTTTCTTGAATAAAATTTAACATTTTATTCAAAACAAAAAAAGTTGTGTATTTGTTTAAAATGAAAAAGACATGATTATTTTCTCAGTTTTTGTTTTGTTTTGGGTTAAAAACGAAAAAAACATGATTATTTTTCTTGTTTTTGTTGATTGGTAACCTGCAGAATGGCGGAATTGTTGGATTAAGCTTGAAGTTATCTTGACTTGCAAGATATTAGGAATAAGAAATATTCTTAGGAGTTATCTAGGAAAAATGAAATTTCTATTTCTATGAGAATTAGGAGTTATCTAATCCCTCTCTGTATAAGGAGATATCAACTTGTGATATAACTTAATAGAGATTGAGGGCTTTAGTTTTTGAGTTAGTTTTCTAAAGCAATAAGAGATTTATTCTTATACCTTGAGTTCTTAAGTTATTTAATCGATATTGCAAACTAGATTTGGTATCAGAACCTTATCAAATTCACGAAGATAAAAAAAATATCCAGCCATGGGAGACTTAGTACCTACGACAGAAAAATCCAAGGAGGGAGGAAGCTCTTCCTCTATTCAATGCCTATGCTTACCACAACCAATTATACGGTGTGGACTATGCAGATGAGAGTATGTCTCAAGGTACACAAATTATGGGAATCGGTAGAACCAGGATCAGCGGATGACGAGAAGAATAACCTAGCCATGGGTATATTGTTTCAATCCATACCAGAGTCGCTTGTCCTCCAGGTCGGTGAACTTGATACAGCAAAGAAAGTTTGGGAAGCAGTTAAAACAAGATACGTTGGAGCAGAAAGAGTAAGAGAAGCTCGACTACAGACATTGATGACCAATTTCGATCGGATGAAGATGAAGGAATCAGAGAACATCGATGACTTTTCAGGAAAGTTATCAGAGATATCATCAAAGTCTGCAGCACTCGGAGTAAGCATTGAAGATTCCAAACTCGTGAAGAAGTTCCTCAAAAGTTTACCTCGGAAATACATACATATAGTGGCCTCCCTGGAACAAGTTTTGGACCTGAACACCATTACCTTTGAAGAGATCATAGGGCGGCTGAAAGCTTATGAAGAAAGGATCTCCGAAGACATTGAAGCGCAAGAAGACACAAACAAATTAATGTATGCAAATACAGAGGATCAAACAGGGAAATCTAACCGCGATTACAACAACAACTGGAGAGGAAGAGGTCGCGGAGGTAGAAGAGGCAGAGGTCGTGGTCGTTCGAACCAATGGAGAAATACATCGCAGATTACATGTTATCGCTGCGACAAGATCGGCCACTACGCCTCCGATTGTCCTGACCAATTGCTCAAACTTCAGGAAGCTCAAGAAAGCAACAACAGCAAAACACAAAGTGCAGATGAATTGTTGATGCACGAGGTCGTCTACCTCAACGAAAAGAACTGCACACCAAGCGAATATGAGACAAACTCAGGAGATGAAGATCTATGGTACCTTGACAATGGCGCCAGCAATCACATGACAGGTGATCGAAGATACTTTTCGGATATTGATGAGACAAGAACAGGAAAAGTGCGTTTCGGTGATGATTCTCGGATTGATATCAAGGGGAAAGGATCCATCTCATTCACCATATGAATGGAGAACCAAGGATGATGACAGATGTCTACTTTATTCCAGATTTAATGAGTAACATCATAAGTCTCGGGCAAGCCATAGAATCCGGGTGCGACATAAGGATGAGAGGAGATTGTTTGACAATGGATGATGAAAGTGGAAACCTGATTGCCAAATCAAGTCGATCGAAGAACAGACTTTACAAAGTCCGTATGGGAATCAGAGATCAACAGTGTTTGCACTTGTCATCAATGAGCGAATCAAAGAGATGGCACTCGAGACTAGGACATGTAAACTATGAAACAATCAAAAATATGGTGAATCGAGAGCTGGTTCAAGGAATTCTCAAGATGAATTTTGAAAAGGAAGTATGTGGTTCTTGCCTCTTAGGAAAACACGCGAGAAAGGTGTTCCCACAACCAACATCATATTGAGCAAACAAGGCACTTGAGCTAATACATGGCGATCTCTGCAGTCCCATAACACCAACTACCTTAGCCGGGAATATGTACATATTTGTGCTTATTGACGACTTCACCAGATACATGTGGACGATTCTTCTCAAGGAAAAGGGCGACGCGTTTTCAAAGTTCAAAAGATTCAAAAGATTTGTCGAAGCTGAAGCAGGAGAAAATATTCAAACATTTAGAACAGACAGGGGAGGAGAATTTACGTCAAGCGAGTTTAACTCTTTCTGTAATGCCTCAGGTATAAAACGACATCTCACTGCACCTTACATGCCTCAGCAAAACGGGGTCGTAGAAAGACGAAACAAAACTTTGATGGGATTGGCGAGAAGTATAATGAAAGACATGCGATTACCAAATTTTCTTTGGGGAGAGGCTATTAGACATAGCACGTATCTGTTGAATAGAGTGGCGACACGAGCACTGAAGGACAAGACACCATACGAGCTTTACCGGAAAAGAAAGCCGAACATATGTCATCTTAAGGTTTTTGGGTGCATTGCATTCGCTAAGGTGGAGAAACCAATGTTAAAGAAGCTCGATGACAGGTCTCGTATGCTTGTGCATCTCGGAACAGAGCCTGGGTCAAAGGCGTATCGATTACTTGATCCCCAAGCTAGATTGTAGTGAGCCGAGATGTAATCTTCGACGAGACAATGGGATGGAATTGGAGCTCGAAAAACCCAGAAGAAAGACAAGATGGAAGCTTCAAAATTGTATTTGGAGAATTTGGAAATCGCGGTATCCAAAGGACAATTGTAGAAGAAGCAGAAACAGAGCATCACAGCGAACAAGATAACGATGCAGAGGAAGAAACAGAGTCTGTCGAAAATCACATCGAAGGCGATATGGATACATCGATAACTTCATACGAGCAAGGTATAGAGGTTCAAGATGATGACATATCTGCAGCACAAGGTCTTCGAAGATCAACAAGACTATCAGTAAAACCAAAATACTTGGTGGAAAATTACGTCTTACTTGCAGAAGAGGAAGGAGAAAAGCTGCTCATGTGTTTAAACGATGAACCCACAAATTTCAAAGAGGCAAAAGACATAAAAGAGTGGAGACTTGCGTGTGAGGATGAGCTTCAATCGATCGAAAAAAATCGAACCTGGACTCTTGTCGATCTACCGGTTGGAGTGAAACCCATAGGCTTGAAGTGGGTATTTAAGCTTAAGCGAAAATCTGATGAAAGTGTTAATAAACACAAAGCTCGATTGGTTGCAAAGGGTTATGTACAACAGTATAGTGTTGACTTTGAAGAAGTTTTCGCACCAGTGGCGCGACTAGAAACAATACGACTCCTCATTAATCGGGCAGCTTCGAACAGATGGGGAATACATCATTTAGATGTTAAAACAGCCTTTCTTCATGGAAAGTTAAAGAGACTGTGTATATACTCAACCAGAGGGTTATGAGAAAAAGGGAGAAGAAGACAAGGTCTACAAGTTGCATAAGGCTTTGTATGGATTAAGAGAGGCACCAAGGGCATGAAACAATAAGTTAAACCAGATATTGGTGGAACTAAGATTTACAAAGTGCTCGAAGGAACCATCTGTGTACCGAAAAGAACTCGGTAAAGATCTCTTGGTGGTAGCTGTATATATGGATGATCTTTTCATTACAGGATCAAGCAATGATGTCATTATCGATTTCAAGGCCGAGATGTCTTCAAAATTTGATATGAGCGATCTTGGAAAATTGACGTATTACCTCGGAATTGAGGTCTGCCAATGCGATGAAGGAATATATTTATGTCAAAACAGGTATGCTTTGAAGATATTAGAAGAAGCAGGAATGAAGAACTGCAACCTGACACATACACCGATGAAACTCGGTTTGAAGTTGTCCAAAGCAGAGAACGAGAAAAAAGTCGATGCAACAAGGTATCCGAAGAATGTAGGCTGCCTAAGATATTTGCTGCATACAAGGCCAGATATGTCGTACTGTGTAGGTGTCCTAAGCCGTTACATGCAGAGTCCAAGGGAGTCGCATGGAGCTGCAATGAAATACTGCTTGCGGTATCTACAAGGTACTACATCGCTTGGCCTTGTCTTTAGGAATCCGAGCATGAAGATACCAAAGTTACTTGGTTACAGCGATAGTAGTCATAATATAGATCCAGATGATGGAAAGAGTACCTCTAGATACATATTATATCTTGGAGACAGCCCTATAACATGGTGTTCTCAGAAACAAGAAACAGTGGCGTTGTCATCATGCAAAGCCGAGTTCATGGAAGGAACAGAAGCTACACGGCAAGCTATATGGTTACAGGACTTGTTGTGTGAGGTCACTGGTACGCCAAGTGAAAGGGTTATCATTCGTTTAGATAACCAGTCGGCCATTGCCCTCACCAAGAACCCAGTATTCCATGGAAGAAGCAAGCAGATACAAAGGCACTATCACTTTATAAGAGAATGTGTTGAAAGCGGGCAAATTGGAGTTGAGCATATCACCGGAACAGAACAGAAAGCAGAAATTATGACTAAGGCACTTGGAAAGATTAAGTTCAAAGAAATGAGGGATCTTATCGGTGTCCAAGAAGTGACAACAAAAGACTTCAAGCTTAAAGGGGAGATTGTTGGATTGAGCTTGAAGTTATCTTGACTTGCAAGATATTAGGAATATGAAATATTCTTAGGAGTTATCTAGGAAAAAGGAAATTTCTATTTCTATGGGAATTAGGAGTTATCTAATCCCTCTCTATATAAGGAGATATCAACTTGTGATATAACTTAATAGAGATTGAGGGATTTAGTTTTTGAGTTAGTTTTCTAAATCAGTAAGAGAGTTATTCTTATACCTTGAGTTCTTAAGTTCTTTAATCGATATTGCAAACTAGAGGAATTACGTTTCTAAATACGATTCTGTAGATTTTTTGCTAATCAACAAAAATCCGTGGAATGAGAAAATACACACAAAAATGCAAACTGTGTTTTCGCTTAAAAGAATACAAAAAGGGTTGTTCCACAGAAAAACGATTTATAAATAGATTCATTTATTCTGCAAGATTCTTTCCGTCATTCCGCAAGATTACAAATTAAAGCCAGTTAAAGTGCGCTCAGAAACTATAGATCTCTTTGCTAATAAAAATTAATTTTTTATTGTTTAATTTGTAAATGTACTTTATTATAAAGAACACAATAATCATCAATGATTAATAATTCACCTCTCCCACAGATTCAATAACAAACGAAATATCCATGAGGAAAATATTACAAGCTTTCTTCACAGATCTAAACCCAAATTTCCAGCTCGTCAGTTTATTTTGGTTAGACGAGTCAAAGATCAACCCGTAAAAAAGACTCAATATTGAGCTTATAGGACCAAAAATAAGAGAAAATATAGGAAAAACATCGAAGAGTCATCAAACTAAAGGAAAGAGAGAGGATGATTTAAAAAAAAAGGAGAAGCTACAAAATTTATATATAAAAAAAGAACTTCATCTTTAACCATCTCCATCTCCATCTTCTTCAGCTGACTTCTTCTTCGTTGTCTTACCTTTCCTCCATCAAGTTGTTAAAACTATTGAGATCTCACCGGATCATGGAAGTGAGATCTTGAAAGAAGAGTTCGTCACAAGGAATGGTAAGACCCATGTCGTGATCAAAGCCAAACTCTTCTTCAGCTCTTCTAAGGAGACATTGGAAGTCAAGATTGGTCAAGAAGGAGATAGGGACTATGTATCTGCTCCTATTGTGACCTACGTAGACAGGGAAGTGCCCCTTTGGTACGTCAAGAGGAAGATCATATTGTTCATATCCTCTTCCATTTTTCTTACCCAAGCTGGAACATCTCTTTAGAATCTGCTTGAGCATTGCTGTTTGAGCTAGTTTTGTAGATCTTTTGAGGATAGCCATTTTTTCTTTTTTTGGGTGATTTTGAGATAAAGCTTTTGGTTGTGTTTGGAGAGAGAGAGAGAGAAGGATAGAGTTGGGTGAATATTGAGGGGTGAGGTGTATATATTTATAAAGACATGCATGTGTTGTGTATGACTATGTCTATGAGAGAGCAAGTGAGAGATATGTGTAGAAGCCACAATGGCAAAAGACATTTAGAGGTCGTAACCATTTTGTGTTGGTCCTATTATGACACTATGGTCCCTTTGATCTCCACCTGGTTCATACCAAGATAACCCATAAATGTATGTGGATTTATTTCTTGTGTGTAGTATCACTTGAAAGTCTGGAACACAACGTTTAAAGATGTTGGAAGTGGTGATCAATTTCTTTATTAGTAGTCTGATCTTTTATTTAATGGTATTGGAAAGAACAACTGTAAGTGAATTTAAACTGATTTATATGACCAAATGACCAATCATACAACGTGTCAAAATATATGTTATTGTGATCTTTTATATATTTTTGGTGCGTTGCAACATCTAAACTAATGGTACAAGTGCTTCATATTATTCAATATATTTTCTGATATTTCATATTAATTCTTAATCATTGAGTTATAGAAAGAGATAGTGATAATTTTAGAGTTTTAAAAAAAATTGCTACTGTATAAACTCTATAAATCGCCGTTGTACACATATGCCATTGACATGTAATAGATATTCATTTAAAAACTCTATAAACTGCTATTTACTATTACAAACAAGAACGATATACTCCTTAATAAGTTCCTTTTACTCCTTAATTTAATACTTTCAATTTTCAAAATACCAGAAAAACAATAAATATAAATTTTCCGAGGAAAATTATAAACCAAATTAACAACCCGTAACTTATTTTGATAACCAAAAAAATTCTATAAAAATTTCATAAATATCTAATAATCCTTATCAAATGATTTTAGATCACTTCTTGAACGTTATAAAATTGAAATATATTGTTTTAATAATTAAGAGGTTTTAAGTCTAGGCTTGTACATCCTCTCATAGCAGAGCAAAACATGTTATATGGTTTTGTTCCAAAAGCCATTCGAATTAGCGACTTCTAGGCTTTACCTAAAATTTTTACTAGTTGAACTATTGATTATTGGTTAATATTGACATATTTTCTCCGTCCATAATTTATAACTTTTAAACAAATTATGGACAAATATTTATTCTACAAACAAATTATATGTTATTTTGCCAAATAAAATATTCTTTTTGTTTTTTTGAAGATTTTTCTTAACTAAAATAAAAGGAACTTTTTTGCTCAAGATATATATATATATATATATATATATATATATATATATATATGTTTGAAAGAACCTTTCAAGATGTGTCAATTCGTGTCCCTCTACCTGCAGAGTAGATGTGTCGTTAAAGAGCGTAAATCACGGACTTTGTAAATAGCAATGTACTGAAGAGTACAGAGCAGGGCAGGATTTGTGGTTAGGAAGAGCTTGTGACACTTTCAAACAAATGTTTTTATTTATAGTTACTATTTTAATTTTTCTTCTGCACAAAACCACCCATGTGCTCTCTCCTCCACTTCTTTTGCTCTTTATTTTGTTATCGTTTCTCAAAAACTCTGAATCTCTCTGTCCATCTTTTCCAACGTTAGGGTTCAGTTATTCCCTATATTTCAGCTCTTCAAACTGGCATAGTAGTTCGTGTATAAAAAGATAAAGTACAACCAGTGGATAATTTTTTTCAAGACGGCTATTTATTTTTATATTATTTTTGGTTATCAAAAAATAAAATGTTGTTCCACCTAAAAACGTGGGAGGTCAAGAACATGCATACTCGGAGCATTATTACATATCATACCAATACAATTACTATTAGCATAGCGATTATTTGAACACAGCAGAGAAGTGTATAATGTAAAAGACAAATGAAAATGTAAGTAAGTGAATCCATAATCTTTTAATCTCAATCTGTATAATAAGAAACCACACTTACGAGGAGGGACTAATCGAATGGTTTTCCATCCGACCATAGAGAAGACTTCATTAACAAAGGAAATTTCGACTTGCTATTCAAAGTATTTTTTATTCAATGTAACTTAGCTGATCAAAGAAAACAAAGACGGAAGCATTCATTTAAAAAAAAAATGGATTAAATAAATTTTACATTTAATTTAAAAAAAAAAACTAAGTGTAAGAATTCTCTCTCACCCGCTTAAAAACTAAGCCTTAAACAACTTCTCTTTAACATGATAAACCACCAAGACATCAAGACGTAAACTCTAGTATAATTATTTTAGTGTTCAAAAACTTGCTTTCAAAATTTGTTACAAAAAAAAAAACTTGCTTTCAATTAAACAAAAATTGTATGTTTCGATAAAAACATGATTTTAAAAAACAGTTATATAAAAATGAAACAGAAAATCTCTCGATAAATAGACAGCTTTCCATAATTAAAGGAGCTGATTTGGTCAAAAAGCCATATGATAAGTGGTTTAAAGGTAAAAGATTGTCAAAATCTAAAACAAGCATTTATCTTTCAACAATTCCATCTGCATTTCTCTTGGGAGCTATGGCCCCATGTGTTTAGGAGAGCCACCTATGTCTCTTAGCTCACCTTTTGGCGTTATCTAATTTTAAACTTCTTAGACCATCTCACCCCCCTTATGGGTTTTTATCAACTTTTTATTTATAATAAATTTTGATTAATTGAAAATATAGAACCTCTTTAAGAATCTTTAATTTTTCTTTCCTCCAATGGTTGAATCTAATTAGGGGTTCTTAAAAATAAATAATTAATATTTTAATAATTAATTTATTTTAAATATAATTTATTTTGTTAAAAATTATAAACATACTATATTTTATAAAACCAAAACTATATTGCATTTCATGAAATTTAAACATACAAAATATAGATATTAAAATCATAAAATGTTTAGTTGTAATTTTGAGAAGTGCCAAATTTGTGTCATATATCGATATATTTTTCTATCATGATTTCGAATGCCAATCATTTTGCCGAGATTTGTAGGCATATCTGTAGAATACGTCATATCCACTTTTGAAGTTCTGCTTCTTTTTCCTTGTTCGAATTCTGATACATCAAACAAAGTGTATTCATCTTGTTCGTTTTCTACTATCATATTGTGCAATATGATACATGCTCTCATAATCTTTCCTATTTTTACTTTATCCCAAACAAGATAAATATGAAAGATTATGAGAGCATGTATCATACTGCACAATATGATAGTAGAAAACGAACGAGATGGATACACTCAATTCGATGTATCATAATTCAAACAAGGAGAAGGAAGCAGGACTTCACAAGTGGATATGACGAATTTTGTCGAACTTTTGATCGAACATATTGTCGAATTTTTGATCGAAGACTTCATCAAAACTTTCATCAAGTGATCTGTCAAAACTATTGCTTGAACAAGATGCCATATTTTTGTGAATTTGTTTTTGTTTGATGGAGAAACAAAAGAAGAGATGGAGTTTAAGGTTGAACAAAAGAAGAGATGGAGTTTGATGGAGAAAGAAGAGAAGAGATGGCGTTTGATAGAGAAATAAAAGAAGAGGTGGAGATATGGAGTTTAATCGTTGGTTTCAACACATATATAGATGGAGATATGATGTACACATATGGTTAAAAATTTTGTGGCTTACATACTCTCAAAAATTTTGTGGTGTATTTACTCTCAAGAAATGTTTGTGGTTTACAATACTCTCAAAATTTGTGGTTTACAATACTAGAAAACAAAACCAAAATGGATCCTCCGATGATCAACACACAACACGAAAAAAAACCAAAATGTACCCTCCAATAATCTCCAATGATCGTTGAAGAAGATTTCGTGAGCCATATTTATAACATCATTCTCATTCTGGCCACTTGATTGCTCTTACATTGCAGCTTCATAGCATCCAACGAACTTGCATACTTGGTCATATAACCTCCCCCACCTTTGCTTATAGTGACTGACCTCTCTATTTTGCAGACCAACAAGTTGTGGAGTAGAGTTAAAATAAGCTTGAATGCATTTCCAAAACGCTTCAGCTTTTTGCGCATTCCCAACAACTGGATCCTTTCTGGTGTTCAACCACGCACTGATGAGCACAACATCTTCTTTGGGTGTCCATTTCCTTATTTTTTTACGCTCCTCAACACCTAGGCTTGGATCATCAGTACATTGGCTACTAAACAGAGGGACTTCTGATGATCCAAGTTCTATACTAAGCGAAAAACTCTCATAATGATTGGGGTGAAGTTTTTAGCAATCAATGACAAGTATTGATCACAGAGAGCTTTAACTCTTTAACCTAATCTAAAACTACCTAGTATTGATCACAAAGAGCTTAAAGTCTTTACCTAATAAACAGCTAACAAGCATTTTTCACAAAGAAGTGTTTTGGCAATCAATATAATAGTTAACAAGCATTTATAACAAAGATTATCTAACAGATTATTAGTACTAACTGTTTAGCTAACTATGTCTACTAAACGATTCAGTTATTTATCACAAAGGTTATTCAACATGAACACAAGAAAATATGTATGTTAAAGGATTCAGTTATTGAAAAATAGACAATTATAAAAACTTATAGTATATTTATAAAACTAACCAGATCATTACTTGCTAATTTGGGGACTAGAGTCGATGGAAAGGGCACAGCTCCTTAGACAAGAGATAGAGAGCTGACAGTGAAAGAAACTCTCCGATACTCTGACCCAAACTCGGCGATGGTGACCAGCAATAGTCAAGATGATGATCACGGCGGCGAACAATCGGAGATCCATAATTTTCGACCCATTTCTCCACTCAAATCAGAATATCCCCCAAATCGCTTTCGGTTTCGCCTTCGGCAATACAAATGAAGAAACATAGAAAATGTCAAGGAGAGAGAGCGTCCAAAATCTCTGTAAAAAAATTCGCGTGTCAAGATTTCTTCTGCTAATACCTACTTTCCACGTGGCGTTAGTTAAAGATATATTAGTTTTTAAGGCAATTTTTAGGATATAGGGTATTAGGGTTGGTTCTAAATGAAGTTTTTGAAAAAAAAATAAACAGATTAAATCATTAAAATGTGCTATCTACCTGATTATCAATTGATGAAAGGTATATCTTAGAGAAAAGGACTAAGAGCATTTCCAAAGGGGAGTTTATACATGAGTTCTTAGAATAATTTGAGATTAAAATAAATTAAAAAAGGGTGAATAAGTTTAAGACTGATCCTTAAATAAAGATTTTTAAGGACTGACTCTTAGCGCCACGGTGTGAATAAGTTTAAGACTAATATCTTTAACTAGAGCCATTTGTAAATTCTGTTCAAATTATTTATGTAGACATATCTAATTAAAAAATAATAAAGAAAATTACTCGTGCTCAAAGATAATCACATTGTTAACAGAGAAATTTAGACCCTAACACCAAAATCCTAACTCCAAACTGTCGTTTAATCCTACCAAAATCATCACTTCCAGCCACCCAACCTCTCTCCCTCTTTTCTTTCCGTCATTTACGTCTTATTCTTTTCCAAAACTTATAAAATAGTTGGTTTCTACTTTCTAAAAGAGGATTTTGCAGATTTTGTATCTTTTTAGGTTCAACAATGTTTTGACATTTTTGAAAAAAAAATAGGTTTTTTTAACACTTAAATTATTGTTCAAATTCATTTAAAATTTACTCTTGTTAAAGTACAGTCTGAACATTACGTATTGTAAATAGTAAATAAAGAGAAATTTTTGACAGAAGAAAGTGTTAACATTTTTAATAATTTATAGAAACTAGGAGAGAACCCGTGCTACGTACGAATCTTGTTTTATTTTGTTTTATAAGTGAATACGTTTTTAATTTGTAGTTAAATCATCAATTTTATTTTTTTCGTTTTTTGGTATAATTTTTTTTTGTTTGATAAGTTTAGTAATCTCTTCTATTCATTATTTTTTTTCTAGTTCCATCATCCAAATTTCGAGTTCTTGATCTAAATTTTGATCTAGAGATAAATTTTAACTTTCTCAATATACATTTTTCATTTTTAATAATTTTAGTAACCTCTTTTATCTAATATCTTTTTTAAGTTTTTTCATCAAAATCCTTACTAACCACAATTTTAAGTTTCTCAATTTATCATTTTCATGTTTTTTTATTACACATATTTCATCCAATCCATCTTTCCAACTAATACCTTCAAAATATTTTCCATATATATATTTTTTTCTCTTTTTCATTTTCTCTCTGTTTTTGATAACTTGATATTTTCTCGATTCTTTATTAATTTTTTTTATGTTAAAATTTTATTATTCTTATTTGGTATTTTCAGTTGCTTTTTCTTTAAAACATATTGTTTTTAGTTTTAGCCTTATAACATCTCAGTAATCTCTTTCATTCATTTTTCTAAATATTTTCATTTAAATTCTCATATAAAAATGATTTTGAACTTTCTCAATTTATCATTTTTATTAACTATATTTTTTATTGAATCCATATTTCTAACCAGTACTTTTAAATTTTGTATATTTATTTGATGTTAAATTCTTTTTTTATTATTATTTTTCTCTCTAATTTTGATATATATATTTTTATTTATTTATTGAATTTGTTTTTGTGTGTTGTAGTTTTGTAGCTCTTTTTTTTTCTTAAGTAGCTAGAAAATATTTTTTTATTTATTTTTATAATGTTTGGTCTTAAAAAAAAATTCTTCTTTTTTGTTGACTTAGTTATCTTTGTCGTTTAAATATGAAGATTAAATCACATGAAAACTGAAATAAGATGACAATCGCTATCCTTTAACAAATTTGAGTTTTATTTATTCTAAGTTTATGCTTTATTATTTTTAATTTAAAATTGTTAAATGTAAATTAAATAGTTTATATATACTTATGTTGTTTATCAGTTTTTTTTTAGTTTTATTGTTCTTATTTGTTATTCTTCAGTTGTTTATTTTTTTAAAAATTTGTTTTTCAGTTTTAGCCTTAGAGCTTGGTTTTTCCTATTTTATATTTTTTGTGATCTAAGTAACCTCTTGCATCTATATTTTTTTTGAATTTTTTTATTTAAATCTCCACATAATTATAATTTTGAACTTTTTCAATTTATCATTATCATATTTTGTTATTATATATATATTTCATTGAATCCATATTTTTAACCAATGCCTTTCAAATTTTGTAAATTTATTTCTTATTATATTCTTTTCTTTTTCCTTTTTTTGTTTTTATTTTTGTCTCTAATTTTGATATTCTCTTATATTTTTGATTATTTATCATTTATTTTTATGTGTTGTGATTTTATAGTTCTTGTTATTGTTATTGGGTGGCTTGAAAATATTTTCAACTAATATTTTTATTTTTGGTCTCAAAACGTTTTTATTTTTATTTTTATTGATTGAATTATCTTTGTTAGCCCAAAAATTCTGATTAATTCACAAAAAAAAATGAAAAGACCATCACTATACTTTAATAATAATTTTAATTTTGAAATTTTCTAAATTTATGCTCTAATTTTTTAATTTAATATAGTTAAATTTAAATTAAATAATATATATATATATGTTGTTTAGTGGATTTTCATTAGATTTAGTTATTTTTAAAAAAAAAATGTTAATGTTCTAATATAAATAGAAATGGATCAATAAAAAGAATTTGATGTTTCAATTTCTGTAGAACTCTCTTTATCTATTATATATTAGATAGATGTTAATAATTAACAAAGATAAAGTAAATAAGAAACGATAATTATTTGAGTTAATTAGCTGAATAAACTAAATGGGAATGGAAATTAGCAAAATGACTACGGGTCCACCTAAAACAAATCATACTGTGCCCATGGTTAGTGGTAATGACAATGTTACCCCGCTGATATTTTCCCTCAAGTTGCAAAAAGGCGTCTGACATGTATCACTATGTAGTTATAGACTGGCTATGAGATTTTGTAGAGTAGGGGCGATATCTCTGCGTTAACGAGAGCCACATACAATTTTTGTGCTGAATGAGCATTAAATGCGAAGATATGTGTAAGATTGCTTCGATAATTGGTCGTATATGCAATATATGTGTGTATGTAAAGGACACTAGGGTTTGTTGGTCTGCTATATAAGGAGTTATCGTTGGCAACAGACAGAGCGTCGGTGAACAAGATTAAAAGCTAAAAATCACTTAGAACAAAAGAGGTTAAAAGAGAAGGAGATTAAGAATAACCAGTTCACTCTCATCCAAAGAAGGTAAGAACACGTGAGCTTATAAAATAGATCGTGATGGTCCTACATTTATTGTCGGGATGCAAATCTGGAAAGAACGACTCTATTGCAACACTTATTGTATCCTCGTACAGCTTTTATGAAGGGGAATGAAATCTAATTAATGTGCTAGTATTTGTAGATTCCATTGTTTGTGTTGAACATATGTACCCTCTCTTGTTAGCCTCTAACAAAATGTTTTGACCGATAAACAGTACCAAACATGGGACGTGTTGTAAGCTTTGTTTGTGGAGTGTGGAAGAAAACTGCTGCTGGAGAATGGTATTTCCAAGAAGATTCAAACGAGACTGCGTACGGGATGGTGGTGCAGGAGAACGAGACATTTGAAACCCTTGACGGCATGGTGAGGGAGCGCTACAGGATACCAAAGTATGAGATGATGGAGCTTACCTACAAGCTATCGATGCAATGGTGGGGCCTTTAGGGAAGAAAACGCCACCGCAAGACATCGCTACCAACGGCGACGTCGAGCTATTCATGGCCGTCAAAGTCGATTTCGATCTCACTGCTGTTTATGTTACTCTCAGAGTTTACAATGTAGAGCGATACAAGTTCCAGAAACATCACAACCTGACTGTTGGAGGTCCCCCACCTGGTTTCAAGGGGGTACAACCAACATTTCCGCGTCCGTTTCAAGTTACACCGGTAATAATCATGTTAACGTTAAAATCGAAAAATTATCTAGACTAACTTGTGGGGGACTTGACGATGTTAAAAACTTTTGGGAAGGGGTTGTCGAGGGACCTGTATTCCATATTGCAGAGAGTGTGGCAAAGGATATTTTCACCAACGAAGAAAGGCGTGTCCTGGAGGAAATACACGACGCTATGACACGGATGGAGAACTCTTTAGCAGATGCCAAGGGAGGGGGCAACAGTTCGTCTAGCCACTCGTCTGGGGACTTGTGTTTGATGCTCCCAGATACAAGTTTGAACATCACTACCATCGGAAATATTGACGGCGACCCAGACACAAGAGTGCAGCCGTCAGGTATTACCGCAGGGGTTGCACACCTCTCCATTCAATCGTTAACATGTGGAGGTACACGTCTACATTATGTATTAGACAAGTACGTGTTTTCTTAGGCAACTAATTATTTTATGTCCTACCAATCTATATGTTATTGCATCATGGTATAATAACCCCGCGATGTCGTTGGGGTCTACGAGTGAGGGAAAGGTGCCAGCCCGTAACTGGACGGATAAAGGCAAGGCGAAGGTGGACCAGGATATCAATGTTGAACCGCTCTTGGGGTTATCGATGAATTGCAGTGGAGGACCTAGTAGGATGCAACTCAAAAAACCTGACTCCGGAGACGATTAACCTTTAGACGAGGAGTGCGACTACATTGGTACATTGTTAATATTATTTTTAGTGTGTTAACTTTATTGTTGGACCCCTACATGTAAAGTTAGATATGTAAGCAGTCTATCATATGATGCAGGGGACAGTGTTAACAAACCAGGCATTCTCTATGTGGGGATGGTGTTCAAGGACCAAGACGCCTTCAAGCTTCATATGTCTCTGTACGCAATGGCTTAAAAGTTCCAGTACTATACCCGCAAGTCCACACCGAGCAGAATGGACCTTGAATGTGTCGGGCATAACTGCTCATGGAGTGTGTACGCCGTCAGGATGGAAGGCATAGAGTGGTTCCAGATTCGCCGTGCCAGGCTCGACCATAACTGTACCATTGACGAACGAGGGTGGTTTCACGTGCAGGCAAGGACAAGTGTGATTGGCGATTTGTTTAAAAACAAATACGCCGGTGGGGAAGGACCAAAACCTAATGAACTCATGCGTGATGACCATGACGTCCCCATATCATATTGGAAGGCGTGGAGGTCCAAGGATTTGGCAAGGGACAGCGGTTATGCGTGATGATTAACGTTTAAGTTAACCGGTTGCACTTATGGTTGTTTACATTGAGATACTTTGTGGCCTTTGACACTTATTGCCATGTTTCGTTAACATCTCATTTGTACCATTATACATATAGTTAGCATGTCATCCATCATATTAGTTGTGTATCTTATGTCCGACTATAAATTATCTGAGGTTATCTAATACAATAGTTAGCAGGGGTAACATATGTATTAAATGCTTAACTTTTAAGTTAAACGAGTGCACTTATGGTTGTTTACATTGAGATACCTTGTGGCCCTTGACACTGATTGCCATGTTTCGTTAACAACACATTTGTACCGTTATACATATAGTTAGCGTGCCATCCATCTTATTAGTTGTGTATCTAATGTTTGGCTATTAAAGTTCTGTTTTCGCTCGTGTACATGTCTTGTTAGCGGTTTTAGCACTTAGTTAGCGGCCGGTGAAACATGGTTAGTAGCGTTAACATATAAATTAAATAATTACCACTTACTTTAATCTGTATCAAATATGGTTGTTATTATTGCATTAACTTGTGGCCCTTGACACAGTTTGCCCTGATTTTGGTAATACCTCATTTGTATCCTTACACATATGATTAGCGTGCATTTGGTCTTGTTAGTTGTTTATCTTTAGTTGGACTATACAGGATCCGACTTTTACATGTTTATATATTGTTACTAGCTTCAACACTTAGTTTGGGTGTCTATCTGTTTAGTTAACTGGATAAAATATAGCTGTGAACGTGTTCTGTTTCTTGTCTTCTGATATTTATTGAACTTTAAACGTTAACCTATCAGTTGTACGGTGATATATATGTTTATCATGTTATAGATGTTGTTGCCTCTATACCTTTTTCCCAAAATGATAAGTCAACTATGTTCTGGTTTTAGGTGTACCCCATGGCTCGGCATTGTGCCTGTATTGTTCATCTCCAGCATAACATTCAGACAATCTTTAAGAAGAAGCACCTTAGCTACCTGGTGTCTCAGGCAGCCAGGGCATACCTACCCTCCCAATTCTACGACCTGTTTGAGCAGATTCGTTCTGTTGACTCAGGCTGTGCTGACTACTTGACCACTATCGGATACGAACACTGGACTAGGTCGCACTTCAAAGGACTCCGATACAATATCATGACCAGCAATGTGGCTGAATCCCTCAACAATGTGCTTGTGGCGGCATGAGATTACCCAATTGTGCCATTGATCGAGTACATTAGGGCGACTCTGATGGGGTGGTTCAACAGTCGTCGTGCCCTTACTTCAGAGACAAATAACACTCAAGCCCCCAAGATAGAGGAGATACTAGCTAGCAACTTAACTGGATTTTTGTTTTGTTGGATTAACCAGGACGAATTCGAGATACGGAATAAAGAAGGTGAGCCTTCCTTGTTAACCTCGAGACGCAGTCATGCAGCTGTCTCGAATTCCAGACGTTGAGGATCCCTTGCTGCCACGCTGTTGTCGCGGCTTTGAGATCTGAAACACAAGTTGACTCCTTGGTTGGGGTTGAATACACTACAGCTTTCTGGAATAAAGCTTACGAGTGCAGCATCTATCCCGTTACAATGTCTACACCAACTCTCCCAGTGGGCGACGAATTCTCTTCTCTGAACCTTAAACCACCTAACACACGTCGTCCCCCAGGCAGGCCACGCAAATCGTGCATCCGTTCACGTGGAGAATGCGGGGTAAAACGCATAATTCTAGTCCATTATCTTCACAGTTATCCATCCAATACATGTTTTGTCTCGCAAATAATTGTTTTGGTTATAAAACATTTTTCTTATACTGTTACAGGGAGGTTTGCCAAGGCGTTTGGTTGTCTGTGGACGTTGTGGTGGCTTCGGCCATAATCGCGTGTCATGTAAGGCGCCCATATAGCGCCAATAAAAGGAGAATGCGGGGGGTTAGGGGAGCAAATCAAGCTATGCAGTATGTTACCTTTTTTTTTAACTGCATTTATCGTTAATGAACCTGTATGGCTGGCATTCTGTTATAACTATGTTATCAGGCTTTGTATTTTCTAAGCAGCTCTATTTCAGTTTCCTGTAAAATACTTTGTAATATGATCTCCAATGTTGCCCCTCAATATAAACTTATGTTATTTACCTTGTCGTTTCGAACATTTACTATTATTTCAATAGTCTCAAGATCCAATCTCTTCTAACACAAAATTTAATCGGTTTCGGATAACAAAAGTGTCTGCAGCACTAATTAAAGTGTCGGATAACAGAACATGTTCGGATAACAAAAGTGTCGGATAACAAAAGTGACAGTGGGACTTATTAAAATGTTGGTCGTCTATTGTTTGACATAGCAATGGTAACAAACTGATTAGCCCCTGATTGACTAGTGTTATTTAAAAAAAAACTAGACACCTCGTACATGTTCACATAAATTTAGGAAACTCAAACAAGTCTATAAAAGGAAATACATTCCTCGCAATGAATAAAGTTCAAGATGAAGACGTAACACACATTAGATGTTTCACTTAAGAGGGGACGTCAAACTCCTCAAAAAACTTGACAGCCAACACCTGAGACTCCTTGGCCATCTTCTCGGGTGTGAGCGTCTTGCAACGATCCAATCCCTCCCACAGAGTGGAACATTATGAGGAGGGCTGTTGTTACACCAGAGTCAGACATGATGGAGTTCTGCGGAATGCCCTTCGGTCGATGGATAGAGAACGGTTTCGCTTTGCTAACTCGTTTGTTAGCCGAACTCTGTCTAAGTACATGTGGAAACATAAGAGACATCGGGGCCAACTCCTTCTTTATTGCGCCATCCATCCTCAGTGAGCAGTTGCAATCAATTACGGTCATAGTTCCCGCAATGGTGTCAACAGCAATGTCAACCCAATGGTCCCTGTCAAAATTGAAAGGCAGGTACAGGCGCTCAGGTGGAGGGAGATCTACACTGTCGAACTCAAGATGATCCATTACACAATCCCCAAACTTGAACCTATGTCGGTCTTTCACAGCCACCTGGGAAAATTTTTTCCATGACTTCATTAGGGCAGTCGTAAATTTGGTTTCAAGAAAGACAATCTTGTTCAACTGAGGCTTGGAAAAATGTCGAACATATACTGCGCGGGCGTATAAGAGGAAGGCGTCCATCATCTACATAAAGAAAAAAAAATTATGGATGTATTACAAAATGTTAGCGTCTAACAATCAAGTTATACCCTAAACATCATTGTTTGTCTCCCGCAAGATTGAAAACAGCCATATCTACGTGAAATGATAAACAATACCTTGGGCATCATAGGCTTTGTCCTATCAGAAATCTCAAGTACTTCCTTGTTGTTAACAGAGATTCCGCTGCCAAGGCTGATGAGCCTGTTCATTATAAAAAAACGTCAACAAAGTTTTTTTTTAGTGTAAGAAAAAATTTTACATAAAATGAGGACTCACCGGTAATTCTGCAATATCCCGTGCAACCGAGAAAACTTTGTAAAATACGCAGACTGTTTGTCAGGGTGGCATATGAAGGGGTGGCTACCCAGGGTGCATGATACCCACTTGGGGTCTACATGGAAATCATTAAACGATGTATGCACTCGGGCCCTCTTGCCACGCTGAGGGAATTCCCCTTCATCCCCATTATCCTGAGCATGATCGCCGCCATCTCTCTCGCCTAGACCACCATCATCCTGGTCACACAATGACATGAGAATGTAAACGCAAAACATAATCACAGGTAACATCACCGACGTAGTTAACCGGACATCTAGACCAACTGACAAGTATGATAGACAGCTACACTATCAAGTATGCGTGCAGCTAATAAAGAAAATAACCACTGACAACATCTCCGATATAGATAACCTGAAACTTAGTCCATCTACCAATTATGTTAGACCACTACACTACCATATATCGGTGTATGTAATTTGTAAGACAGTTAAACGTTTTTTTGTTCACACCTATATTCTTGCAAAAAGCTTAGAACTTACTTGTCCCTCCGTCTGAATTTCGTTAGTTTCACCGACCTCTGAACTAAAGGCGGCCATTCCTTCGCCCCTCTGCTGCTGAACATCGTTGGGTTTATCGGCATTGATGTTGGAAGCCATCGCAACGGCCTCATTGATAACTGCATCAGCCGTAGCCTTGTCATGTGCCTGGTTCGTACCACTTCTAGCCCCTGCCTGAAGCCCATTGTCAGACCTGTTCTCGAACTCACGTGCCGTGGATCTCTCTCTCGGTGAATCATGCCTGTTAATTCCGGATATGGATTTCCCCAAAAATTCAAGAATATTCTTAATAACTTTCTCCTGCATTGCGGTGAACTTTTGTACTATAGCGGCTGTCACCGACGTTCCAAGAGTGGACAGACTTGATTCAAGTGTCGATATTTGGTCAATAGCGGTTGACATCTTAAGCTCAAAAGGTATCAATTCCGCCTTCACCGACGCCGACAATAATTCGGCAAGATTGTCAGGTACTGCAGAGTTTGTAGCATGGGCGCCGGTTGTTGTTACATTTTCTTGGGCCCTCTCCTTCTCCCTCTCCTTTCGCTCCCTGATTTCTTTCCTCTCCAGTCGCATCTTCACCAACTCGGCCTGGGTCAACCTACCCTTAAACATATGTTTGCGGAATTCGATGTCCTCCCCAATCAGGTGTAACATATGTTCAACCCCGGGATCGTCTTCATCGTCGGACCAGCTAAAGTCTTTACCCTCCGTACCAGCATCTGTATCGTCGGGGATAATGCTAAAAATGCCGACCTACATTTAATGTTAACCAAAAATACTATTGTTGGGTCGTTAACATAATTTTTAACGGCTATATAATGGATTGTTGCCCACTAAATAGGTTAGAGTTTGTGTTGGTACCTTGCATACTTCGTCGATGTCCCTCGCGTGACTTGGGCTAAGTCCGACCTTCGTCGACGCCGTCCGTGCCGCTGGTTTGGGAACATTTCTGTCACTCTCACCATCCAAATACCATCGGTGTTGGTGTTCTCTTGCAAGATAGCAGTGCCGGCATCCTCAGACTCACCATCCTCGTCTTCCCCCTCGGTTTCAGATTCAGACAACGACTCGTTCAGCTGAACAACCTCCGTTAACGATGGACATGCCTCCACCAACACCAGCTGTATCGCGTGAAAAAAAACCTTTAACGGCTACCGTACTTTGAGCGAGTGCAACTTCATCTTTAGACTTGATGCTGGACATCAACATCTCGAACCCCACTCGACCCCACGGGTGCGCGAAAAACTCGTCGAGACTTCTAATCAGCTCCACGTGTTCAAAGACAATTTTGGACCTATGGTTTGTGGGGCATAAGACTGCTCCGGTGATAGCGAGGCAGGCGTATTTCAGCCTGATTTCACGGTCGACGACGGTCCTCTTTTTCAACATCTTGACTGCCAGGTCGATGCTACATGATTTTAGATTTCCAAACAAATCGGGCCAATAGGATTTCACCAGGACGGGGTTTCTCTTTTTCTTCTTCTGCTTCCTCGGATATTTTCCGCACGGCAAACCGGTGACTATCGCAAATTCCCTAAGAGAAACCCTAATCGGTTTCCTGGCGAACAGAATCCATATTTCGTATTTTTTGCTAACCTTAAGTAGCCGTGTGATGATAAAGTGTCCGAAACTGCCGGAGAATGCAGGCTTCTCCGCCATCGCAATGAGTTTCCCAAATGGTGATTTTTTTAGGAAATCTCTCTCCTCTTTGTCCAAGGCGCTAAGAATGTTGTTGATGGCCTTTGATTTGTGATAGCAGTTTATCCTCTCGCCGATTGGTTCTTCGCCGGCGGCAAAAATCCTCTCCGGTAAGGATGGTTCCATCTTCGGTTCGGCCTCTCTGTTGGTTTACAGATGCGTGGTACACTGTGTGCGGCAAAAATAAAAAGGAGTGATCTTTCTGAACCGTCGACTCGGTTGACGCAAAATACACACCTTTTGACCGGAAGGATGTTTCGTTTAAACAGTGGATGTATTGATTGCATGTATTATACTAATGTTTTATTGTTCCAGAATCTGACAAATTATTCACTTATGTCATATGTATGCGTTTAAATATGTAGGGGCTAATGCATATTAAAAAAAAGTAACAGTGTCCAATTCTGCCCTTGGTCATTTTTGCAAATACTTGTGGTGAGATGATCATTTGTTATAATTATTCTAATCATTTTTATCTAAAAGGATTTTATCTAAAAGGAAAAAGTGGATGTATAGTGGAGGCATATTAAGTTATCAGAAAAAGTTATGTACCTTTTATAATCCCCCTAATATTAATGTGAGATTAAAAAATGACTGAAAATAGCTGAAAATGACTAAAGAAATGACTAAAGAAAATAGTTGAAGGTAGGTCTGGAACGGAACCGGATATCCAGGCTTTTTAAGGTATTCGGATCTGAATCCGGATCCACCGGATAATCAAAATTACTATCCGGATCCGGATCCGAAAATCCTAAATATCCGAATACCAAATATTCGGGTTGAACCGAAAATTTACGAATATCCGACCAGATATCTGGTTTCGTTGATTTTTTTTTTAAAAAAAAGCTTTAATTTTTTAAAATTATAATGAGATAACATAAATAAAAATGTATCATCATAATAAAAGTTACAAATAACAAAATTAAAAAACATTCAAGTAGCATTCAAATAACACAAAGTTTAAAAGTACTTAGCAAAAAAAAATAGTAATAGAAAAGTTAATTTATCTTTATGTCCATGTAATATCTATTTTCATGTTTTTTTCTCACAATCTGAAATAGAAAATTATCATGCAATATGAATTTCAATCATATGTAAAGGAGTTAAACAAAAAAAAAATTTAAAGTTAATTTTTTAAAATAAATAAATAAATATTATCAAAAATAAATAAATATTTAACAAACGGATAACGGATATCCGGTTCCAAAATTTTTTATTATCCGGATCCATATCCGAAATAACCGAATACTTAATATCACTATCCGAATTCGGATCTGAATTACACGGATATTCAGTTTTTACGGATCGGATAGAACCGGATACCGGATCAGAAACCGGATACCGGATAATAATTCCAGGCCTAGCTGAAGGTTACACAGTGTTGAACTATATAAATTATCCAATATCCAAATTCCAATAGTGAAGGTTAAAATTTTTTTTAAAAACATTTATATTCAAATAGTGTTCTAAATACTTTTGGAAATTTTGATGAAGGGATAACGTTTGTTTTGCGTCCATAACGATGTGTAATTGCGTCATAAATTTTTTTTCTTTATTGTTAAAAGAAATCCAAAAAACAATCGTTGTTGAAATTAACCTAACAATTATGTTTGCAATATATTTTTTTGTTAAATAAAATTATATTTTCAATATAAAATGTTTGCAATACCCATTTTAAAAATAGAAAACAGGTTTAAAAAATAATCATTCACAATATGTTGAAATAAAAACACAAACACAAAAATTGTTTTTCTAGCATTTTCTAAAACCACCAGCACATTAAAAATACAACATAAAAATGAAAACAAAAATTGATATAATTATTGGGCATTTGAATCAAACCAAAACGAAAAAGTAATTGAAATGAAATCGATTATCTTAAATGAACCAGATGATTTTCAAACTCCTAATATAAAGACAGACAGAGGACTAAAATGAATCTGATTTTCTTTTGTAATTCAAGTATCTTTGTAAGCTATTTTTTTCATGCATATTTTTATCAACCAAGACATTTTTTACATGTTATCTAAGTACAGTTAAATTTTAACCGATGGAGACAGTCAAGTTCTGTCGGATCTGAGCTTAAATATGATTCAACGATATTGTTTGATATATATACTAAAAAAGCTATTAGTTCTTAATAGAAAATCGTATAAAAATATTGTACATTATTTTTTTTTCATTTATTCTGCAGTTACAAATTTCATGTGTAATGACAGAAAATGGATCGGAGGAATTTACGTGATGGAAACAAAAAGACATGATGATTACAAGAGTCCAACATTGTGTTGTTTTTTCTCTAATATTTTTTTTTTTGTAGATGCTTCCTTACTGATCTCTTGGGAAAATTATAGATCAAATCAAATGCGTGCATTTCATTATTCTCTTGTAAATTTGGTTGGTCTTTATTTTAATGGTTTTGTTTGATAATGACATTAATTGGGCTTAGGGTACTAGCTGTGATCACATGAATGCCATGTTATTCTTCACTGGAGTCATTTTACTTAGACAACTTCTTAATGTGTACACTCTTTAGCTTCTAGAAATGTCAGATACCTAACTCGAGGCTATCTCGAACTAGTCGTAAATATTGAGCTATTGATGCCCAAAAAAAAAAAAAAAATTTGAAAAAGCTGGTGTACGCCCACGGTTTTGTGACATTTAATTATATACTGCAAGGTTTTCAAGTATCTTTTTTTGTGTGTAAAATATAGTTACGATGCACGTTCATGATATCATTCTATCAATTAGTGGTCCTTCAGCCTCACTTTTTTGATCAGATATTGCTTCAACAGAATTCTGTTGTAGTTATTTACTCATATAGCCGTTTAAAAATATGTTGAAATGGATTGGATTGGGATAACTTAAAGATTTAGAAATATCACTTTTTTGGTATACAGATTTCATCGAAAGACCTAAGATTCAGTTGTCACTTGCACTACAAAAATAAACATGTGGATTTCCGTAGAGAGTATTTGATGAGATTCTTGATCAGAAATATTAGAAAGAAAAACCAAAAAAAATTTGATGAGAAAAAAAATTCTCGAATTTCTTTATAAATTTACGATGAAAATATTTTCTTTAGAAATGTTTTCTTAAATTTTCGAGAAGATAGGTTTTTTAGAAATTTTCCGAAATATAGTCCCATTTTTTTGAAGAAAATATTTTATGAATTTGTAGAAATTGTTGTCAGAAAAATGTCAGAATTTTTTTTTTTTTTGAGAAAGAAATTCGTCAGATGTTTTTTACCAACAATCTTTCTTGGAAACTTGCTGGAAGTTCGTCGAAACATATTTCTGATAAAATTACGAAGAAAGCTTATGTTGGAAATGATTTATATATATATATATATATATAATTCACCATTCACGTCTCTATCTCCAATTTTTCTTACAAAAACAAGATTCTGAAAAAATGTCTTCCACCAACTGGTACGAATTGTTTCGCAAGCTAAGTACGAATAAAAGACACATAAGCCAGATCCCAAGTGACTATGTGATCCACATTCACATATAGTGTTTACTGTTTACACATCCTCGAATCAAACACGAATCTATAACAAATTTTACGCATTCAATCCCAAATCCAAAACCACTGTACCATTTCCACGCACGGATTTTAGAAGTACCGCCTCGCTCAAACTAATACAAAAGGAATGTACGGTTTTCTAGCTGAAAAGTTGCATGGGATCAAAGTATATGTCAAATGAGAATCGATTTAAAGTTTATCAAAATTAATAAATCTTTTGCTTGGTAAAATTAATGGAGAACATATTTTAAAGTTGATAGCTTGTATATCAGAAGAAAGACTTTCCCTTGATAATTTATTTTTTATTTTATCAATTTTTTCTCTTGATGTAACAAGCATTTTTTTGAGGGAGATTACAGAAATATATATGTGAGTGAGGTACTCATGTAATAAATGCAGCATACATCTAAATATATATTATAGATTGGTCGTTACATAGTAAAGTGGGCAAAGTGAAAGAAGGATAAAAATATCTCATATATCTATATAATGTTCTCTCCTCTTATGATGCCACATCATTTTTTCAAACTCTAAAATTTTGACACATCATCAATTCATTTATTAATTTATAATTTATTATATTTTGTGTTATTATATTTTAATTCTCATAGTAACTATCATCCATTAATTTAACAAGAATATAAAAAGACACTCTTCATAAATAATAGTTTATATATTAATGTATTTAGTCATTATTATTTTAAATTATTTATTTTATTTATATGATCTATAGATATGTATAGCAAACCATAAAATTTTAAGATAGCCGGATTTGAATCCAGTTTTGCCAAATCCGAGAAACAAATTCTCGAATCCAAATTTTTTAATATCTAAAAATATCCAAATTCGTTTTAAAACTGATATGAAACACTAGAATATAACAAAAGACATAAATTTAAAGAAAATTAGAATAATATATTATATAATTAAAATACATATTAACGAGTTAGGAATATTTGTACGAGTTTCAAAAAGCTCGAGTGACAATTATATCATTTTCTATTTTAATTATTTTTGTTATTTGTAATGGAATATCATGTAATAATTTACAAAATAAAAATTCTTTTTTAAAATGACTACTTAAATAATAATATAAAGACGTGAGAATGCATATTTGTGAAACAAATTATAGTATCACAAAATGTTAATATGATCAATCTAATATTTGAAACATAAAATGAGTGAAGTTTCCTTTAAAAAATTATACAGAGCTCAGGTTAGAGATGTGACATTGAAAGTGACTAGAAAAAAAGAAAAACTTGGTTAGAGATGTGACATTGAAAGTGACTAGAAAAAAAAGAAAAACTTAAGAAATATAGAAATTTCAACCGGTCCAATATGTTGTGTGTGTTTCAACATATTGCATTGATGAGAGAGAGAACATGAGGGAGAAAAGGAGAGTGAGAGGGAAAAGGAGAGTGAGAGGGAAAAGAAGAGGGAGAGGAAGAGGAAGATGGAGAAGGAGAGGGAGAGGGAGATGGAGAGGGAAATAGATGTAGAAAAAAAGAGAGATTATGAATATATTTTGAAAATATGTTAGAGAATTGAGATATTTTTAAATAATTAATTGTCTATTACATATTTTTTTTTCCTGAATGCAACAATTAAGAATTGTATATATTTCAAAATCATAAACCTGCATAAATATAAAGATATCTACAAACTAAATTTGATTTGAAGTTTTAATTGATATATTATTTGATTATTTTCTAAATGTTGTATATAAAATTATTAAATACTATAAATATATATAAAATTTGAAATACAAAATCTAATGAAAAAAATTGATATTGTAGAGTTTTTTCTTATATATATCAATAAATACAATATAAAATTCCGTGCGAAACGCGGATCAGCTCTAGTATATTTATAGACCCCAATAAGTAAGAGTGCATATGTCACTTCAATCATTGCCGCTCAAAGAGTTGCAACTGAATTCTCTCTTTCTGTACAATTCTATTTTTAGTGGTAGTTCTAATTATAGCTGTCGTTTCCACTAATTACTGCGTTTGTGTTTGTACATGTGAATCGTATTTCACATTTGAAACAATATTTTTACTTTTACATTAGATAGTATTGTACCGGATAAACCCAAATGCTACATACAAAAGAAAAGTTATATTTTTATTTGCATTGTTTTTTATGCGTTTATATATTAAGAGGAAATATTTGAAAATCAAGAAATAATAAGATTTTTTCGAATATATATCCACTTGAGATATTTATGATTGCAGAAAATAAAGTAACAAATTAGTGATTAAATTATCGGAGTCCAAAATATTATCCCTACTATGGTGATGTTGGTTATGAATAAAAAATATGTTATGTTGATGGTTCTTGCAAACACTACAAAAAAAAAATATTGTTAAAAAAAATTGTGACTAATTGTTTTGTAACAATTTTGTAATGATTTTCATACAAAACTGTATTCGTTACTTGTCTTGTACTCGGCTTGATAAAATAAGTACTTGTTGTTGTCAAGTCGAGTAACAAGTCAACAAATTTTATTACTTGCAAGTACGAATCAAGTATCAAGTATCGTTTTTATTTTTAATACTTGTCTTGTTACTTGTCTTATTACTTGATACTTATTACTTATTAAAATAAATACTTGTTACTTGTTACTAAATACAACAAAATCTATAATAGTTATTAAAATCCAAAAATTAATCCCAAAAACTATCAAAAATTTAACAAAACTCTATTTGTTACAAATTGTATGGTGGCCTTAAGACTCATAATCACATATACATGAGCTTTTGATATTAAAGTTCAAAAACCCAAATGTAATTTACCATTGTCGATATAGGGTTGTTCTTAATATGCACTCAAGATTCAAGTATTAAGTATTTCAAATTCAATTATTAAGTATTCAAAATTTTTACGAGTACTTGTTATAACCGGATCAAGTACAAATAATAAATTTAATTATTTGAACGAGTCAAGCTAAGTAACAAGTACATGAAATTTAGCAAGTACTTGTTCCGTGCCCAGCCCTATCTTCCTCTCAGCCAAGGATCTCAGTCTCATCTCACCGCCTCCGATCAATCTTCCTCTCTTAGTCCCGACGCCATCTTCTCTCTTTCCATCTCAGATTTGATATCCTTCTCCAACGTGAATCGATCATTCACCAAGCGATAATGAGTCTTAGGGTTTTATTCCTCGCTCTCCTTCTCCTTGAATCTCCTTTGCTTTCGTTATGCTCTCTCTCTCTCCTTTTCCGTGAATTTAATAGATATAGATCAGTTTGTTTATAGTGGATTTTGTAGATCTAGTTCTACTGACGGCGGATGTGGCGGTTGGGTAATATGGGGCCGCATTTTCCGGTGCTGAGGGAGACTAAGAGAAAACGTGGGTTTAGGTTTTTGGAAGACGTTACAAAGAAAGGTTTTGTCTAATTTGCCTCTAGCTATCGCAGAAATGTTAACCATTGCTGCTCTCCATGGCTCTCAGTAAGTTCTAGGGTTTGGATTTTCCTTTCTGTAAATTAATTGATGCAGTAACTGATCGGAATCACATGTACGCTGCTCCTATATGCCTTGGGATGTTGGTTCTCTTAGCAGCTTCGCTTATGGCCTGCACTAATCAGATCTTTTTTTTCATGTAAACACTATGTTCTTCTCTTCTTTTCAGAATTATGCATTAAGTCCTAGTTGATAATCTCATAAAATTTGATTGGGTTTAAAATTTGATTGGGTTTAGTGTGAATTTGATCTATAATATGAATTAGAAGTGATTCCATTCCAATAGGTTTTGTGTTCGGAATCTAAATTTTAAGGGATTCAGATATGTTGTTGTATGTTCTGAATATATTAAATTTGGATAGATTATTACTATGATTATTTGCTGGTCTTTTGCGTATTGGATAAAGTCACATGAATTTTGATGTCTTTCTTCTTCAATATGTTGATTTTTTTACGAAGAAATGCAGAGGACAAATCTTGATTTAGAATCAGTGAAGGAGAAAATGAAGGAGAACCCGAAGAAGATTAAGTAATATCGTTGAGGTACTTTCAGTGACTATTGGCTTTGGTATTCCACTCTCATTAGTACCTTATATGAGATTTACTATGGTAAATAATATTCTTTTGTCGACTCACAGTATGAGGTTTTAGTTAAACTATGCTTTTGATTAGTAGTAGTGTTGTTCTAAACACACCAACTCATCAGGTGAAGTTTCAGATTCTCTTATCATTAGAGACATTTGCAATTATAATTTCTTTTATTTTGATACTGGTTTTAGAATTTTAGATATAGGCTAATGAAAATTTGGTTATAAATTTCTGTATCAGCAATTAAGCTAATGCATCTCATTTATGTGGACAAGTCGAGAAGACACAGTTTGCGGACTAAATTTTTTTGGGAATGCTCAGAGTGGGATGTGAAGCAAATGCATCATGTGGTATGCAAGACAATGAGCTGAGCGTGGACGACTTACGATTCTCGAAGACCAACATGATGTTTTGAATTTTTGATATATATTTTTCTTTTGAACAATTGTATTTTTTTTTGCTGTATTTGTTAAATTCTTTTAATTCAAATTATAAAAGCTAATTTTGTTGATTTAAATTTTGTTGAATTAAATTAAATATGATAGTAATTTGTAATAAAAATGTGACTATTTTTTTGTCACAATTTGTGGCCTAACTGTAACGAATTGTATCGCTTTTCTAACTATAATTTAGTCACTAACCATGACAGAATTTGTGATATTATTTTCGTTGCAATTTATGACGATTATGTGACTTAAATATAGTAATAATTTGTGATAAATATGTGATAATTATTTGTCGAAATTAGTTGCGTAATTGTAATAGTATTTTTCGACACGAACTGTGTCGTTTTTGTAATTGGGTAAAGGTCGTCACAAAATGTTACGAATTGTTACTATTTTTATTCGTCACAAACTGTTGTAACGATTTTATAACGGAAATGAGTTTGTGACGATTTTATTGTGATGTTTTATAAATTGTAACATTTTCGTCACAATAGAAAATTTGTGACGAAATATATATGTATTGTTACATAAAAAATTGTAACAATAATCAATTTTTTTTGTAGTGAAAGAAATACATAACTTTTTCAGAATAAGATGGCATTACTTTAGTATGGCATTAAGAGACTTATAATGGGAGCATGAAATTTATGAATAAGTATCTTTCTCTTTTACATGTAGAATTAGAAACACTTATATATGCTATGTATGATTGCAAATCAGAAGGCAACTATAACAGTGCAATAAACTATTCCGAGTTGTTGAAGATGGTTATTAATTACACTTGAGGAGTTAATTACTTTTACATTATACTTAGAAAAATTTTTGTGAAGAGTAAAAATATATTTTCTTTATTTTTTTCTATACATGTACTTAGCAACACAAAGACATAAAAGCTAATATAACACAAAGACATAAATGCTAATATAACACAAAGACAGAAAAGTTAGCACGAAATATTTGTGTCAATTTGGATGATATTTATTATCTATATAAATTCGATACTTCCAGTTTGGGTTTCTTGTTCTAATTTTTTTAGGTATTTAGGTTATTAACAAAAAAAAAATAATAAGAAGGAATATTTATTTATAGTAGTCACTTTTCTGGATTCATTTTAAAAATAAATACTAAAAAATTTATATAAGCAAAGAAACAATGAAAGCTTTAATCCTAGTATATAAAGATGTAATTTATCATAGCAAATCCATTTAAACTATTTGAAAATTGTAATTACCCCTTTGGCTCTCCATGCATACCATGCTACGGCCCCTGGTTTTGTAAGGGACAGATCAGCATCATATTCGTTTTTATTTCTCAAAGTATGGTTACAATTAGTGGGAAACTTACGACCCACTTGGTCTGACCCGAGTCTCTAAGTTTAAAATATTCCTGTATAATATATCTTGTTTATATATTACAGATCACATATGAATGACGAAATGACCCAAACAGCATACAAGTTATGGGTTTAGTACTATATTATTGATCTTTTATTATTATTTATATTTATTTATTTTTAATGTATATTATTTTTGCCTTTGAATACTTTCCCATCTTGATGATATATATCACCTTTTGATCTTAATTGAACGAAATCAATGTGAAAAGATATCTTCTGTTGAACTCATGGCACTTATAAATAGAAGCCCTCTTTTACGTTCTGTCTCTCAAGCAACTTTGCATCAAACTTAATTTTATAAGTTACTTTAGAGAGGAAAACACAAGATGGGTTTGATGCGATCGATCATTCCAAACGGGAAGCAACTTTTAAAGTCACAATCTTCGAAGAACAGAAAACAATCTCCATCATCACCAAATTTAGATTTTGTTCCAAAGGGCCATGTCGCAGTTTATGTAGGAGAACAAGTGGATAAGAAGAGGTTTGTGGTTCCCATATCGTACTTAAACCATCCTCTCTTCAGATATTTTCTTCGATGCGCTGAGGAAGAGTTCGGCTTCAACCACCCAATGGGTGGCTTGACGATCCCTTGTAAGGAAGAAACATTTTGTAGTTACTATCTCGTTGTTTCTCAATTGTATCGATGAGTATGTTGAATAGTAGATTTTTTCATCCTTCATTTAGGGTTTTGATGAAGCTTATTTCTCTTTAAAGCGATTAATCAATGACTACTACTTATTGTATGTATATGATAATTAATGGCATTAAAATGACTTCAATGTTTAAAGAAAGTTCAGATCATTTGTCTGAATACCCGCAGAGTTTTAAAACCTGCGACTATCCATTTTGATAATCCGAAACTAGAAGAAATTACAATACCATGAGAGTTGAGACTAGCGTAATCATATATTTTCTTAGAAACTATACGTTTAAATTTTAGGTAAGATAGATATTTATACACCATAATAACAAAGATGAACAACATAAACATATTTGGAAGGTGTGTGATTCAATCAACTTTGAAACATTAGAATAACTCAAAATTCAGCATCTTGATGGATTTTATGTATGTTGCAGAAAAAGAGAGGATCAAAAACCGATTCTGAACCAAAACGGGTCAAGATTGGATTTCTAGACCCGTCCCTAAACCCAAACTTGCAGCTTTCAATATTCTAAAACAATTTTGGTTCTTAAATTTTAAAAAATGTCTTTGGTCTAGTGACAAAATTATATTAAAAAATATCTCTTTAAAGAGGTCATCGATTTGAAAGTTAATATTAAAAAATATCTCTTTAAACAGCTAAATTTTTTGTTTTTTAGCTTGTGGTCTTCTAAAACTCTAAACCATATGTTTGCGGCTTTAACATAAGATATATTTTATTGCTCCGTCCAACTTTTTTGGAAAAAAACTTAGTAGTTGCGTAAGTGTTTTCGAGGTAAAGTGACTAGCTTTAGCTATACATTTAGAAACTTAATGTGGCAGCTTTAACTATACACTTAGGCCTTGTTTGTTCATCTGGATGATCCATCCAGATGATACAGTCAACTGATGTTCGTTTATGGCATAAAATCACTTTTGAATCAGTCAACTTGATCATTTAAAGTTATGACCAAAATTTTAAAATTAGTTGGCTGATCCGAATTGAACCAGCTGGATGAATTAGCTTCAGTCAAAATTTTATAATGACAAAAATACCCTTGAAAAAAATGAAAAATTACAAAACAAAAACCTAAAACCTAAATCTCCTCTCCTCTCTTCTCTTCTGCGACTCCTCTATTTCTCCGACGGCTCTTCCTTCAGACTCTATTTCTCCGGCCAGACAACTCTCTTCTGCAGCGTCTTCTCAGACTCTTTTCTTTTCTAACACGAGCTCACTCAGTCGACTCGTCTCTCTTTCTCCGAAGAAGCTTCAATCTCTCTCTCGTGTCAATCCAAGCTCAAGCTTTGCTTTCTCCGACGAGTCTCGTTTTTTTAAGTTCAGGAAAATGGAGCTTAACGATCAACACAAGAAAGGTCATGTGTTACACAAAGAGACGTGAAGAAAGTCAAGAGTACGGGGAGTGCGGGAGTGCTGAGCTGGATTATTTAAAGAAGAATGATGTGGCAACTATTGGTGGGACTTCTGAAGGAAAGTCTTGTGTATATCAAGGAGTATCTTTGGAGGTTGGTGTGAAAGATCTTGAAGATCTTAACATCTTGGAAAATGTATTCACATGCTCTTTATGAGATGTGATATATATTGGAGTGAAGGCCGCACGAAAAGGTCGGCCGTTCACGAGAGAAATATTCACTACAAGCTTAGAGAAAAAAATCTAGGGTTCTTGGTGAGTGAATTCAAAGTGTAACACAAGTGTGTTAGGGAATACTTGGGTAGATTAGGAATTGGTCATTGTCAAGAAGCTGTGTGCTTCGTCTTGAAATTCTGATTAAACAAGTCTGTAAAGATTGTTTAAGTGATTTCTAATAAAGAGTATAGTTCATAGAACATTTGTGTGCAACGTTCTATAAGTTTCTTTGTGTGAGGTTTTACATTTGGTATCAGAGCGGGTCACCTTTTTAGATTTTATAATCTATCTTCAAGTTGAGATCTTGAGGACATCATGGAGACTACCAAGCTGATAGCTGTTCATAAACAGTTACGACTTGAAGCGGGTACCTTTGGTCACTGGAAAGTACAGATGAAGCATGTCATCAGAGGGATTGATGAAGATGCATGGACAGCCATAGAATAAGGATGGAAACACTACAAGAATATTGCGTATTAATTGCGGACGAAAAACGCGATATGATAGCGATTAGTTAAACGCTTTATCATCGCCCACGATAAAAAGTCTGGCACTTTAGATAGCGTTTTTTATAAATGCTATGATATATATTTTTATCATAGCATTTTAATGTCTGCAATATATTAATCTACAATAGCATTTATTCAGTATTATGAATTAGCTATATAATAGCATTATGTAAATGTCATCTATATATTAAACATAGCAATCCTTAAATGTTATATATTTCAGTTGGTCATTAACAAATTTTTGTTTTTTCGACCCCAATTTTTTGAAAATATTAATTTAATTTAAATACATTTAATTTTAAAAGAAAAATTATAAAATATAAAAATACATTTAAATTTACATTAAATAACTTGAGGTTTACAAAGTGAAATTACACGAATCCTTCAACTTCCTAAGTACTAAACCAAAACCAAAAATAAAGAGTCTCAAAATAAATCAACAAACCAAACAGATCATAATCATTCATGGCATTAAGAGCAGACTGAACATCTTCCGCTGACTCGGAAGAGATGAAATCAAATCCCCAAGACCTCCCTTCAATACTTCTCTTGCCCTTTTGGCACCTCAGGGAATTTTAACTTTCACTCTTTTACCACCAATTTGCTACAAATCGAACAAATACAAAAGATCAGAAACAGTAGAGAGCTGAATTATCTTTGAACACTTAATGATGGAACTTACAGAGCTGTAAACATCTGAATCGCCTCCTTGGCTTTTTCAAACATAAACCCTAACTCAAAGCAAGACAGTAAAATTGCTGTTAAACATCTGAATCGCCTCCTTGGCTTTTTCAAACATCAACCCTAACTCAAAGCCAGACAGTAATATATAACCCAGATCTTAGATTAAAAACCTAATTCATGTACCTGAGACATATCCCTTCTCTCTTTCTCCTTCCTGACCTTGAATCGGGACTGAGACTCAATTCACCACGATTAAGAGTCTATGTTCCACATAGAAACGATGAATTTAAGAAAGTTCATGAGATCTGAGACATTATGATCCCGTCGGGCTTGGATCTAAATCGCCACCATAAACAGAGCATAGTTCTGAGGTGTGGGTGTTTTCAGTGAAGCTTTGCTTTGCTGTTTTCGTCGTTAAAAGAGGCACAAGAGGGGAGAATGAGATGAGGAAGAGAAGTGAGCGACAGAATTAGATTTGAATCTACCTACAGCTTCGCCGTTGTCGTCGTTAATCTATCGGATAGAAAGAAAAAGAGAGGAAGGAAGTAGCTCTCGAAACTCAGAAAAAAGGAAGTGAGAATTCTGCCATGTCATCGATCCCTTCTCTCTTGCTTATAATCGAAAGCAGAGGAAGGAAGATTCGGAGAGGAAAAAAAAAAGCAAAGGAAGAAAGTATCCTAGGGTGTGAGAGTGTGCCACGTAATCAATCCGTAACATCTCTCCAGATTGGTTCTCATCTTCTGAAGACTATTTTTTCTCTCTTGTCCTAAATAAAATCGTTTTATTTACTTTAGTAATAGAAAATGGTTTATAAACATAAGTTTGTAATAATTTTATTTATTGAGATTATGATAAGTTCTTGGGTTTGTATGTCTATATTCATTTTTCAAGCACTTAATTTTTATTGCGATTATTATCATTTGTTATTGTGTGAATCATAAACCCTATACTCCAATGCCCTAAACCCTAAACTTTAAGTGTGAAATAATTGTTTATTTAATAATTTTTTATTTGAGAAATAGAAACATATACCTATACAATTATGAATACCTCTCTAAAATCAAAAACTCATTAATCTATGAAAAAATAATTATATTTCAAACTTTATATCCTTATACCCTAAACCACAAACTATATGTCGTAAATTCTAAATTAAAGACCCACTAACTTTTCATTCTTATTTTAATTTTAAAATATTTCATGAAACAAAAATTTGTTTTTTTATTTTTTAATTGAGAAATAGAAAAAAAAAATCTCACAATGGTGAATCTCTAAACCTTAAATTAAACACTCATTAATTCATAAAAATTTATTATATATATTGTTAATAGCACTTAAACAAATTATATTTCAAACCTTATACTTTATACATACCTTAATCATATGCCCTAAACTCTATATAAAAATGAATATCCTTTGTTTTAAAAAATAATTAATTATTGGTTGTGTATTGTTCTTTTTATTGATTTTGGATAGCAATATATATATATATATATATATATGGAATACATAAGTTTCATTATAAACGAGAAGTGACAATGAGCTGGTTCATTATTAAAACTTGGACTTAACCAAGGTGGTGGAGGAATGGATACAACTTGAATAAAATTGTAGATTCGGAGGCCCTTCCTTGGCTACACAATGAGCTGGTTCATTGTATCATCTTCTTGTGCTTTGAAAACTGTGGTATTGATACTCTGATTATACAGTGGGTTTCTTTGGAAGTTTTGCGGACCGCTTCCTCCTCCTTGACGGAACCTATCAGGTCTTGATCTGTAATGTGAAATTGGAGGTGGCCTGTGTGTGATCACAGAACAGAGACAGATTCCTGTCCCAGCTCCAACAGCAAGAACAATCTTGTCCTTGATCAGCTCCAAAGAGGTCTCAAGTTTCTCTTGGCCACCAACATCCCAGACTGTGAACATCACATTCTTGTACTAAACTTTTTCAACATTAAATCATGCGTAACAAAGTTTTAAAACTGTCAAGAAACATATATTCCAAGCAACCAAAGCAAAATGTACAAAAATGACCATACAAAAGTATACTCTCGGAAGAACTGATAACAGAAAGTATCAAAACTGCAAATGACACAAGTGAAATTCACAGACATGACCTATGGATTCAGAGTCTAACGTCTTTAATAGACTGAATTTAACAGCTCCAAATATTGTTCCAAAACCAAGGAATCAACCCCACTAATATGCCGATGTGAACAAGAATAATAATCACAGCTATTACCACAACACAGGTTCTTAAATATTCTTAAGAAATGGGAAATCAGAAGCTCAGATCATTGTTTATAGAAAGAATAATGATTCAAAATCCAACCTTTCCACAAACATAAAGACCGCCAATATATCAGAGAGGATCTTGGAGACTCAGATGGGGAGAGAGAGTTCATCTTCACGCTAAGCCGAGCGCTTCACCGACCTCTTCCTGCAAAAGAGCAAAATAATCCAGGGATTAATACCGAAAATGCAAATGAAAACCTTAAATCTATAAAAATAAAGAAAACCCAAACACAATTTCACCTTTAATGTCAAATTCGACAATATCAATTCGATTTAGAACAATGAAGATGATGAGGAATATGGATATTTTCTTGTAGATCGAGACCGAGTGCGAGAGAGATTAAGAGTGAAAAAAGAGAGAAGAGAGATCGCGATTGAGACTGAGAGAGAGAGAGAGATCGAGACTGAGAGTGAGAAAGATCGAGACTGAGAGTGATTGGGATCAAGACAGAGAGAAAAGAGATCGAGAGTGAAATAAGAGAGAAGGGATAACAAAAGGGAATTTTGTGAATATCTTAAGTTTTCGTCGACCAAATTTTGTTGTGCTCAGATCCAATTTTTTTTCATAGCGTTTAATTTCTGTAAATGCTATTAAAACACAGGCGCCAAAGTAAAATTTGGCGGGTCAACATTTTTTTTGCACAGAACATCAATTATAGCGTTTCAAAATTAAGAAACGCTATCTTAAATATCCAGTTTAGTTAAAGATAGCATTACCAACCAAAACGCTATCTGCAAGTGCTATCAATACTCTAAAATTTTGTGGTGAAAGCACTTGTGGTAACGTCTGTGAATGATGCTGGAGTCACTGTGCAAATTCCCAAGCCGAAGAACACTTGGACTGATGTTGAGAAGAGTGCTTCCAAGTTCAATTCGAAAGCCATCAATGCAATCTTTGATGCAGTCGAACTAAATGAGTTCAGTTTGATTCAAGGATGCACTTCAGCAAAAAAAGCATGGGACATTTTGATAAGTCATTTTGAAAGGGATACAAGTGTGAAGAGACCTCGGATTGATCACCTTGCATCTCAGTTTGAAAATCTCAAGATGGAGAAAGATGCAATACCAAAATCAGTATCCTTGCTAATGAGGCTCTAGTTCTTGGGAAGAAGTACAAGGATAAGAAACTTGTAAAGAAACTTCTCAGATGTCTTCCCCCAAAGTATGCTGCTCAGAAAACAGTTGTCAAATACTCAATAGACTTGGATGATATGAAGTTTGACACCTTGGTAGGCATGCTCAAAGCCGAAGAATTGGAAGCCAGTGCTGATGAAAAGGCAAAACAGAAAGTGGTTGCTTTTGCTGCTACAAGTGAGACTAAGAGAGTAAGTCAGTGTGAGGAACAACTGAGGCTGATCTTCTGAGTACATCCTGGTGTGATCACTCTCGTCTGATGTAGAATAGGACACTGTAAGATGACTGTGACAAGAGCTCTCCCAAAGGCAATTGATTTCATGACATAATGGTGAGACCTTCAGGTCTTGATTCGACTGAATCAGTGATGTGAAAGCGCTTTGGCAAAAGTTCTGCTGCTTCGCTGTGTTCATAAGTTTAATCTTCAAACGTGTTTTGTGTTTTTTCAGTTCTCCGGATACGTGTCAGTTCACCTGGTAATCGTCCCTCTTATCCCCACATGTTTCTCAGTGAGGTTATGTTGTTTCTTTTGTCTGTCTGCATTGCATAAGCTGTTTATGGTGTTTTCTGTGTACAGGTTTATTGATTTTCATGGGGTCCTCTCTTAGTTCTCTTTTGGATGATGAGTTGATGTCTTTGTTTAGTTGTGTATTTCTACGTTGAAATTTCCTGTGTCACACATCGTTTTTTTTTTTTATGGATGTTGCTCTTGGGCTTTCGGCCCATTGCCCTTGTTCAGCTAACAGTTCGTGTTTTAAGCTCATGAGTGTAGGGTTCCCGCTTGTTTATAAGGACCAGATGACGTTTCATGTGCTATGAAACCCTAATTGTGTGCCACTCACCTCTTCTTCCCTTTGAGCTCAAAAGTTTCTTCCTTTCACCATGTCTCGACATACTCGTCAACAGTCTGCCAAGCTCATGTCAGCCTCTATCGCTGCCTCGCGTCGTGAACCGGAAGACTCTGAGACTCTTGATTCCGCTATCCGTCGACGCACACAGATGCTGAAAGCGAATCATCGCTCCGACAAAGAACTTGTGCTGATTCCTGATGATGACAGTTCCGACAGCAGTAGTTCTGGGTCCCTGCAAGCTGCATTTTCAGACCCCCGTGACATGTTCACAAACCCGATTGCCGGATCTGATGACAAATCTCTGATGCTGATGCTGATATGGTTGATGGCTTTGAGGATCCGTGAGAAGGTCTTTCATATGAAGACCAGGAAGCTCGGTATGCAGCAAATTGCCGTACTAAATTTGCCCATGACCGCATGCATCTCAAACTCACCTGTCCTCTCACCATACCAGTTTGCAGTTTTCTTTCTGAAGCAGCTCACGATAGGTATGACTTCTTTCGCTTCCGCCCTTTCATTGATTAGAAGTATCTCCCTCTTGAGGATCCCAAGTTGGACAATGTTTGGAAGTTGCTTGATCGAGCTAGTCTGACTTATACGGTGATTGATGTTGATCCCTATTGTCCTAATGTGGTCCATGAGTTTTATGTGTCTGTTTCGGACTTGGAATATAGGAATGGGGTCAACCTTCTGTATATTTGTGGTGAGATGTATGAATTCACTCTAAATATCATTAACCGCCTGTTTCTCATTGATGAATCTCTTGTTGGTTTTCCTCCTAGTGGGGAAACCAATTGGGTTTGGTTAAAAAAGAACCAAACCTGGGCCATATTTTAATCCATGAGATTATTATTGGAATTAGAGTTATGTGGGAGTTTAATAGCTTCTCTTAACCTGTATATAAGTGGTTGTTAAGAGTCATTGAGACAAGAGAGAGTGATTTTCACAGACCAGAGAGGAAGATACACAGTTTTCGTCAGGTTCTGTTCAGGGTAACGTTTGGAGGCTTTGCAGTGCTCCGATCTGGCTGAAATTTTGAGGGAAGCTTCGTGACTCAGTGTTCTTGAGGCTCACCGAAGGGATTTGTGTTCCAACGGTTGGTTAGGGAGTTATCTGGGTTTTAGCGTGGCTGTTCGCATCAGTGGCGAGTTCAGATTTCAGTAGGTGCTGTCTTGAGTGTTTGGGAAATCCGACGGTGAGTTCTTCTCGGTTTGAGCTAACATTTTGCAGAGGTGTTGTTGACTCGTTTATCTAGGGTTTGTACGGTGGAGATTCGATTTGGTTGCCGGAATCCTAGTAAACTTAGAGTCGTTTGGATCTGCTTATTTCTAAGCTCTGTTTTGCTCTCTTGTGGTTGTGTTGTTGTATTGGAGATTGCTCTTTGGAGCCTTAGTCTTTGGTGGACGTGGTTGTAACTCATATTCATTGGTGATAGTGGATTTTTAAGTGGACTACGGTCCCGTGGTTTTTACTCCTCACATTGAGGAGGTTTTCCACGTAAAATTTGCTGTGTCATTTTACTTTCTGCCATTGCTTTTATATTTTTCTCATAGGTTCACACAAGTGTGGGAAGAACTATATTCCGCTGTGCCATTTTGCATCTGTTCTTTCCCAACAGAGTGGTATCAGAGCCAGGTTCGAGAGTTTTTGGTTTGCTTGTGTGAGCGATGGAAAATATGGGCAGAATGATAAGTTTGAATGGTGCTAATTATCATCTATGGAAGGGCAAGATGGAAGATTTACTTTTTGTCAAAGAATCTCCTTCCTGTTTTTGAGGAGACAAAGCCTGATAGTAAAACCGATGCTGAGTAGAAGTTGTTGCATCGCCAAGTGTGTGGTTCCATAAGGCAGTGGGTTGATGATCATGTGTTGCATCATATTGAGAATGAGACTGATGCTCGCTCTTTGTGGTTGAAGCTGGAGCAATTATATGCTCGAAGACCGGGAATAATAAGATGGCCATGATCAAGAAGTTGATTGAGCTGAGATATGAGGATGGAACTCCTATGACAGATCACTTGAATGCATTTCAGGGATTGATCAACAAACTTTCTGACATGGGAATCAAGTTTGAAGATGAGATTCACGGTTTATGGCTTCTTGGTACATTACCAGATTCTTGGTAAGTGTTTAGGATGTCTTTGTGTAACTCCACGTCGGATGGTGCTATTTCGATGGACTTAGTGAAAAACAGTGTCTTGAATGAGGAAGCAAGGAGGCAATCAAATGCTAGTTCTTTGCGTTCAGATGTATTGGTTTCTGAGTCGAGGGGGAGGAGAACAAAGAGAGAGCCCAAGAAGGACAGGAACATGAGCAGAAGCAAGTCTAACAAGTATGCAAATATAGAGTGCCATTACTGTCATAAGAAAGGGCACTTGAAGAAGAATTGCTGGAAGTTGAAAAAGGACAGCAAACAAGGAGATGGTGAAGATCGGGTGACAGTCACTGAGGATCAGTTTCTTATTCTCCTTGAGAGTGATGCCATTAATATTGCATGCCAGGATACTAGTTGGGTTGTAGATAGTAGAGCTACTACTCACGCTACATCGCAGCAGGATTTGTTCTCTACCTATACTCCAGGTAGTTTTGGTTCTGTAAAGATGGATAATGATGGTCTGGCTAAAGTTGTTGGCATTGGTGATATTTGCTTGGAGACTAGTATTAGTACTAGACTTGTGCTTAAGGGAGTTAAGCATGTCCCAGATATTCGGTTGAATCTGATCTCTACAGGAAGACTTGATGATGAAGGTTTTTATAGTTTATTCGGAGGGGATAAATAGAAACTTTCACGAGGATCTATGGTTGTGACTCGAGGTGATAAGTCTTCGTCTTTCTATTGGATGCAGGCTAAGGTCTCCAAAGACATTGTTAATGCAGTGGAGAATGATGATGCCATGGAGTTGTGGCATAAGAGACTCGGTCACATGAGTGAGAAAGGATTGTCTGTGTTATCGAAGAAGGAGGCTATTTCAGGTATCTCCGGTTTACATTTGCAGAAGTGTGAGCATTGTTTTGCAGGAAAACAGCACAGAGTCTCTTTCAGGTCTTATACACCTTCTAGAAAATCCGAGATACTTGATCTGGTGCATTCAGATATTTGTGGTCCAATGAAGACGAAATCTCTTGGTGGTGCATCATATTTTGTGACATTCATTGATGATCATTCTAGGAAGCTGTGGGTTTATACTATGAAGACTAAGGATCAGGTTTTGGAATATTTCAAGCATTTTGTGGCATTGGTTGAGAGACAGACGGGAAAGAAGTTGAAGTGTATCCGCAGTGATAATGGTGGTGAGTAATCTGGACCGTTTGATGCTTATTGCAAGGAACATGGTATTAGGCATCAGAAGACGCCGCCTAAGACTCCACAGTTGAATGGTTTGGCTGAGAGGATGAACAGGACAATTGTCGAGAGGGTTAGATGTTTGATTTCACAGTCAGGCTTATCGATGACTTTCTGGGGTGAAGCTTTGAGTTCAGTTGTTCATGTGCTTAATTTGTCACCAATTGCTCCTTTGGAGGGTGATATTCCAGAGAGGGTTTGGACCGGTAAGGATGTTTCCTATGGTCATTTGAGGGTCTTTGGGTGCAAGGCATTTGTTCATATTCCGAAAGATGAGAGGTCGAAACTTGAGATGAAGTCGTGACAATGTGTGTTCATTGATTATGGTCAGGATGAGTTTGGGTACAGGTTTTATGATCCCGTTGAGAAGAAGCTTATTAGAAGCAGAGATGTTGTGTTCATGGAAGATCAAAAGATCAAGGACATTGATAAGTCAGGAAAATCAGCCCAGAGTTTTGAGAGTTTGATTGATTCAGAGGCTACTCCTTCTACATCGGTTGGTGGTCAAGTTGAAGGTGAGATTAATGCTGATACACCTGGTGCAGATGCTCCCGCACATGATGATGATGATGGTAATGGTGATCATGGTGACGATCATGATGAAACACCAACTATCGAGAACCCACCTGTTGTTAGAAGATCTGAGAGGTCGCCATCAACAAGGTATGATCCTAGTGAGTATGTGCTGCTTACTGATGGGGGAGAACCTGAAAGCTTTGAGGAAGCTATGGAAGATGAGCACAAGGATAAATGGTTAAACGCCATGGGAGATGAGATGGTGTCTTTTGATGAGAATGACACATTTGATTTGGTGAAGTTGCCTAAGGGTAAGAAGGCATTGCTTAATAAATGGGTGTATCGGATTAAGTATGAAGATAATAGTTTGCAGCCTCGATACAAGGCGAGATTGGTTGTGAAAGGATTCAGCCAAAAGAAGGGAGTTGATTATGATGAATTCTTTTCTCCTGTTGTGAAGATGTCATCCATTCGGGTTGTACTTGGATTGGCAGCGAGTCTTGATCTAGAGGTTGAGCAAATGGATGTAAAAACGACTTTTCTTCATGGTGATTTGGAGGAAGAATTTTACATGGTACAACTGGAAGGCTTTGTGAAAAAGGGCAAAGAGAACTTGGTTTGTCGCTTGAAGAAAAGCCTTTATGGATTGAAACAGGCACCGAGACAGATGAAGTTTAATTCGGTTATGGGGGAGCATGGTTATAAGGAGACTACTTCTGATCACTGTGTGTTCTTGCAAGTGTTTGGTGATGAACTACTACTTACTGGAAAGAACCAAACTAACCTCCCATCATCACTGGAAACTTGAGCAGAATTCAAGAGTTGAAGAAGCAGCTTAGCAAGTCCTTTGCCATGAAAGATATGGGTCCAGCGAAACAGATTCTTGGTATAAGAATTATCAGAGATAGAGGTGAAAGGTTGATTCACTTGTCTCAAGAGAAGTATATTGAGAAGGTGCTTCAGAGGTTTCACATGGACAAGTCTAAAGTTGTTAGCACTCCTCTTGCTTCACACTTTAGATTGAGTCGTCAACAAAGTCCGAGTACAGATTCAGAGAAGAAAGATATGGCACGGGTTCCATATGCCTCTGCAGTTGGTAGTTTGATGTATGCGATGGTCTGTACTAGACCAGATTTGGCTCACGCTGTTGGTACAGTTAGTCGTTTTCTTTCTAATCCTGGATGAGAACATTGGAATGCTGTGAAGTGGATTTTGAGATATCTTCGTGGGACTTCTAGTTTGAAACTTACCTTTGGAGGAGATAAGCCATTACTGATTAGTTATACAGATTCTGATATGTCTGGAGATATTGATTCCAGGAAGTCTACTTCGGGTTACTTGGTAACATTTGCAGGGGGAGCTGTGGCATGGCAATCACAGTTACAAAAGTGTGTTGCTCTTTCTACCACTGAAGCAGAGTTTATCGCCGCAACGGAAACTTGTAAAGAATTGTTGTGGATGAAGCATTTTCTTGAGGAGATTGGTTTCAAGCAAGATAAGTATGTGTTGCTTTGTGATAGTCAAAGTGCTATTTGTCTCGGAAAGAACTCCACATTTCATTCGCGTTTGAAGCACATTGATAGGAGGTATCATTGGATACGTGAAGTGGTTGCTTCTAAAGAAATGGAACTTTCGAAAGTTCATACGAATGATAATGGAGCTGATATGATGACGAAATCATTGCCGAGAGGGAAGCTTGAAGTTTGTCGGGAGATAGCCGGGATGGCTGTTTCCTCCACCTAGTCGGAGGGGGAGTTTGTTGGTTTTCCTCCTAGTGGGGAAACCAATTAAGTTTGGTTAAAAGAGAACCAAACCTGGGCCATATTTTAATCCATGAGATTATTATTGGGCTTAGAGTTATGTGGGAGTTTAATAGCTTCTCTTAACCTGTATATAAGTGGCTGTTAAGAGTCATTGAGACAAGAGAGAGTGATTTTCGCAGACCAGAGAGGAAGATACACAGTTTTCGTCAGGTTCTGTTCAGGGTAACGTTTGGAGGCTTTGCAGTGCTCCGATCTGGCTGAAATTTTGAGGGAAGCTTCGTGACTCAGTGTTCTTGAGGCTCACCGAAGGGATTTGTGTTCCAACGGTTGGTTAGGGAGTTATCTGAGTTTTAGCGTGGCTGTTCGCATCAGTGGCGAGTTCAGATTTCAATAGGTGCTGTCTTGAGTGTTTGGGAAATCCGACGGTGAGTTCTTCTCGGTTTGAGCTGAAAGTTTTTAGAGGTGTTTTTGACTTGTTTATCTAGGGTTTGTACGGTGGAGATTTGATTTGGTGGCCGGAATCCTAGTAAACTTATAGTCATTTGGATCTGCTTATTTCTAAGCTCTGTTTTGCTCTCTTGTGGTTGTGTTGTTGTATTGGAGATTGCTTTTTGGAGCCTTAGTCTTTGGTGGACGTGGTTGTAACTCATATTCATTGGTGATAGTGGATTTTTGAGTGGACTACGGTCCCGTGGTTTTTACTCCTCAAATTGAGGAGGTTTTCCACGTAAAATTTGCTGTGTCATTTTACTTTCTGCCATTGCTTCTATATTTTTCTCATAGGTTCACACAAGTGTGGGAAGAACTATATTCCGCTGTGCCATTGTGCATCTGTTCTTTCCCAACATCTCTTCCGTCTGGTGGTTTGGAAAACATGAGCATTGACGCCGCTGTTCGCATTGTCTCTAGTGGACGTAAAACTCGTTGGGAAGGTTTTGCCTCCAAACACCTCCATCCTGACTATGGAGTCCTTTACAAGTTGTGTTATACATCCTGGATGCCGACCTCAAATCATACGACTATGGTCAAGGAACAGATCAAGTTGCTCGCCTTTGTGATCAAAGGAAAGCGGTTCAATCTGGGACACCTGATTTACGATCAAATTGTGATGACTGCTCGTACACCTGACTATGTGAATCGCAAGCTGCCTTTTCTGAACCTCATCTATCAGCTCCTGAAATTCCAGCATGAGGTTCCTCATCTCACTACCGATTCTGAGCTTTGTGGTTTCCCGATAAAGATCACTCTTGACTCTAAGGCTGGGAATAGATCTAGTGAGGATTATTCTTCTTCTCTTCCATCCTTGGAAGCTGATCTGGAACAGCTGTGTCATTGGCTTAAGCAAATTTAGATTCGTCTTCGAGGTAAGTTCTTCTTCCTTGGTATTTCTGCTCCGATTTGGTTTATATGTACTTTTATCTGAATATGCACTTAAGTAGGGGGAGAATATGGTCCTGGAGGTTCTGAGGTTGAGGGGGAACCGAATGAAGATGAATGAAGATATCGGTTCCGTGACAGGACATTGTAGTGATCAGTTTTTTTTTTTTTTTTGGCTTTTTGTGTCGGGTTGACTCAGACTACTCATTATCGGTCTTTCTGTTTTGTTTCCTTCGTGTGTAAAACATGAAATGAGTGTTGCAATTTGAATGAGATGGCTTACACTGTTCTGTCTACTTTTCTGGATATTTGTTTGGGCTATCTGTCAAAGCTTTAGTTGTTATAGAAAGCTTGAGTTCTCATATTCGGACAAAAAGGGGAGAATGTAAATTCAAGAAAATGGAGCTTAACTATCATCACAAGAAAGGTCGTGTGTTACACAGAGAGACGTGAAGAAAGTCAAGAGTACAGGGAATATGGGAGTGCTGAGCTGGATTATTTGAAGAAGAATGACGTGGCAACTATTGGTGGGAATTCTGAAGGAAAGTCCCGTGTATATCAAGGAGTATCTTTGGAGGTTGGTGTGAAAGATCTTGAAGATCTTAACATCCTGGAAAGTGTATATTCACATGCTCTTTATGAGATGTGATATATATTGGAGTGAAGGCCGCACGAAAAGGTCGGCCGTTCATGAGAAAAATATTCACTACAAGCTTTGAGAGAAAAATCTAGGGTTCTTGGTGAGTGAATTCAAAGTGTAACACAAGTGTGTTAGAGACTACTTGGGTAGATTAGGAATTGGTCAGTATCGAGAAGCAATGTGCTTTGTCGTGTAATTCAGATTAAACAAGTCTGTAAAGATTGTTTAAGTGATTTCTAATAAAGAGTATAGTTCATAGAACATTTGTGTGCTACATTCTATAAGTCTCTTTGTGTGAGGTTTTACAGTTTTCTCTCTCTGCTGAGGTAATATCTTTCTAGGTTTGGTTTAGAATTCCAAGTTTTCTTCTCTAAACTACCAAACAGCTTAGAACATCATTGAGATTAGCTTCGTTTGTGATTTGCTAGTTAGTGATAACTTTGCTGTTAGCTTTGTTTGCTGTGTCACAGAGGATAATCTATGTTTGCTGCTTGTTCTGCTCACTTCTTGTTGTTTTTTGATTCTCTCTTTATATGGTTTCTGATATTGACTTAGAATCTGATAGTGAATTTGAAGAGTAGTTTAGATTGTTTATGTTGTGATCTTTGGATCTTTAAGTATCATTGACACGGTCACTAAGCTAGATGGAACATTCAATTAACCGGTTTGATGTCTTGTCGAAAATGCGGTCTTTGTGGTGAAGATTTAAGCTTTCTTTCTCCTTCCAACAATGGTAGTAATATATGAGTCTAAGACTTTCGGGTTTGGTTACCATCTGGTCGGGCTAGTTGTACTAAAACTGTTCTTTACCAACATGAGTGTCTTTGATCTAGGTTGGTTTTTGAATCTTGATTGATGTGAGAAGTGGCTTTTGTTGTTTGAGATGACAGTAAAGTCATGTTAGGGATTGGTAAAAAGTACATAGACTTGAACGGATCAAATCAGTGTTATGGCTGATGGTTAACGAAGTTTGTTTTAGGTCTTGGGTCCCATTATAACAATGAATATGATCTGGTTATAGTAAGAAAAAAGACGTATATGAACACCATAATGTCTTCTTAACATGCCTTTCTGTGATGAGTGATTGTGGATGAATGGTGCCTTTTGGATATTTTTCTTTGAACTGAACACATTTTCTCTCTTTCTAAAGCTCTTTTGGCAATTGTGTTTGGCTCTTAAGCGAGAAAGTTATAGCTAACCATTGACCCTTTCTTTTGGTTATGTGGTGATGCAGTACCTCATTACACGTTTCAGCGACTTTCAACTCGCCTGCATCGGGTTTGCTGAGCAATTACAAAATCCAGGTTCTTGTCTCTTCTTGTTCTCGTGACTCAATGGTCTTCAATGTACACTTGTAGCTTTGATAATTCGTTCATCTTTCTGCTGCCATTAGCTTTGATAATTCGTTCATCTTTGATAATTCAAGGGTCTTCAATATTTTTTTGTTCCTGATTGGTTTTCCCATATGTGTCTTACGTATGTGTCTTAGTAAACATGATGTAGCAAGCATGGATCCACAGATTTTCATATCTAATTCGTGATTAGAGTCTTGCTCTGCTTTCTTGAGCCTTAGAATTTGATCCAAATGCAGCATCTTCTATGTCTATCTCTGGTTTTTGTCTCATGGTTCTTGAGAGATATGAATCATGGGTTATTTCTGGGTTTTAATTTCTGGGTTTTGATACTTGGCGCAGATCCGAGGAGTTTTTAGTCTTGTTTCTTTTCAAGCTTTCTTCTCTCTCGATCTCTTCTTCAATCTCTCTTCAGTTTGCTAATAGCAGGTTTGAATCTCTCTTTATTTTTGTTTTTATGAATATGTTTGTATTCTCTCGTTGTGCTTATAGGATCTATGTTTTGATTCGTATTTGATTCATCGTATTCAATGTTGAGGCAGTGAATGGTGACTAGGGCAGTGCGGTAAGGTATTTGAAGTGGTAATTTCAAAACCGCTATTATAACACCAATCAACCAAAATTTGTAGGAAAGTGCGTTTTTTAAAGAAAAAAAAAAGCTCATTTGCGAATTTCAAAACAGTTAAAAAATGTCAGCAAATAATGAAACGCACTCAAAATTATCCAACGGTTATTACTCAGCGGGCGGATAAAAACGCACATAACTTTTTTTTTTGAAAAAAACTTATTTTTTAATAATAAAATACAATACATATAAATAAGATATATCTAATACATTGTAGAACACATAAAAGAAGTAGAACATTATTTCTTCCCTTTTTAAAAAATTAAGTAAGTTTTTATGTAAGAATTAGTTTATAAAATTTAAAATAAATAATTTTTTATACTTTTAATATTAATTTGGTTAAAATATATTTTTTCATACTTTTAATGACAAGTTTTTTCAAATATATTTTACATTCATTTATAAGTAATATATGTAATATATATGTAAAAAAAAAATGTTATTTTAAAATAAATTTATAATTGAAAGTTTATAAATGTATTGAAAATATTTCTTTATCAATACGAAATAAATAATTTAATGACAATAATATTAATTATTTATATATATTTATGATTTATAATTTATAATGTGTACCGCTTGTTATCTTGTTCACCATTCAAACATTTTAATATGGACCGTAAACTGTATTTTTACCAATCAAACATTATTTCATACCGCTTATTATATACAAATCGCAGTTGTCCCGCAAATATATTTTCCCGCATGTACCGCAGTTGAACCGTACCACACTCTTAAACCGTTTTTTCACATAGCCAAAAACGCTGTCACCATTCGGACCCTGATTCGTTAGAGATTGATTTTTGTACAATATCGATGATATTGAGATATTGGATTATCAATGCCACTTGTTCTGTTTTGGTTGTGCAATTGATATTACTAAGACAGATTTGTAGTCTTGTCATTAAAAAAATAGCTTTTTATGCTTGATTGGATTCTGCTTCCTCTTCGTGCTTGTATCATAAAAAAAAAGTTTATTGTTTTTCCTTTTTTTATGAAGATGATGAGAACAAAGTTATGTACTTGGAATTTGTAACTGGTATAAACAGGGATGCATGAGGATGATTTATGCTTATTATGAACTATGTTTCGAACTCTAGTATCTAGTGTCTTTCAATTGTTCTTTTGAAAACAGGAATGCATGAGGATGATTCATGTTTTTTCATGTCTATGTTTCTTTTGAACTCTTGGAATGCACGAGGATGATTCATGTTTTTTCATGTCTATGTTTCTTTTGAACTCTATTATCTTATTTTTATTTTGTGTATGAGAAACAGGTTTATTTTTGAGTGTATGAGAATGAATTACCTTATCTTGTTATATTTTTTTCAGTTATCAGTTATGATTTTTATTTGTGAATGAGTGAATGTGAATGAGTTATCTTATCTTGTTATATTTTTTTTCAGTTATCAGTTATGATCTTTGTCTTTCTTTTGTGTTCTATTTGAATTCTCCTTCTAATAAAAAAAATTCTTTGTTTTTATTTGTAAGTTCTGGTGAATAGAAGGGAGAATTGGTGGTTTAAGGATTATGTTTTTCTAAAAAAACTTTGTTTTGTACCTTTCTAAACATAATATGATATGTTTTTTCAATTTGATAATGATTTTGTATGATAAAATTATAATTTAAGAAGAAGATATTGTAGTTTGCTTCACCAATGAGAAAATATATGTTTTAAATGTCTTTATTGGGTATGAATCAATCACTAAATTAATTATTTTTTAATCAATTGTTATAAATATTTTTATAAACAAAACTTTTATTTTCTAAATATTTTTTTTAGAAAAATGTTTAAAATAGTCATCTGAAAATTATTTGGTTGTAAAACATTATTTATATTAAGAATTAATAATAACATAGTTAATATTACACTGAAAATATAATTAGATGAAAATATGGGTATTTTAGTTATTTTTTTATTTAGATGGAGATATGAAATGATCAAACAAACAAAAATTCGTCCAGATAGATCAGTCAAATGAATCAGTTGAATAAATCATTAAATTTTATTAATGAAAGAAATATCATTCGAATGGATCAATCAGATGAATCATCCAGATGAATCATCTGATTGCAAATATCAACTGCTTAAACGAACAGGACCGAACATCATTTAGATAGATCAATCAGATGAATCATCCAGATAAATTATTTGATTGCAAATATCAACTGCTTAAACGAACATGACTGAATATCATTTGGATGGATTAGTCTGCAAATATCAACTGCTCAAACGAACAGGGCCTTAAAAACTTAATGCTTAAAATGTTTAACCATTAACAAACTTAATGCTTAAAACGTTGTTCGCCCACTACAATATGCAACGACGAGCTAAGACATTATTATCGGCCACCTTCTTAAAATGGGTCTCCAAACTTTTAAGCATAAAACTTCACGTTGTCGTTTCATGATTACTTTTAACAGGACCATGTGTTGTTATTCTACGCCACCGTCAACGCCTGTGAAGAAGCATAAAGAACGTCAAAGACCGAAACTCCTTTCTTGTCTTCTTGCTTTCTTCGCCATCTTTACTTTCAGAGCACGACGATCAAACTCGAACTAATTCTCAAAAACCCAATATGAAGTCGACGAGTGTTATTAGACTCCTCCTCCTCGCTTTTCTTCTTCTTGCTTCACCTTTCTACCAAGGTTTAAACACCTTTATCTGATCCTCTATTATCGAACATAGATCTACTGATTATCGCTGATTCTATTTTGATTTTTGCTTTATGGTTTTTTTGCTCTAGCTGCTTTGTGCCAGTCGAATTCGGAAGATTCTGGGTTTGAAGTTTCCGATTCTGGAGAAGAAGAGAGTGATGCAGAGGAAGTGTTTGGCTTGGAGCTTACCTCAGCTCCTGGGATTGAAACCCTTTGCGTTTTTCCCAAAAACAGTGCAAAAAGTAGAGAGTTTTTCCTGTTTCTGATTCTAATTTCTAATAATTTAGTGTTCTTGTTCTTCCCATATCCCAATTTTGGGTGCTAATCTCTTGGTCCGTTTGATATCTGCAGTAATCAAAGCTGGACATGAAACTGAGCTGCTTGTTGGAATGAAAAATGATGGTAATAATGAAATTGATTCTCATCAAACGTTGAAATCGATTACTTGAAGTTTTAGTTAAAAGTTTATAAATTTGTTGGTTGGATCATATGAATAGGTCAATCCAATGTTGATATCGTTGCGGTTAGAGGAAGTTTGCATCTTCCTTTTGATCAGAAGCCTCTGGTTCAGAATCTCACCGCTCTGGTAACTTAATGATCTTGCCTCTCATTTCTCACATTTGCTGCCTCTGAATCACTTGTTAAAATCTGTCCAAATCAGTCTAGTTTGGTTTTGTTAGGTTCTTTCCTCATTGCCTGATTTGTCTCATCTCATGTCACTCCACAATCTATACCATAAACCTGTTACTTCCGTGTTACAAAATTCAAGAAAATTCAAGAAAAGGGTCTCTATAGCTTTTTAATCTTTGCTCATGTATGTTTTGAATCAGCTACTTTCTTTGATTGTCTCTCTATGCTCGTATGCTGTAACTTTATTCCATTTCTTCACTTCTAGATTTAGAAACTTAAAATGCCTTTGCTGAATAATACAAGATGTGTCCACTTAATTATGTGGTTATCGTATCTTCTATGTGTAGAGCTTTGGCAACGCATCTGTGCCAACTTCGGCTCAAGCTACCTTCCCATACACTTTTGCAGTCAGCAAGTTCCTACAGGTATGTTTGTTATTCATATAGTTCTTCTAGTCATGATGAGTCTTTTCGACTTCAAAAAGAGTAGTGTTTTCTTGTGCATGGTTAATAAAAAGTAAATGAGCTAAACATTCCTCGTGCAGGCGGGTGCTTTTGATCTAGTTGGCACCATCATCTATGAGATAGATGGTAAGCCATATCAAAGCACGTTTTACAATGGAACCATCGAAGTTGTTGAAGACGGTCCTCTCTTTAGGATGGAGTCAGTCTTCCTTTGTGGCCTTTTACTTTTGGTTATCACTCTTCTTATCATCTATATCCAAAATAATATGAAGCATTTGACCAAGGTACATGAAAATTTCTCTTTATATACATTCCTTAATGTTGTGGCCTTTTCTCTTAGGCAAAACGATCCCTAATCTAGTTACTAACTTTGATTAATAAGCCTAACTGGTCATTTGCTGTGCGCAGAAAACAAAGAGAGCATCAAAAGTTGAAGTTGGAACTGCAACTAAAGATGCGTCGCTTGATGAATGGCTTGAGGTACTTACATAGACAAGATCTAATAAGTTCTTCATGATGGGTTTTTGCATTTGTTTAGTGTTTTGGAATTGATACATTGCTCTCGATTTACAACGCAGGGCACTTCGTACGGTCATAAGTCAAAGAAGAAGAAGTAGATTAGAGCAAATCTCACATGCTTTTGTCTGTATCTTTGGGGACTTGTAAAACCAAGAGCACACGAACGCTACTAACGTTACACATAGAGAGAGAGTTTTTGGTAGAGATCCTTCTTCCTTTGTAACTTGTAACTTCACAGAGAATCTTGACTGCTTGTTTTTTTCTTCTTTTTTTTTTTGGGTCAGTGACTGCTTGTTTTCTTCTACAGTTCTACTTATAAAAAGAATTGTCTCAACAATAAGTTCCAAAATTCATGAACTTGAAAAGAAAAATAGAATAATCATTTGATTAACGATGCAAGTTTGAAATTTGAAGGTTGTTTTTTCATTTTGCATTTCTCTTACTACCTTGGAGGCTTGTAGACTTTGTAGTAGATTTAAAACCACCCCACTTTCTACTTTCCATTTAGCTGTCGTTGCTTCTGATTTTTGATAAAAACAAATTGGGCTTTTTACTTTAACATTGGGCCTTAATGTTTCCAGGCCTTAATTTATGAACGATGTCGTTTTAAGCTTATGATGCCGCTATTCATGCTTCTAGCTCTATCCAGTAAAAAGTAGAAACAAAATATTCTCTGCCTCGGATCCACGCAACTATTAACCCTAGTCAGATTTCAACTTAACCACAGTTAACCTAAACTCTTCCAGATCACAACACGTGTACAAAATCAACGGTCACTAAAATATTTCCGTTCAAATATTCCTTTCCCTTGGAACTAGATCCTCTCTCTATATATCAATCGTAACCAAAACCCTAATCTCTCTCTCACACACACTCACACAAATTTTTCTCCGATCCAAAAAAAAAATCTCCGATCCAAAAAGATGGCGGCAAACCCTAAAGTTTTCTTCGACATGACCGTCGGCGGATCACCGGCCGGCCGAATCGTGATGGAGCTTTACGCCGACACAACCCCAGAGACGGCGGAGAATTTCAGAGCTCTCTGCACCGGCGAGAAAGGAATGGGAAAATCTGGGAAGCCACTCCACTACAAGGGATCAGCTTTCCACCGTGTGATCCCCAAATTCATGTGTCAGGGAGGAGATTTCACCAAAGGAAACGGAACCGGAGGCGAGTCGATCTACGGCATGAAATTCAAGGACGAGAACTTCACCAAGAAGCACACCGGTCCAGGTATTCTCTCCATGGCTAACGCTGGTGCCAACACCAATGGATCTCAGTTTTTCATCTGTACCGAGAAGACGTCGTGGCTCGACGGTAAGCATGTCGTGTTTGGTCAAGTCATTGAAGGTATGGATGTTGTTAGGGCCATTGAGAAGGTTGGATCTGACTCTGGAAAGACCTCCAAGCCTGTTGTGGTTGCTGATTGTGGTCAGATTTCTTAGATCTGATGATGAGAAAGAGAGAGATTGATCCAATGGTAGCTTTGTGTTGTTTTTAATTTTTGTTCTTCTTTTTCGTTCTTGTGTTTCTGCTTTTTTTTTTGGGATCGTTTGATTCCTTTTTCGAGTTTAGAGTCGCTACCATTGAATAATAATGATAATTATCAAATCTTCGTTATCATCGCTACAATACAAATTTGAACATCACTATCAACTTATTAATATCTTCTTCGTAGACTCGTCAAACTTCATAGAAATTAAAAAAAAAAAATGTGTGGAAGAAGAAGATACAAGTAGACTCAGAGATATTTTCTTACCAAATTTGGTCAAACGAAGATGAATTTAAAAGCCCAAATATGAATTTCCTAATGACGGCCCATTAATTGTTTTGAGGCCCAATTGAATATTCCGAGTTTCCTGTCACTATATTTCTTCTTTTGATCATGACTGTTACCTCTCTGGTTCTTCTTTCTCCTCTCCAAACTCTGTACCAAGTCTTTCAAGGATCCGTCGACGTCTATCTTATGATTCTTGGCCATTAATTCCTCCGCCACGTCGGCCGGAGAAACGTTTATTTCCTTAAGGAAAGACTCGATTTTGACGAACAGAGGATGTGAATCAAGATCCAAGTAGTTCTTGGCAAGAACCTTAAACCCTTCGAAACTACAATAAGACAACTCAATGTGCATATCCATTCTTCCTCTCCTGATCAAAGCCGGGTCTAACTTCTCCATATGATTCGTAGTGAAAACGATGATCCTCTCTTGTCCACAAGCCGACCATATCCCATCTATAAAATTCAAAAGACCAGAGAGTGTGACTCTACTACTCTGGTTTTGTTCTTCTTTGCCCTTTTCTCCATCGTTCTTGCTGAACAAGTCACTGTCTCTCTTGCTTCTCTTGCCCGTTAGGTCTACAGAACAATCGATGTCTCCAATCACAATAATCGACTTGCTCGATGTCGCGGTCAAGAGTTTCCTCAACTCCGAGTTGTTCTGTATAGCCGTGAGTTCAAGATCATAGATACTATAGTTCAAATGATTCGCCATAGCTGCAATCATCGTTGATTTACCTGTCCCTGGTGGTCCATGCAATAGGTAACCCCTTTTCCAAGCTTTCCCAATCTTCTTGTAATACTCTTTCCCATTGCTAAACGCCTCGAGATCATTCAAGATTTCTTCTTTCTTCTTAGATTCCATAGCCAATGTCTGAAAACTCGCCGGGTGCTTAAAATCAATGTGCCTCCACATGCTCTTCTTGCTAGAGCCCCAATCTGAACTAGGGTTATTCGTGTACAGCTTCATCTTCTTGTTCCTTGCCTCGATCGATTTACCTTCTTCAACCACATACTTAATGTATGATCCTGTTACAATCTCCAATCCACGTCTATGGAAAGTGAGTCTATGAGTTCTGTCTCCATCAGTACCAGTCACAAGCTCCCACCAGACGTTAAGTCCTTCGTATACATCTCTAACTTTAGTCTCGTCACGTTTCAAGACTAGTCCTTTGCTCTCTTTAACCTGACTTGCCCTAAGCTTTTGTGCTTTATCGGTTGCTTTGGCCCCAAGGTAAGTCTCGATGGCTGCGAAAGCGTGATTAAAACGGTACTCTTCGTACTCTGGGAAATTGATTACAATGTAAGGAGAGAAGAAGTTGATAATCCGGTCGGAGAATCTTTGGACAATAGAGAGTTGCTGGATTGTAGACAAAAGAAACTCTTTGATTGCGATCTTGAGGTGATCAGGGAAGATCTGTTGAAAAGTTGCCCAAAAGAAGAACAAACTTGCCATGCTCGAACCAATTGTTCTCATCGTATCTCCCATCATCATCAAGAACAAGAATCTGTTTTTTTTTTTTTTTCTTTCTTAAATACCTGTCTTGGATTTGGATTAATTGGACTTGTTTGTGTTTGGTGTGTGGATTAGTTTTGATTAGCGTGTCACGGTCTTATTTATAGACAATATAAAGCAATGCATGCATAGTGACAATTAAGCAATGCATGCATAGACAATAAAGCAATAGAGTCAAGTCAACTTGGTCGGTTCTAAAAATTATATCAAGATAAATAATTGAAGGCTTTTTGGGTTAAAAATTGGAGGTTTTCTTATATTTCATTACTAGATGTTCTCTTTATCAAAAGCTAAATGCAAAAATATTGATTTCGAAAATCTTCTAGAGTTTAATTATCAAAATTGATCAAATAAGACGTGATCTATGCATAATATGATAATTGTTAGGAGATCTCGGAGCTTACGAGATCGATTTAAATGGATAGTTAATATTTATGTATATTGCTAAATAAGTAGATTTTCTATTCTCATATATGTAAAGAACTTGCTAAACAAGTTAGGATTTTGTATAAATATGTGTATTGGCTAATCAATAAATTTGGAGGAAACTTACGAGATCGATTTAACAATACTCAATAGACCTAATAAACTATTCGGATTCACTTTTAATTCTATTCTTAAAGCACTACGCACACACGTGGTTGTAAACATACCAAAGCGAATAGGTAGTAAAAGTTATAAAGGTATCACTATGGAAAATTCTGAGCTTCTTCTGCTTCCTTAATAAGGAGATGCAACTTTTTTATATTCCAAATTCAAAGTTTCCAATTCTTAATCATACAATTAATTCACATGTGAAAATATAAAGTTTTGATGATTTCAGACCAGCTTTATTTGCTTAGAGAAATCGTTATGAATCTTCGTTGATGTTCAGATGTTTGTGTCGGTAACGTGTTAACTTTCATGGTAAAGAAGACAAAGCTACTTATAAAAAAGATATAGGTCCATGTTGTTCCGTTTTATGAATATATTTTATCAATGCGCACATGAGTCCCGCTCATCATCCGTAGACTGTACTGGAATTGGACTAAACGACAAATTTATCTGTATCAATCATCAAAATCTATGATTATTCTGAACAGGAAAATGAAAATGGATGTAACTTATCGCCTATCGGACTTGCAGATATCATAGAGCCACGTATACTGGGATACGCAAATGCTTGTTGATTTCCTATCAAATTAATTTTCTACGTGGTCATGTTTTGCACACAAGAAAGTGAAAGTACAGCCCAAAATTTGTTTTTAGTGACGACCCATTATAATGTTTTGAAGCCCATATTATTTCCTTGTTCTACTACGACATACGATTGCAACATTTGCTTATATAGGTACGATTAGTAACACGAAACCGTACAAGCTTTTAGCGGGTAGATGAAATGGTAAATTTTTTTTTTTTTTTGAACCTTTAGATGAAATGGTAAGTTGTAAATAGTTTAACAAGATAAAGAAATAGTAGTAGTAGAAAGCAGTTACATATAAACCTGAAAATACCGTTTTTGGTATCGCTAGTTACTACCGTTTTTGTGATTTGTAGGACTTGGTATCACTTTTACTTTTAGTTTTTATGGTAGATTTTTGATTTTAAAATTTTTACTATACAAACTGTAAAAGTTAACTGTTATGTTTTAAATTAGAAATAATTTTTTATTAGTCAAACATATAAATTTATCCCAGATTTAAAATTTGTAGATAACATTAATAAATTATTAAAATACTTATATTAGCATAAGTAATCAATACAAAAAATTAAAAATTAAATTTTTTTTTAGAAAAAATGGATCTAAACAAAAACTGAAAAAGATAAGATTTAATCAATTAAATTTAGTTCGTAATTATTTATATATAAATATATAAAATCTTTTGAATGATTATGGGGAAAGAAGAAATAAAAAAAGAAATTAAATATATTTATTCTTATTAGTTTTAAGTGTAAAAGCTGCTATGACTAAAAATAAAAAACCTAATTTTTAGGAATTTAAGTTTAAAAAATTAAAAATTTGATTGGCAAAAAAAAATCTTTTAAAACTATAAAATGGATTTTACAGTCTCCACTATCTATACCAAGCACCCTCTAAGTAACTTTAAAAGCAGTACATTACCCGTTAGTGCTACGGTAACATGTTACCAATCAAATTCTATATTCTTCGGAGTGTTTTCTAGTTACAGTTTGATATAAGTTTTCTAGTTAAACTCAAATAAAGTTTAATCTAATATGAATGGTTGAATACGGTTTTGGTTCGAATTCGAGTTTTAGTTGACTATATCCTTAATTTTCATATAAAGAAAGGTTTTAAATGACTTTTTACTTTTGTCTATTTGATTTTGGATTTGATTTTTTTTGGAATATAGAAGAAGAAAAAATGATCCATAATTTAGTTTGGTTTTTAAAATCAATTATTTTGGTTCGGTTTAGACCGGTTTATCCGAATTGAACATTCACTTACTAGTGATCAAAAAATTCTAGACCTAATTAACTTTTAACACCAAAACTTGTCTAAGAGGGTTCAATCATGATTTTTAGTAGAATTTAAATCCAACACAATCCATTGTTATTCAGCTAAAAATTCCAAATGATGTTTTAAAATTCAGTGTTATTAGATATTTTGATTGTAAATTATGTTTAAGAGATTTTAAAGTTTGGTGTTATTCAATAAAGATTTCAAATGTTTCATTAAAATCCAGTGTTATTCAAAACTAAATAACTTTTAAAATATTTGTGAAGTCATTTCAAATCAATTCCAATAAATTATTAGAATCAAAATCTAATGTATATTGCAGAGATTTTAGAATCTAAACAAATGAATCCATAAAACTGATATCAACTTTTAAATCATGAAGATTATAAAACTTAAAAAATTCATTTTAAGTTTATGACTGAATAACATCCCCTAAATTTGTTTTTTCTGGCCAATACTTGTTTAATTACCATCATGGAAGAAGCATTAATGTGGAATAAAGAACATATCGACATGAAACATAACCAAATTCCGCATTACAGATTCAAATTGCATGACTTTCCTACACTACAAGATCTCTTTTTATTATATCAACAAAAATATTCGAACATCATGACATTTCAAGAACAGTGGTTCGATAATATTCGTGCGGGTACTGGTCAAGAACTGGCACACGCCGTGTAAATTTTTCTCTTTTTTTTTATTCACACTTCACGTGTTGTGTGTGGAACTGTGTTCACATTTGTTACAGCTTGACACAACCATATTCATACAAAGTCTTGATAGTATTGATTGCATAGAACCAATACCTTCGAAACCAGTAACTATAACCCAAACAAAACCCATTTAAAAAACAAAAATTTAAAGAAGAAAAAATTTATTGCGCAGCACAAAAGGTTATGGAGATAATCAAGAAACCTTTACAAAGTTTGGAGGTAAAAACATTAAATTTTCTTGACTCGTACGAATAACTCTCATGTTCAGACCACAAACAATTAGTTTTTTTTTTTTGTTTTTTGATATTTGTCAACAACATCAATTAATATTTTAGCAGTTGAAGGTTGGAGAAGGAAGTGATGATTTCCTTTTTATTTACTCTTTTTTTATCTTCTAGCTTTTAAGACTACCATAACTACTCATTTCTCTTCTTCTTCTTTATTACATAGTTCTGAAAAAATCAATGGATCCAAATCATAATCTCCTCTTTGTCGCATTTCTTGTTCTTTGCTTAGCCGTAAATGGAGTTACCGGATATGCCACGGTCACTGGCACGGTGTTTTGTGACCAATGCAAGGATGGAGAAAGATCTTTGTTCGATTTTCCTGTCTCCGGTAATTAATAATAACATTTTTCACACTTTGTTTTTGGCTTGTATCTCTTCTTGTTCCTTAAGATGTGTGTTTGTGATATTAATGTTTCTTGCAGGAGTTACGGTTAGTGTGACATGTCCTGATGAAAATGGACAACTCTCTATGTCAAGAGAAGAGACCACTAATTGGCTTGGAGGATATGTAATGAGATTTGATGGGACACCGGATCTGAGCAACTGTTATGCTCAGGTTTCAGATAATGGGGCTCAACAGCAAAGCTCAAGTAGCTGCAACATTGCTTCAGGCCCTGCACAGAAACTTAAACTAATGTTTAGTTTTTTTGGGATTGAAATGTTCGCTGCAGATGCACTTCTTGCTCAGCCATTTCAGCCAATGTCTTCTTGTCCTAAACCACCACCATCTCCGGTTATGCCTCCTCCTCAGGCCCCGGTTATGCCTCCTCCTCAGGCCCCGGTCTTTCCTCCTCCTCAGGCCCCAGTCTTTCCTCCTCCTCAGGCTCCGGTCTTGCATCCTCCTCAGGCCCCGGTCTTGCCTCCTCCTCAAGCTACACCACCTCCTCAGTATAAGCTTCCACCTTTGCCTCCAATGCCTCAAGTCCCGGTCTTGGCTCCTCCTCAGGCCCCGGTTATGCCTCCTCCTCAAGCTACACCGCCTCCTCAGTTTAAGCTTCCACCATTGCCTCCACTCCCTCCAATTCCATTTGTAGAGCCATCAGCTTGTTCTCACCAGTGAGCTCACTCTCTGATTCATTCATTAGCACAATAAGTTTGGTTTCATTAATTTCACAACATTTTGGCTTTGTGACTTACATAGGTTGTGGAGAAAACCTGAGTATAGATGCTATTGGAGGGCGATAGGGCCTGATACAAAAGTTGCGGTTGCATTCGGGCTAGTAGCAGGGAGGAGATACGGGACAGATATGACAATACGTGAAGCCCTTGACGGTCGAGGAGAAGCATATAAGACTCTCTTAAGGGAGGCAACAACTGCATTACTCAATTCATACAACTCTCTTGGCTTTCCTTATAATTCCATCTCTGTGATCACAAATACAAACTTGGCACTCCTCGCAAACTCGCAGCACGATGTTCTCATGACCGCTATTCGATTCATCAAGGCTAATTCCGGGACCTGCAGATTCACAGTTTGCAAGTGATTGGGTGTGTCTTTACTATTTATATACCCTACACTTTCTTCTTTTCTCATTGTTCTTGGGTCTTTTTGTAACACCTACCATGAAAGTCTATACTTGGATTCATTGGAGAAGTTATGGACCAGTAATATATGCAACAATTAATGATGTGAGACGTAAAGTGAATATATTTGAATGACTTAATCCAGGAGAGGTACATGAACAAAACTAGAAAATCTTTATTTCATAACAGAGATCACAAAGGTTTTTAGAAATAGAAGAAAATAACCACTGAACTTATATATCAGACAAGGAGCGTGTTATGTTCTTCTGCTATTTCGTGACACATGCTTTTCCTCCAACAATTTGGTCTTTTTCTTTTTCAATCCAAGAGCAGACATAGCTCTCCTGTTCAAAACCATAAAGCACATCAACATCAGCATCCATCAATAGGGCTTTGCAACAAATGAAAATATAGAAATCGGAGATATATTGGGGTTCGTACCTTTTCAAGTGATCCTAGGATGTTCTTGTGACTATCATTTCCTAATACTCCATTGCAACAAAGGAATGGAAGTGAAAATCAGCCTAAATGAGTTTTTCATCATTGTCCATATTGCGTCTGCTGGGAATAATAACTAAGTAGCTTCTTGAAGAGAGGAACAATTGCAACCATTGCAAGTTGGAGCTGGTCTGAGCTGTTTACACGGACACTTACTTGCCCTGCGCCTCTATTGTTCAGATTAGCACGAGCGACTAAATTAGAGGAACGACCAATGGGAATCTGAGACTGTATATTCCCTCCTATAGCAAGATCACCGTGCCAATCCATAACCGAAAGTCCAAGAGTGGTCAAAAACCGACCAAGTGGATAATCTTTATCTCTCAGCTGAGCTTCTAAACTGCCACCATAAGCAACATCTCCTCGAGAAGTCATTGCTCCACCAGACATAACCATTCTGAACCATTTATTAGCAATCAACTTATCTTCGACTTTTAACCCAGCAGATACAGAATCACCCAAGAGCGTTAGAGACAGACCCGCTGCAGCTTTGTTTCTCCTGAAATTGTTGAATCTCGTTTCACCTCGAACAGTGTAAGCCAATTCCTTTCCAACGGTTTGCATGTCAAAACCTAGTGAAGTTGATCTACCTTCTCCATGTTTAACCGAGCTGGCCATTTCCAGCTGCACATTTGCATCCTTCTTGTCCTTTGTCACTTGGCCTGACAAAGATACTGGTATTTGTTTATTAACAACAAAGAGTGTCTCCGCATTCACACCTTCATAACCAATGTCATGATCCCAGCCATGAGTTTCCAAGACCGGCCTAACAAGCCATTGATTCGATGAATCAAGGTAGCGGTAGCGGTGAGTAGGGTTGTCAGAGTCAAAAGACGCAGGTAGAGATAAATCTGGCATGGGAACTGGAACTGATGCAGGTCCACCACTCTCCTCTTCCACATTGTCACTAGGAGGCTCGTTCGGCAAATCTTTGATCTCGGCAGCAAACTTCTTAAACATCTTACGTCTCTTTCTTTCCTCTTTCATTTGCTTCTTCATCAATAGTTTCTCACGGTACTCCATCTCATCAAGATATTGCTTCTTCTGAGATTTACTAAGCTTCGCCATTTGATCTTTAGTCAAATGCTTAAAGGGTGGAAGCTGATCATACTCTGATTCTTCGTCAGAATCTGATGATTCATCCAAATCATCTTCATCTTCTTCATCACCATACTGCTGTTCAGGAAGCTTAGGCTGTGGTCTTGATTGCAGAAGCGAAGATAGGAGAAACGGTAATGGCGGAGCCTTAGTCCGAGCTGCAAATGGTCTCCCTGGAATATTATCTTGTAATTTCAGAAGAGCATTTGCTTCTGCTAGAATCTTTGATGCAAATGAGAGTAACAGCAAATGAGGCTTCCATACTTGGCCGTTCGGTAATACTCTCTGGCCTGCCCGATTAGTCCTGCAAGCAGAGTGATTCTCAACTAAAGAAATAGGGTTCATGAGCCTCATATCTTCAGCTGCTTGGCGAATAGCCTGCTGGATGACATGAGAACGTTGTGTTACAAACATGTCATAGCTCGAAGCAGTGCCATTTGGGCCGTCTGGTGGAACAGAAGCGGCATGAGTCAAACCCACAATGGCATTAAACCATATCGATGGTCCAAAAACGTCACTGATGGTGCGCAAGAGAGGCATGTCACCAGAATCTCTGCTTTGCATATCCAACCTATCAAGATATAGTACAATGTCCGGTGGATTTTTCTTGATGAACGCCTTAACAGAGTTCAGGATCTTCTCATTCTTGGATTGATCAGACCAGGACGGTAAGAGACCGGGAGTGTCAATCACCCGTACCTTAATTCCCTGAACAAAACCCTCAACATCTTGAACCCTCTTTGTTCCCATCTGGAATGCATCAGTACAAAATTTCACTTCATCAAATATGGAATTGATCGTTGCACTTTTACCAACCCCACTTTTACCGAGCACCATAATCGTACAAGAAAAATCAAGTGGATCCTGTCCAGCTGCCTCAAGCTGTTCTGCCATGGCACTAGCACGATCAAAACTAAAAGCACCAACACGGCTTCCATTTCTACCTCTCAACTGTTCAGCCAATCCAAGCCTATATAAAACCTGAGCAACTACAACATTATGTGGAGTTTGCCCTAGTCTATGTGCAAGCCTCAAAAATTTGACCCTGATCAACTGGAGCTTCTCACGGGTCTCATCATGCTCATCGGTCTCTGCAGTGGTAGAGTCCTCAGCTTGCTGAGGCTGACTGTGAGACACATTTCCATTGACTCGAGACTGTTGAGGAGCACGTGGTGCAGGTTGCAAAAGAGGAGCAGCACGACCAAGACCTGCTGGTCGAGCAGGTGGCAATGCTGCAGGATTACTTCTAGATTCCGTCGGTGAAACAGAATTTACTACTTCAGACTCTCTTTCCACATGTGATGTTTCCTTAATCTCTGGATCTATATTTACTCTGCTGCTTTGCTGATTTTCAAGTTCCTTGTTAGGTTGAGGACTTTGTTGAACACCATGTCCTCCGTTAGCAGTTTGAACTGTCTCGTGTTCTTTACTAGTAACTCCCGGGAAGCCACTATTGCTGCGAACTTCAGTAGACGACTCCAAATTTGAGTTCAGTGAAGAAGCTACGTGATGCTCTGGTTTCAAACAACTACTGTCACTTTCAATCTCTGGCTTTTCATCAGAACTAGATTTCTCAGATGGAGATGAGGTCACAGCACTTGCAACTCCAATACCACCATTCAAGGATTTTTCACCAGAGGCATTTTCAACAGTATTACTTGTGTAATCGGCACTAGTCTCACCATTTCCGTTTGCCTCAGGGCGATTCTCGTGTGTTACTCCACTTCCCTCAACTTGTGGTTCTGTTCGTATGCCAGGTGAAGCATCAGCTCTTTCCTCCCAATTTTCGACTTCAATGCCATCATTCCACATTTCCTCAGGCGCAACACTTTTTGAGATACCATCAGCCACCAGTTCTTCATTCTCATGAGAGACGATTCCATTTTCAGATAAAGAATGTGTATTTCCGTTTTCCATATTCACATCTTCAGCCACTAAATTCGAACCATTGGAATCAGCCGCCTTCTCAGAGTTCTCAACAACATTGGAATTTTCTGCACCTGCTTCCTCCTCATCACCATTCATTTTAGGAGTCACAAAATCAGGTTCAGCCTCTCGTTGAACGTTAACCGGATAATCAACTTTGGAATCTTTTACTCCCCCTTCATTGCTACTTGTTTCATCAAGATCACCCGTTGCCTCTTCAAAATCCTCCACTTCAATCTCGTCCTTGGAACTTTCTGGAGCTGCCTCTACAATTGAACCCTCTTGCAACCCATCCGGTCCTGACAGTTCACGTTTTGAACCTTCCTCCTTTTCATCATCATTCTCTGAACCAATTGCTTCCTCAAAGATCTCATCTTCGTTATCTTTAGCCTTATCAGATCGCACAAACTCATTCTTCTTCTCTACTTGCTCATCGCTAATTCTATCATCGGCAAGCTTCTTCTTCTCTTCCCCTTCTGACCTAACCACAACATCAGTCCCATCTCCCATTTTCAAGATCACCGCCGCAACAACAAAACCTCCAGAATCATAAACCAAAAGAACCAAATCGAAAAATCGCTGCAACCACCAAACAAAATACGCTTGACTTTTAATATAATTTCCAACAACCACAGACTAACAAACGGAGAGAGAAAAACCCTAGATCAGAGTTATCGCGACAAATCCTATAATCATCGTCTCTTTTCAATCTTATACACTATATTTCAATGGAAGTGAAAAAATCAGCTAAAACACAGGTGAATTTGGTGATAGGTTCTCCAAACATACAAATACAAGTTCTTGAATAATATAAAACCTAAAAGAAAAGTAGACAGAAGAGAGAAGAAGAAGAAGAGAAATGGCGAAAGCCTTACCTCAGGTTAGAGAGAGAGAGCGAAGGAGAAAGCGAGAATAATTTTGAGAGAAAGGAAAAAAGTTCCTGAAGATCCTTTCATGCGCTTTACCGGCTGCGAGCCTGCGACTACGACGGGGAAGAAGGAGATAAGAGACGTTAATGAACGGTCTAGATCGATTTGGGTTTAAGCATCGGACGGTGGATAATAGCTCGTTGATGCAATTGTGAAATGATGCTGACGTGGCCAAATAAAGTAGAGTATATAGCCATGAAAAGGGAATAGAAAACCCTCGTGTGTCATTTCGATTAACCAACCCGGTCTGGTCTGGTCTTGTCCGGTCCACTACGAGTTTGATTCACAATTCGATTTCGAGTCGGTTATTCAACCAAAAAAAGATTTGTTTTTTTTGTTTCACATTTCGACCAAAAATTCAATCCCTCACATAGTCACATGGAAAGTGAAATAAACAATGATGTTTTGTGTTAATATTCATCCTTGAAAAAAAAAATTATATAAAACTCACAACATTAATTAAACTATGGATCTAACTAGCAAAGAGCCTGGTCCATTGTGATTCCAGAATCTCAATTCTGATCATTACCTGCATCACATGAACTCAATAAGCTGTTGTTGTTGCAGCTACTAAGAATCTTCCCATTTCCAGAAGTTGCAAGCTTTTCATTAAACTTTGGTGAATCTAAAACACTTTTTCTGCGGATACATATCCAAGTTCTTGAAGACTCCTCAATGTTTTGGCATGAAACAGGAATGTGCCATGACCCTTTCTCTGATTCCTGATATGTCAAAAAATGATAATCGAGATCAAAATCCATTTCTTAAAACCGGAAACAAAAAGAACGCATATAGGAACAAGATTGTAAACCTGAATGACAACCGAAAAAGAAGACGGCATTTCAAGCTTCAGATTACCTTTCGAAAAGGTATATCGAACCTGCACCAAAACCATAAACAAGAAGCTAATTGTAGATTTCTCAAGATCATACTTTTACTATAAAAGTTTATACTTTATACCTGATGCCTTTCTTTCCACTTTTGGAAGAAACTGTTCCCTAAGAGTTCAAAAATGTGATCTCTCATCTCATCATTTGTCACAAGCAAACACTTGAGCTTAGCAGCAGCATAGAGCCAATACCTGAAATAAAAAACGACAAAATGAATGTAACCAAACACTATTTATTTTTCGAAGTAATGGGACTGTAAAAGAAGTTAAAGTTCATACCAATCGTCATTGGAACCTGGTGGAGTCGCATATAGGACACCGTTATTGATCCATTCCTCAACTAGATTCCGGTGAGTTAGGTTTTCTAAAAGCGTCTTGACACGCTTCTTGTGCAAGAGAATTAGAGGCCATTTGTTATTACCACTTTTATGGTAAAGTTCCTTCACCACAGCTTCAATCTGCTCTATCACGCACGTTCGTTGTCAGTATCGCAGGGGTGGATTCGTAAATATGAAGGGAATATAAAAGTAAAGATAGATTAGAACCTGTGGAAGACTGAAACCACCATCTGCAAAATTTTGTTGGTACAGCCCAATATTTGCTCCATCTACTATAGCTTCATAACCTCCATGTTTCTCAAGCCAGTCCTGCCAAATAGTTGTACAACATTCAACAAAGATTCACATTTGAACACTAAATATAAAAATATTTGTTGTATATGTTCAAAAGAAACTCCGTCTCAAGCATAAAACTTAGTAGAATTCACCATGGACAATAGGAGATACCTACAATACGTCCAATGAAATCTAAAAACACAAAAGCTAGACATGAGCATTTTCTTCTCTTTTTACTTTTAATTTTTCGATTAATGCCTGTAATATAGCTATGACTTTCACATTCAGAACTATACAGAACTCGGACAATGTTTCCCGATTGATTACAATTTGTGCTAAAAGCGATTAAAAGAAGAGACTGAACTCTCTTTTGCACTAATATACTTTTCTCAAATTTCTTATCAAAGTTAACTAAGCAAAACATAAACTCGCTGAAGTCCTTCTTTGTGTGCCAAAATATTTATCTCATGCAAGATTTTATGTGCCAGACTTATTATAAGCAAGCTACAAGAAACCAGGAATCATCAATTCTTTCTCTAACCTGAAACTCGCTGAAGTCCCCCTTTGTCTCGCATGAGTTCATCTTTGACTTCCTCTCCATAGCCAAAGACACCAAAGAATCCACAAACTTCTGTGTTTCCACCTCATTGGTATCTACACAAGCCAACTGCTCACTGCAGCTCAAACATCTTCCGGTTGAGCTAACATTACCTTTCTTCACAATCCATTTGCCTTCACCAATCCACCCATGCCCGTGCCACCCACCTCCATTCTTCAAAATTGCTTCTCTAAGCATCCCAGCATCAGAACCAATCCCATTATCACCAAACTCACCAGCTTTCTCTCCACAGAACCATTCCTCAATAACTTTCAAAGTTTCTTCACAGACATAGCCAACACTTTCCCTTAATTTATGTAAATATCTATAAACCTTATCTTCCCGGCTCGTGGCACAACTTACCTTCAACAAAGCCGAGATCTCAGCCTCCTCCAATTCAATACCTGCAGCATCCATGTGTTCTTCCACCTCATAACCCTTTTCAGCCTCCAACTTCTCGCAGAAACAGAGCAAAGCCGGTGCATAGGTCCTCAGACGTGGAATCGATGTGCCGCCAGCAGAAACAAAGTCCTTGACAATCTTGAAAGCATAATCACCATCACCCTTAGCAGCAGCCAGCCGAGCCACTGAAGTGACAGATGCCTCATTAGGACTTATCCCTGAACTAACCATACGGTCAAATATCTGGTAGCCACGGTCGATGGCAAGGCTTTGAAGAGACGGGTCACTAATGGAAGCCGAGCAGAGGTAAAGAAGGGTCTGAAAATGTTGTTGGCTGAGGCTGACATCGTTGGAAACGAGGGCTGCATCATAAAGGGCTAATGCAGCTGAGAGATCCTTGGACTTGGAGCATGAATTGAGATTGAAGAGGAGATTCGTCTCCGGGTTTCTGTTTGCCTTCTTCTTCTTGTTGGGCTTTGAAGGGCTTCCTTCTTCCTGGCGAGAGCGGCGTTGATCAGAAGCAGCCATGGATATAAAGTTACAAGCTTTGCATTGGCTGGAAGTGGAAGATGAAACCCTAAACCCTGACCAGAAAAAAAAAAGTCCCCAAATTTAAGTGAGCTGATACAAACCTGCAACAAACACCATTCCCAAATTTTGTAGCTTTCGACAGTAAACCAAAGTCACAACTAACTAAGCAAGTTTTTCGAAGAATATTAATCCAATGTTTCCATTAAATCCAGTATCCTAGACACAGCATGCTCTAATTCTAGTTCCTAAAACAGAACAAAGATGTTACCTTAAGTAAGGCCAATGGAAGCCGGCGAATGGGTTAAGCGATTAGACTATGGAGGGATAAGCAGAGACGGTGGCACGACGTCGACGCGCGGAGGGGAGACCACGAATTCGACTCGGGACCACGGCGGCGACTCACTGAGCAACAAATAATTTAAAGGTGAACCGGTTAGCCTGTCGGGTCACCGGATAGACTATCGGGTGGATCATCTGGTCGAACCGGTCACTAGGTCGATAGCTTATAATCATAAACCGGTCACCAGATAAACTTTTTACGTTTTCTAGCGTTTAAAAGTAATTGCCACCGGTTAATACTTAAGAAAACAAAAATTTACATTTATAAACATAATTAATAAGCATTTAAGTGTTGTTTTAAGCGAAAACAAGTATGTGAATTTTTTTTGATAACGAAGGAAATAACTAGGAATCTCGAACCGAAATAACTACTTGAATTTAGATATATCAAGAATATGTTAGATTATCATTTTTTCGATTAAGATATAATGTATTATAAAAATTGTGACTATAAAAAGTCATTGTGCATCGAATGAGTTAACCATCGAAGTTGATATAAACAACTTGATTACAAACAATAGTTCAAATGATAATGTTTTGCTAAAAAATGGATTACTTTATTTGATGCCGTAAAACATGTGTGAAATATCACTAATGATACTTACTTGGCCACCACTTGATGCCTTTGCACAAATTCTCTACTTCGAAGACTTGTACTGTGTTATTGAGCATACAATGGACCAAAGTATTACAATCTCCTTCGAAAATAACCATATTCATTCTCATAAGATACTGAAAACTTTCAATGGCCACTAACAGAGATGTTTATCTAAGACCATCTTTCTTAAAACATTTGTGTTATAAACTCTTAGGCTGAGTTTGTTACTATGTCTGTGTAAGCCGTAGCTTTTTGGTTTTCAGATCTGTTGTTGTTTCATTTCTAACTTTTCTGAGACTATGTTAAGTACAAAAGGAAGTTGTAAAGATGGTAATATCAAAAATCTCATTCACTTATATAAATTTATGAACAAAATCTTTGAAATGTTTACACTAGCTGTGACTCTACAACAATTCATAGCTTGAAACCGATACCGTATCATGTATAAAAAAATTCAGCATCTCAAACTAAAAAAATAAAATTGTGACGAACAATCTAGTGCGATAGAACTAGATCTAAACAATTCTTAACTAGCTAAGGTTACCACCAGATTTTTTGGCATTTTTGCTAGCATGAATTTTAGCATAAATCTCCTTAGTCCTATAAGCCAACACAATATCTAAACCAACTCCAATAACAGAAGCTAAAGCCATGACCAAGAAGATGAGACGGTAACAATGAGCTCCTACGCAAGTGTTGCCTCCACCGGGAGTTGGTGTGGCCTCTGCATCGTAGAGGAATCCGGCGAGGAGACCAGAGAAGAGGAATGAGCCAAGTGGCAAGTTAAGTACTAAGATGTTGTAGATGAGACCATAGTATTTGAGACCAAAGAGTTCTGATGCTGTGGGTACGGTTATGGCTAGACGGACACCATAACAAACCCCGACCACCATTGAACCGATGTAGAGTGAATTGGGCACAGCTAAAGCCATTAGTAGATATCCTACGGCCATGAGGATTTGAGAGGCTGCGTTCCATAGTGGTCTTGGTGTTCCAGCTTTCCTGTAGAATTAAAGAGAAATTTTGGTTAGTAAAAGTATCAAATCAACATGCTTAAAAATCAGTAAAATGTTAAAAGTTTGTAAAGAATCTAGAGGGGGATATTCACGTGATGAAGAATTAAAATGTGTGGTCCAAATAAAGGAAAAGTTGCAAGATATTGGATTAGGACATGTCTATAGTCATGAACAAAAGACTAGTTATAAAATGGATCATACATTAAGATCTAGAAGATCCCTTTTTCTTTATGTGAAAAGTCAATGAGGGGAAAAAATTGCCGACAAACCCAAAAAAGCATTGAATTTTGTGTGTATATGTATGTGGCTGAAAAATTATATACGTCACGTTATAACTTTGTAAAATTAATGCTAGAACGAGACATAAAGCTTAAAATAGTGAGTTACGTATACTATTGCATAGAACCTGTAATGTTTCATGAATTTGGTAGGTGTTTATTGGAAAAAGGGTTTAAAATCTAAGTCCTTTCGTCGATGTGAAATCCTAACATGCCATTATAGTTTCTTCCATCTATCTAATCCCACTTTATAACTTAGTCAGGAAATTTAAACTTAAACCTTATTCAGGCCTTTCCGGATGATTTTGCATATTTTTCTACAGTTTCATTTTTTTTCCTTTTTTTAAGAAATGTTTTTGTTGTCGTTTCTAACTATTAACATGCGGATATTTCATATTAATTTTTGTCCATTGCTAATGGTTAAGGAAAAAAAATAGAAATAGGAGGAAACTTACTTGAGAAAGTGCTCGGAGAGAGTACCGGAGAGAATGCGACCAAAGAATCCCCAGATACTAGTCATGGAGACGAATATCGAAACATCAGTGTAACCAAGAGCAAGCCCGATCTGGCCCATATTGTTCATCACAGCTAAACCAGTTCCTACACCACACAAGAACGACACAAACAGAACCCAAAAGTCAACGGTCAACACCGCTTCCATTATCGTGTGGTCTTCTCCCAACACCGGTCTCTTCCTCTCCGCCACAATATTCTCCTCTTCCGCCACCGCTACCGCCGCAACAGAGATTACCTCCTTCTCCGACGCGATATCGGATCTAAGCAACGGTTCTTGAATCTGTCCTCCTTCCACGTCTTGTTCACCGCGGTTCAAGCTTCTGATGAATGAGTGGAAAGGTATGGCGATTGGAGAAGCCAAGAGGAAAAGAAGAATGGAAGCAAAAGCGACGGAGAAAACTCCGGTTTTGATTCCGATGATGTCGTAAGACTGAAGGTAGACAGCGACTACGACAGCTACGATGTTGAACACGGTGAAGTATTTAGTCTCTTCGTTCTCCTCGGCGGCGGAAGAAGCCGGAGGAATCTCACGGAGGAAGAAAACCGCCGTGAGACATACGGCGAAAGGCACGACGGCGAGTAGAACAAGAAACGACGCCGGATCGTTTGAGAACAGAGCAGTGCAGAGATCGGTGAAAATAGCAGTGCTCAAGCCTACGTATCCTTTCAAGATCCCGGAGACTGGTCCACGGTTTCGCCGGAAATTTCGTATGCAAGTCACCAGAACCGCCGTGTTCATCCACGTCGTGCTGTTTCCTCCCATACAGAGGAATACACACATCTGAAAAATTCCAGACACACAAAATCTCAAAATTTCTGCCATAAAAATTCCAAATTTGAAAAACAATCCAAATCAAATTAGTAGCCTAGTGGTTTATACTAAGTTTTTTTTTTAATGGAATGTAAAATTTATTCGAACTAGTGGTTAATTTGTACTAATGTTACCATTAATGTTACCATTAGTTCGAATACAGAAATTCGCATTTGTGAGTTGTAGATGACAAAAAGATAGAGACTTTATTGTTAGTACCTGCCAATAAGGGAGAGGGGTGATGATTTTGCTAACGACGAGCCATTGTACACCATAGCCGAGAAGACCTTCGAAACAGCCAATAAGGAGGATGACTGGAGTAGGAAGACGGTCAGAGGCGAGGCCAGCGAGGATTCCGAAGGCTTTTCCGACGTCTTTAGCGACGGAGAGGTTGTTGAGCTGAAGCTGGTTTAGATTCATGAGGGACTTGAGAGCGCCGGAGTAGTTGGAGAAAGTGTAGTTGTTGCCGGAGATGGCTTGAACCCAAACCGCCGTCACAAATCCAAGCCATTTCAATGCAGAAGAAGTAGATGGAGATCTCTGGAAACCCATTGTAGAAGAAGAGGAAGAAGAAGAAGAAGACTGTGCGTCAAGGAGGTTCACCGTATGGGCGGTTATATAGACGAGGAAGAAGAAAGGTTTAATTATTTGGTTTTTGACATTTGTGTGAAGAAAGAATTTTAAAAATTAATTATACATGTGGGATGAGAACAGAGGAAGTACGACGGCGACATGTACGGTTAAAGAAGGTGTGCAAGCCGTGGATAAATCACGACATGGAATATTTAAAAAGACGGTGTGCTCATATCGTTTTTAAACAAACAAAAAGTCGTTTAAAACTAATAAAGTAGGTGGTGGCCAACTAGGCTCCTCGCCGTTGCTGCTTAATTAGCCTACTTGAAATTGTATATATTTTCTAGGTATTTTTTTTTTTATCTTGGTTTGTTTTCCTTATGGAATATGTACAAACCATTACAAAACAATGATAAATTTAGGAAAACAAATTACATAAAAATATGAATATAATCATTGTATTCTATTAGTTTGTATTAATTAGTGTCGATACTGTCTCATTACCTAAATGTAAACTTGGTTGACTGCATTTTGTTGGTTTACAATAACTAATAAGATAGATCTTATTTAAAATGAGTCGTGGATGTGATGAAACAAGTAGATCTAATTATACGGTAAACTCCAACGAGACTGGTTAATTAATAAATAATGAGAAGTTGTGCACGGAAACGAGATGCTCGAAGAAAGGGGCATGATTGATATTGGCATCTTTTGGGATTGCTTCATCAAAATTCAAAGCTTTGTTTAATCGTTATAATCCCAAAATGAGAATAATACGTAAACCATTAATAGTAGGTGGCCAAACCAGGCTAAATTGCTCGCCATTGCTGCTTAGGCTACTTGTTCTTTTAAAGGCTTAGAATGTTTAAAGCATAGTGGGTGTGAATGCGAATGCGAAATTTTATAGAACCGGACCATTGCAGCTCAAATGTTATCAAGCAATTTATTCGATTGGTACACAAAGAAAACGTGCATAATTTAATAAGTGGATATTAGCATCTTTCGGGAAAGCTCTCATCAATATTCGAAGCTTTGTTTGAAGTTTATAATTTCAAAATGCAAACTTAGAGAAAATTGCACGCGTTTATCGATCACAACTTCTCATTTCATGCAGTCCATACATATAGTCAGATAGAAACTCAATGAAGGTTTTGGACTTTTTTTTTTTTTTTCGTCTGACCCACTTTCTCAATTTTGACCTTTGTTTCCGTTCGGTATTGCGTTAAGAAATTTTATTGATTATAAACGCAATCCTTTTCGAAGAGTAATTTAATTAGGTAAAGCTATAGTTGGATCAATGACGTTAAACTTGATATTTTGTCAATTAAACCTTTACATATACATATATAAGCAATATCATTCAAAAGTTTTCAACTATTTTGTATAAACTAATATATATATATATATATAATATTTACATGTACGCGTTGTGGCTTGCAAGGAAACTTGCAACTAAATCACATTTTCAGATTTAGTCAAACTCGAGACCATTTCCGCCAATGTTGTATAATACAAATTAAATGGTCCAAAAATAGACTGAAACATCCTGATTACAGAAAAAGTGTGTAAATAGTAGATTAGAATGGAGGATTATTTGTCTAAAAGCATTGCAGCAACTTAGTGGAAGGACACAAAAGGTTTGTTGATCCAAGAGAATCCCCGAACCAGATGGATTCTTGGCTTCGTTGATATCTTAAAGGGGTGGTGAAAATAAGGAACAAGGAGAAGAATATCTATTTCCTTATGATAAGCGCAACTACTTATACAGCTCTTGAATTGATAAGCTCTAATCTAAAGAAGTCTAATCTAATCTAGTAGGATAGAAACGAAATAATGTGGAGGATACATTCTTGGACTACTCAAAACTAACAAGTCAGAACCAAAATAAAGAGAAAGCCCGAACACTTAACAAAAAGGTCAACAAGCAAAGGAGATGGAACATTTCGGCTTAGGCCAGGGTATATAATCTATATAACTACATTGAGATCATGTGACACCGAATGCTTAACGTTGAACACATTGGTTGTGTGTATATCCAAAGGAAAGAATAGCCAATAAACATTGTTGTTGATCTATTCAATGCTGTACTTAGAGTGTTAGGAGCCTAAAGCAAAAGAAAAAATTTTCATATTAATATAATTATTTCTAAGAATATATAAGTTGTAGATCAGATTTAAACATTGTTTATAAGATACTAGAGATTACTAATGCTTTTTTATTAATTTATGAAATAAATTTTCAACCATAAAAAATAACACCAAAAATACATATTGACCAATATATTAAATAAAATTACAAAAAATTGGAGGTCCTAAAACTTGTTTAAATATAAAAGGGGCCTAAAACAAATGCTTTATTTTTTGTTCATTAAACACGGCCCTGGATCTATTTAATGATCTTCAAAAATACCAACTTTGCGAGCCTTCAACTTATAATCAATGTTTGGTTAAAACCTATATATATTTAGTGAAAATCACTTAGATCGCATAAATCGTTTCGGTGGGTAAAACGCAAATATCATCTAGATTGTTTAGGAGCTGTCTACTCCGTTAAATTCCCTCTAATTGCCGCCTCATCTACCAAGTACAGTATAATCATTCCCTTAATAATACCAACTTAAATCAAATCTAAACAATCTGAAGGCTATGCCTTAGGCGGTAAGATGTCTAACATCTAGGGGCTATGTATAGGCAACCGCCGAAGACCATCTCTATTGGTTTATATATAATCCATTTCTAGTATCTAAATAATTAAATATTAATATTTTAATATAGTATAATTATATAAATAAATTTTAATTTTAAAATATAATTATATAAATAAATTTTAATTTTAAAATTAAAAATAAACCAATAAAAATGACAAGTGGCATGAGGTTTTAAACTTTATTTAAAAATCGGTTTTTAAATTTCTTAGATCATTTTCAACCATGCACAAAATACCAAATTTAATGTTGATTCTTCTCCAATAATGCACCAAATCTAACACCAAAATTTTTTTTATGTTTTGTAAATAGTGTTGCACCAAATTCGGTGCAACACTAGTTACAACACCAAATATTAAAATATTTTTTTTATTTACTCATATAATTATATTATTATTTATTAGTTAATTAAATTATGTTGGTTTAGGAGTGTAGGATCCATTTTTGTAATTTAGAATTTCACAAAATATCATTATTAATATGTAAATAGATTAAAATTAAAAATACATAATAAAGTTCAATTAAACATTTCAACATTAAATTACTGAATTAAAACAAAAAACATTAAAAAAAAAACAAAATACAACAAGATAGTTTTAAAGACATAATATAACTTAAACAATATTCTAATAGTTTGGATTACCATTTCCGCTAAGATAATGATAGTACGGATATAATCTTGTTGGTCACTTGGTGATATTTGGTCTTCTCTTTGATTTTGTTCTCCTTGGATATGATTTCCTTGAATTTTTTCTCCTTCAGAGTTGGATCTCCTTGATATTGAAATTCTCTTTATTGAGATTCACTATATTGGTTTCGAAAACATTCTATGTGCCCTCCATATTGGTTTGATGGCGGTCCTCTACTCAGAATTTCTGCTCATTGACTTTCAATATACGCATGGCACACTGGATCGGTTATAGAACTCAAATCGGTGAATAATATTTTCTGCTATTGTGTTCATTCTTCGTGACTCAAGTTTCTGTCTTCGAATTTCAACTTTTTCGGAAGAATGTTTAGCAAGAGCTTTGGTAAAATTATTAAAAAAAAATTTTAAATTTAATAATATAATATGTGAGATTTGGTTTTGTGGTTGGAGATGAAAAAAAAACACTATTCACTTTTACACCAAATTTTACACTATTCACAACATCAAATTTGGTGCTATGGTTGGAGATGGCCAATAAAAATCTCATCCTAATTTCTTTCTCATACTTTTATTATTTTGATTATTTTATTATTTAGAATTCTTTTAAGAACCATTGTTGTAGATTTTATATTACTGAGAAATTTGATACTCTTTTACTATGGATTACTGTTTTAAATGACGTGGATTTCGCTATAATTCAATCATAACCCAAAAACCAAAAACTAGTAAAAGTTTATAGAAAACGTGCTAAATACCCAATTTCATTTTCTTTTATCTTACAATACAAAAATATATGTGGTCACTTTTGTCTATAATCACGTTGTATCTGTCCGAGTTGCAAAAAATCCAAAAAGAAAGATTGTTTTAATATTTTGGGTCATATCGGATACAGCTAGCTAGTCAGTTAGACAACCCCACGATAATGAAACTATTAGAGCTACTTTAGAATTTAGATATATATATATATATATATATATACATTGGCGGAGAAAAACTACGTACATTGAAATTTTAAAGAAATAAAAGAAAGCTACACTGAAATTAATATATAGTATATGTTGATCCGAATGTCCGATCCAATTAAGACAAATTTGTCAGTGCTGCAATTTTCATGCGCTTATAATATCGTTGTTACAACTTGCAAGGTTCATAGCACCCTTTTATGTATTAAATTATTAATACTTCGTAAAACTGGCGTTGTTATTGACGTATGTAGTAATATATTACAATAGGTATAATTTTAGAGACGTAAATAACTCGAGAACACATGTATGGTAAATGCATGCAACTTGCCAATTATATAATTCATGGTAAGAATTTCTTCTAAAAAAGTGGGGACAGGAGACAAATAGATTGATAGCGACGACTCTCTATCTATAATCAAATAATAGAGCTGTTGTGAGTCATTTGATCTGATTTGCGGGAGAGGTTATCACATTTGGTTATAACATTCGAAAAAGACAAACATTAAATTTTAAAACTTCTTTTATAGTACGGCCATTATACAGGCTGTTCCTCAAAGCCTTAGCCGCTTATCACAATATGATCTTGGTATTCTTCAAATGGATCGGTCGGTTGAGAGAGAGAGATGTAATTGTTGTTATTTTATGTATTTTTTAACCTTATATTTGTTTTTCGAATGACAGCCAGATAAATCATTAAACCTAGGACTGATAAGATTAATATTATTGGTTAATAGAAGCTCAAAAGAAACTCATGCAATGCAATGCACCTCTCTAGGTTTTGATAGCTCTATACAATTCTATCAAAAGTTGCTGGATAGCATATCTACAACTACACTTAAATAATGTAGACAAAAACTTTAATTTGAAGGTAAAAGATTTTAAAACGGTATTATAAAGAAAAAAAAAACAAATTAGCACTTATTAACAGTACAAATTGGTTTGCTCTTCCTAATCCTTAAAAGTGACAGACAGAAATTGGTAGGTCATAAATTTACGTCGTTTTTTTCAAAAAAAAAAAAAAACAAATTACCACGTGAAAAAGACTGTAAGTTTCCTTCTCTTTGACTCGAAGGCAATCTCACAAATGGCCTTAGATAATCTCCAAAAGCCATTACTTTCCAATATTAAGAAGAGCAATATGATTGTCAAGTGTCAACTAAACTTTAAAATAACCATGTTGCACTAACATCAAAAAAATAAAAATAAAAAATATTACTCCATTCTAACCAAATCTTGTTGGTTGAATGAGTCGTGCCAAATTAAAAAAATCATTTTATCCATAATAATCTGTCTGGTTTTGGCTGATTGTGACCTTTTACTACCTTGTTTTTTACCCGGTTTAGTAACTTATTCAAACCAATACCACTCTGATCTCCTCCTTCCCGGGTTCCACCCCCGACCGTTGTCGGCGGGTCCGCCTCTTCTCCGTCGGAACTATGCCTCGGAGACACTCTCTAAAGACCTTCCTTTGCCTGTAGCTCCGGGTCTATCCCAACTCACCTTCGTAAAGTTTTCTCTTCCATTCCATCTGAGGTCTACCCTCACCTGCAAAGCCTCAAAATCTCAGCGTTTAACGTACCAGGAAAAAGGAAAAACGGTGGAAAACCCGAATCCAGACCCAAGATCTATACGAGTCAAAGTTAAAGATTCGGATAACTCGGCCCTCCTGTTGAAACATTCTCTTACGCTTGTGGGCAGAATCACGAACCCCAAATATCAGAAGGTGTGGTCTATCGTGCCTTTTTTCACTAATCGCTGGAAAACCTCTGTCCGACCGATAGGTGCTGACCTAGGTCAAGGACACTTTCAGTTCCAATTTGATAACGAGGAAGATGTGCAACTTATTCTCAAAAACAGGCCGTACCATTACGCCAAATGGATGCTCATTATCCAACGCTGGGAGCCTACGGTCTCCAGGTCCTTCCCCTCCCTCATTCCTTTCTGGATCCAGGTTCAAAGGTTCCCAGTTCACCTCTGGACCCACAAAACTATCCAAAGCCTAGGTGACTCACTGGGTTTCTGTAAAGAAGTAGAGATAACCTCTCTGTCAGCCCGAGTAAGGGTTCACATCAATGGGCTCAAACCACTTGTCACCACCTCCATAGTGGAGTACCCAGACGGTGAGGAAGTGCTGGCCTCTCTAGTCTATGAGAAGTTGGAGAGACATTGTTCCAAGTGTATGATGCTCACGCATGAAGATAAAGAATGTATGGAGTTCCCCTCTTCCACTTCGAGTGCCACTAAGGATCTGGAAAAACATTCACTAGACCCAAAGGATGCGAGAATGTATATAGAGAGAATCCGGAGAAACCACCCCCACCGTGAGGGTGATAATCCTTGCCGAGATTGGAATGACCCGCGGTTTGATCACTCTCATCCACCCAAAAACGTCGGCCCTCCTCAAATGACCCACCCAGCCTAACACCTCGAGGACATCACCGAGCAATCCCCACATTGTCGGGCTCTGAGGCCAGTCTGGACTCTTGGAGATCCTCCACATTTCCTGCCGTTTGCTCTGGGTCTTCTATGCGTCCTGGAAAGGCGGAGCGGGCACGTCTCAGGGAGTTAGCTGCTGATGCTGCCGGGATTTGGGAATGAGTGGAATCCTCCAGACCTTCTAAATCCCTTATCCTTCAGGGTGACAATCCGACAACCCCCCCACCCCCTCCTCTCCAAGCAGCTGTCAATGTTGCAATCGAGGAGCTGAGGGATGTGATGATCAACTACTCTAATGTCCCGGATCCGACAGAGTGTGCTGCGCGCAAAGAGCGCTTCCGACAAGTTGAGGAACCAGGGCAAGTCTTGGAAATCGCTGTCCAAATGGCCCAATCGAGCCTGGCCTCCCGTGACCGAAATCTTGCCTCTCCTCCTCCTCGGAATGAGAGGGTCCCTGCAACCCTTCACCTGGGTCCTGTAAATCCAGAGGCTCTTGAGTCTTGTGGTGTGGAATCTGGCCCCTCTGCCCCCTCCATTCCCCCGAAGAGAAAGCCAGGCCGCCCCCCTGGAATTTGTAAGCCCCCCCCCCCCCCGAAGTCCCATTCCGGTGGTGGGAACTAGCTCTAAAATAAGGAAGGTGCGCAGAAACCAACCCCCACGCCGGAAACTGCAGGTGGACTCCTCTTCCCGGGGAAGTGAGAGAACAATCTCAAAAGGAATTTGGAGCCCCGAGTGATACAGACCCGCTTGGTGAAGTTGGCTCCCGAGCTCCAAAACCTCTGATGATCCTCTTTGCACCTCGATCAAGCTCTAAGTCTAAGAACCGATCGGTGGATTTTCACCCACCATCAAATCCAATTCCTTAAAAGTGGCTAGTTGGAACTGTCAAGGATTAGGGAACCCCTTGACAGTCCAACGTCTTCGGAATATCTGGCGCAAACTGTTCCCGGATATCTTATTCCTCTCAGAGACTAAGAATCCTGACTCTGTTGTTCTCGACAAAGTAAAAAGTCTCAAGTATAGTAATCATCACCTGGTTCCCCCTCATGATGTTTGCGGAGGTGGTCTAGCCTTGTTCTGGAAAAATGAACTCGAGTTAGAGATAATCTCGTCATGTTACAATTTCATCGACACTAAGATCTTATATGAAGGCAAAATTGTGTATATCACTCTGGTGTATGGTGACCCAGAGATATCAAAAAGAAAGGCGGTGTAAGACTCTCTCCTCTCCTTTGCTTCGCTGCGAGCATCCCCATGGTTTCTAACCGGGGATTTTAATAACATAGTCGATAATTCAGAAAAAGAGGGTGGCTCGATCCGAGCCGAAGGTACCTTTATTGACTTCCGGTCGTTCCTCTCGAAAGGTGACCTCTATAACCTCAATTTCTCGGGAGATTGCTTGTTTTGGCGCGGGGTAAGACGTGACCAGCTTGTCCGGTGTCGCCTGGATAGGGCACTTGCGAATAGCGACTGGATCGATATCTTCCCTGAATCAAGAAGCGAGTATCTCCCCTTCGAAGGCTCCGATCACCGGCCGATCATTTCCCACTTCGACATCACAAGGAAGAAGAGGAATCACATCTTCCGTTATGATAGAAGATTCAGACACAATGAGGAAGTTAGCTCCCTCATCAAATCCACCTGAACCCAAGGCCCTGCTTGCTCTGTGGCCCATAATCTAAACAAATGCAGATGGGCCCTAATTGCTTGGAATAAAACCCATCAGCAAAATAGCCAAAAGACTATCGTCTCGGTAAAGTTCGAGCTTAAGAAGGCGATATCGGCTCCGGTGAACGATGGGCAGCTGATCGCCGACCTGAATCTTAAGCTTATAACAGCGTATCAGGAGGAGGAGGAGTTCTGGCGGCAACGCAGCAGGAACCTCTGGCTGAGCCTCGGTGACCGAAACTCTGGCTATTTCCAAGCGATCACCAAGAACAGGAAGGCAATCAACAGCTTCTCAGTTATAGAGGACGATGCCGGCGTACCCAAATTTGGTGAAAACAAAATTGTCGAGGTCGATGTCTCGTACTTTAATTCACTATTTTCGTCAGTGGCCGCCGATAGAAATAGCATTGTGGAAGAAGCTCTCGACCATAAAGTCTCCGATGAAGCGAATGGGCTGCTAATTTCTGATCCGTCGGCAGAGGAAATCAAATGCGCTGTTTTTTCGATTCATGCGGATAAAGCCCCAGGGCCAGATGGCTTCTCCGCAAGCTTCTTCCACTCAAACTGGAACACGGTAAGGCCGGAAGTTGTCTCTGAGATCCAGGAATTCTACTCCTCTGGAACTCTTCCGACCTCAAGCAATGAAACCTTCATTCGATTGATACCTAAAAGACAAGGGGCTAAACGGATGTCGGACTATCGACCCATCGCACTGTGTTATGTCTACTTTAAAATCATATCAAAATTGCTGGCCCGGCGTCTGCAACCTCTCCTTGGTGACTTTATCTCCGAGAACCAGTCATCGTTTGTTGCCGGACGGGCCATAGCTGATAATGTGCTCATAACGCACGAGATGCTGCGCTACTTGAAGAACTCCAATGCCAAGAAATTCTGTTCCATGGCCGTGAAAACGGATATGTCCAAAGCATACAATCGACTCGAGTGGGACTTCATCAAGGCAGTTCTCACCCGTCTCGGCTTTCACCAGAAGTGGATTGGATGGATTATGAGTTGTGTCTGCACAGTGACCTACTCCTTCCTGCTTAATGAGGGTCCCCGTGGTTTCGTCAAGCCCTCGAGGGGAATCTGACAGGGTGACCCCCTCTCCGTATTTGTTTATACTGTGCAGCGAAGTCCTGTCGGGTCTATGCCGGAAAGCCCAAGCTGATGGGTCTTTTCGTGGCATCCGTGCAGCTAGGGGCTCTCCCCGCATCAACCACCTGCTTTTCGCAGACGACACGGTCTTCTTCTGCAACACTAGCGACGACAATACAGCCACCGTCTCGACCATCCTGAAAAAATACGAGCAAGTATCTGGCCAATCTATAAACCTTGATAAGTCCTCTGTTACTTTCTCTTGTAAAACCCCTATTGAAACTCGATCCAGAGTTAAGAACGCTCTGAAAATCCAGAAGGAAGGGGGCGTTGGAAAGTACCTGGGGCTCCCTGAGCACTTTGGGCGACGCAAAAAAAGATCTTTTTACTAGCATTGTTGACAAAATTCACCAAAAGGCACTCAGTTGGTCTTCTCGGTTCTTATCGCATGCTGGCAAATTGGTCCTCCTTAAGAGTGTGCTCTCTTCGATGCCCATCTATGCAATGAGTTGTTTTAAGCTCCCCAACTCACTGTGCAAGAGGATCCAATCGGCGCTTACTAGATTTTGGTGGGATGGGAAATCGGATGAGAGGAAGATGTGCTGGATTTCCTGGGAAAAGCTTACCCAGAACAAGCGCGATGGGGGGCTTGGCTTCAGAGACGTCTCCTGTTTCAACGACGCCATTCTTGCCAAACAAAGTTGGCGCATCCTTAAAAACCCTTCTAGTCTGCTTGCTCGAATCCTCATCGGTAAATACTGTAAGTCCTTGTCAAATGTCATGCATCTGCCTCCCATGGGTGGAGAAGTTTGCTTATTGGTAGAGATTTGCTTAGAAAGAACCTAGGCTGGGCACTTGGAAATGGTAAACGTATTAACATTTGGAGAGATCAGTGGCTCTCCACTTCTTGCCCCCTCTCCCCTGGTGGCCCATGTCTGGAAAAGCATATGGACCTCTGTGTCGCTGATCTAATTGACTCGGTGTCTAAATCCTGGAAAAGTGAAACCATTAAGGAGGTCCTTCCTCATGTTGAAGACTTAATCTACTCTCTCAAGCCGAGTCTTTTCGATGCTGAGGATAAAATGATCTGGCTGGGAGATCGATCATGGACCTACACGACCAAATCTGGGTATATTGCAGCCATGGAGAATGGCCATCAAACCACTCCTCCTGGGACATTGCTATGGATCCCAACATATGGTCCACACCCACTGCACCTAAGCTCAAAACGTTTCTTTGGAGGGCGGCTCGGGGAGCCCTCCCAGTAGGAACACAACTTGCCTCCCGGATCTCGGAGGCTGACCCCTCTTGTCACCGCTGTGGTCAACCGGAATCTACTGAACACCTCCTCTTCCATTGTGAGTTCGCCAGAGCAGTATGGCACAATGCACCCTTCTCCCCACCTATCACCATCCCCCATGACCAACAATTTGACCTTCTCTGGAAGGGAGTAAAGGATGCTACTTGTTCCCCGTCTCTGGACCTCCCTAAAGGTTTACTGGCCCCTTGAATATGCTGGAATCTGTGGAAGACCTGCAACAATAACATCTTCAGCGACAAATCGTTTTCTAAAGTGGAAACTCTGAACAAATCCATTTCAGATGCCTCTGAATGGCTTAAGGGACAGATGAGTAAACCCAAGGCTTCCCCCCCCTTTAGTGTCTATACCTCCCCCCGACCCAATTATGGGTGTCAAATGCCACGTAGATGCGGCCTGGTGCAAAGATTTGAAGAGAGCTGGACTTGGATGGACTCTCTCTTCCCCAACCGCATCCGCTCCCCGCTTATTTTCCAGGGTCTCTGGTTGCATCCCATCCCCATTAATAGCAGAAGGGATGGCGATGCGTTCTGCTCTCTCCATAGCTGCTGCTGAAGATATAAGGAATTTATCGGTTTTCTCCGACTTCCTAATTCTCATCAAGGCCATTAACTCTGGCACTACAATATCTGAAATCTACGGGATTTTGAAAGACATATCCTGCCTCTCCAAGCTCTTCGAATCTATCTCTTTTAAGTTTTTTCCTCGTCGGTTTAATGTAACCGCTGATGTGTTAGCTAAAAACGCTTTGTACTCCTCTAAATTTTCTGTTGAGTGATTTATATATAAGTTGTTGCCCAAAAAAAAAAAAATCTAGCATATAAGGATTAAGAATCAAATGAAGAAAATGCTTAGAGTAAAGCTAAAAAAGTGTGTGAAACAAAACAAAAAAACAGATAATATGCCTATATAAATTAAAGTGACTTAACGAAAATATCTCACCTCTCTAGAGGTACATGCCAAATGAGTAGGCCATTGTTTTGCGGCTGGACGTATGAGACTCATCCTTTCATTTCATGCGCTTTTCTTCAATTCTACACCTTTATAATTTTGTTATTGACAACAAAAGCAGCAAAAGAAACAAATAATACTAGATATCTGTCTTTTTTTCTTCTTCAATATCTACCTTTTTATGTAAATAGACATAAAGCGGGGAATTAAAATAAATCAGCAGGATATTTCGAATAAACTGATCCAAATAAAATATTGGTTTGAAAAAATTGTACATACAAAAGAAACAAAAATATTTCGAATGAACTCATTTAAACAGAATATTGATTTAAAAATAATTTGGTGGCACATACTAAACAAAAAAACTTTAATTATTAGGGATAGAATATATACATTACTTCATATAAATAAAATTAAAAAATCAATAAAATATAAATTATGGTGATTTTACCGGTCCGATTCTAAGTAATTTAGAGCCTAAACTAAACTAAAAAACATGGTCTATATATATATAACACATTTACCAAGATTCGAACATAAAAAAATTTAGACCAGAAGAAGTTCTTTTTACAAAAAAAAATTCAAGTTATCTATGTTAGTTGTTATGATAAAAGGATAAATGGTTAAATGCTCAAATTTTATAAAAAAATTGTTTTTTTATAAAGCATGTTCACTATAATTTTCTTAAACAAATAAAAAAATTGCCAATGTTTTTTGACATTCATTATAATTTTCTCAGTTTTATGTCTATTGAGAAGAAAAGTTGTTCTATTATTTTGAGAGTTCTTGATCAAGAGCTCTATTTATATGATAAAAGAAGAAAAAGTTCTTAACATACAGCAACTAACGTCTTAAGTAAAGATTCATCCTGCTATCTTTTTACCGGTTTTTGAATTTTTCGTTTGAGTATTTTATTGAGTAAGCTTTTAATGAAAAAAAAAAGAGTAAGCTTTTAATTTTTGTTTTTTTTTTTTAGTTTCTTTACATGTTTTATGTTTATTTGGAGAAAATCGGATATTTGGACTGCGAAAAGAGAATGGGAGATCTAATATTATGCATAAACATCAAAATTTTGGCATTCATTAAAGAACTCTCAACTGATATATGGAACTCGATCAAATTTGGATATGAAATAGACCGATGTGTTAACTTTCATGCAAGTCTGCTAATCTAAAAAAATTTATGCTTCATGCAGATTCTCTTGATGCCTAATATTGTTACGTTGACAGGAACTAATTATATCTTAACCATCCAACTAATCATCAATAGTTTTGGGAAACATTATCCCAAAGATGTGTCTGCATATAGAAAAGAAGGCAAAAATGCCCATTGGAATATAAGTATCTTCCACAACTGAACAAAAGTAAAAACTTAAGCCTATTATCGTTTTTCTAGGCCCAAAATCAACACGAATGGGACTCGTAAGTTGAAACTACGTGTCCCTTCAGCATCGCTCGCGGAAAATTTTACGTCTTGTGTTTCAAATCAATGTAATAACCTAGCCAATTGAGAATTGGTTAATTTCCTTTTCCAATTGGTTTTTTAATTCCTAAACTTCTAATCCCAGAAAATCAGTACTAAACACTCTTATATAAACTTCTAATCCCAGAAAATTCTAATTTTTGTCTTTCTCTCTTTTATTCCAAACCACCTTTTCTTTTCCTTCTTCTCCAATCCGCCCAGCATCCTCCTCTCCTCTTCCATGGCGTGATCCTGATCCTCCTCCTTTCTCATTGCCTTGTATCTGCTCTTCCCTCCTCTCTTTTTCTCTTTCTTCTGTACCGTCAACTAACGATTATCTGGCGAACCGTGAGGATCCACGCGACGATCTACCCATCAGATTGAATTCCTGAGTCTCAGTTTTCCGTGAAGACCAAGTTTGTGTAGATCAGAGATCTGAGCCGAGAGTTATCATTTTCGTGTTGAATGTCAAATCTGCTCGAAGATGAATAAATGTGGATGGTATCTCCATTTAGAAAGGCCAAGGTGAGGGTTGTTTTTTTTCCAAATCCTGCATATTATGATCTAGGGTGATTGATTAGTCTTTTCTTAAACCATAGCTACTGTGTCTGCGTGATTGATTGCTTGTTGTTGATGATGGTTCTTGTTGATGATGTCAATGATTGCTGGATATTGCCTGATGATGAGCTAGGTTGCTAGAGATCAATTAAAAGTGCTAAAATAATGAATTAAATGATTGATAAGTTGTGTGGTGATTGGTCTGAAATCTTAAAACGTTGTAGATTGCTTGTTAGGAAATTCTATTGAATTGTTGAGTAGATCGAGTTATAGAAACTTGACACAGGTGGTCCTGTAGTTCGAGATTCCTTGTTGGGCAGCTGTCTTGTGCCTATTGGACCAGCAGAGCTCATCGCTAGGTGGTTGTGGCGAACCACATGTCTGTGTGACCATAAGTGGTGATATGTCAAACTCAGCATATCACGGATGGCAGGCCAAGCTCCCCTTATCCAAGAAGGAAGGCAGGACTGGATCTCATCTTCTGTAGAGCTTTGCTCTTGTTTGGGAATTAAAGTGTTTGTTGAACAACTTAAAAGATGCATAGGGTTTGTCATGCCTTGAGCATAATGAGAAGAATTAACAGAGAGTTATGTCATGCCTTGAGCATGAAGGGTTTTGCCATATCTTGAGCATGATGATGAAAAAAGGTGAATTGACGGATAAAATGGACTTAGTAAACCGGATGATTGCTTTCTTGTGTCTTAATGTCTAGAAATCTAGGAATGAGTCCTGCTTTAGCTTGTTTTAGGATTAGACTATTCTTAATCTCTATATTATAATATATTTGATAATGAATTTCCTAAGGTTCATCTCAATGGGTAATCCAAATTACTCACCTCTCTTCTTCTCTTTCAGATTAGCATTGTATCTAGTATCTAATAGGATTGTTGCTCCACAGACGTTTTCGATCCTGGCAGACCTTTGCTCACCACTGGACCAAACCAGGTAGCTAACCGAATATTCCGGTTATGTACTGGGTAGTGACACCGGAATATTCATATTGTCTTGTGTCTCTAGATCTTGGTCAGTCCCTTGAGCATCCGTCATTAATATAGCCTCATTTTCTGTTATTTTCAGTGTAATCCTTGGATCCACATCGATATTCGAGTAAATATTCTCATTTCTTGCCTACCATATATACCACGCAATCCATGGAAATTGTGTATTATTTACATCCTTTTGCAATCTCCAAAACAAATGGTCAAAATTTGAGAAAACCGAAGTCATTGGAAAGACACCCGAAGGTGTTGGTATCTGAGAATGCCCAAGTTTGTAGGGCAGGTGGGCATTCAAATAGAACATAGTTAATAGTTTCTTCCTCTGCTCTGCATCGTGCACATTGTGTGTCATATTATATCCTACGTGTCCGTAATCTAGCCGACACTGATAAACATCCAGATATAGCCTGCAAAATAAAGTGTTGTATCTTCGGTGCACACTATAATTTCCATGTATAAGCTTGTAATGCTTTAATATTTGGCCCGTAAAAATCATCTTGCGGGCCATCCTTAATTTTTGCTCAATGTGATATCCCGATTTTACCGTATATCTACCAGACTTGGTAAAATGCCAGCCTAGTAAATCTGGTCTGTAGGACCTAATATTGGAATTCCTCAAATAATTTCCACATCCGCCGGTTCAATAATTGCATTTATCAAGCCCATATTCCATGTATTTGTCATTGGATCAATCAGATGATTTACCATGAGATTCGGGTAATAATTAAAACCCTTACAAGTGGCTGATCTCGGGCGAGAAGCTGGTATCCAAAGGTCATTCCATATCGAGATAGAACAGCCTGAACCAACTATTTTGATTAGCCCTTTATTAACCAGAGATTTAGCCAAGATTATACTCCGCCAGCCATAGGATGGCGAGTAAGATCGAATAGGTTCCAAAGGAGAAGAACTCCGGAAGTATCTTCCCTTGAAAACTCGTGCAAACAAAGAATTTGGTCTATCTATCAACCACCATAATTATTTTGCCAATAGTGCTGTGTTAAAATCCTCCCCCTTTCGGAATCCAATTCCTCCTTCTGTCTTGCCTCTACACATTTGATTCTATGATATCCAGTGCATTCCTCTATTGTGACCATCAGAGGACCACCAATATCTTGCCGCTGCACTTGTCAATTTCGCCGTTGTAGATTTGGGTAAACGAAAGCATGACATAACAAAAGTAGGCATTGCCGATGCCACTGACTTAATTAAGACTTCTTTCCCCCCTTTTGATAATAAGTGCGATGTCCAACTATTAATCCGATCATGTTGTCTATCCGCTACAAAATCAAAAATCCTACTCTTGGCCCCGTCTAGACTTTCTGGGGTACCCAAGTAGGATCCAGTTCCTCCAATCCTAGAAATTCCTAATAGTTGTTTCAACTCAGTTTGTACATCCTCAGGCACCGTATGGCCAAATAAGAGAGATGATTTGTCGAAATTAATTTGTTGGCCTGAGACCCTTTCATACTGTCTCAGTATAGATAGAATCTTCTGAATCTCTTCCTTAGTTGCTTTACAGAAGAATAAACTATCATCCACAAAAAGTAAATGTGAAATCGGTGGGCTTGCCTTTGCGATCTTTAGTCCCGTCAATAATTTTTCCTCCTCTGCTTTCCGTATATTCGATATTAGGACCTCCGTACATAGTAAAAATAAATATGATGATAGAGGATCCCCTTGACGTAATCCTCTGCTTGGAGTTATTTGTCCCTTTGGCTGTCCATTTAATAGGACTTTATATCATACCGAAGTAATACACCTCATCATCAATGTTATCCATTTTTCCGAAAAGCCAAAATGTCTCAACATATTTTCAATAAAGCACCATTCGACTCTATCATAAGTTTTGCTCATGTCTGTCTTAATTGCAACAAATTTGTTTTTGCAGGATTTGTTGGTTTGCAGTCCGTGGAACATCTCCTGGGCAATTAGGATATTATCTAAAATCAATCGCCTTGTTACAAAAGCTGATTGAGTTTCCGAAATCAGATCCGGTAATAAAATTTTCAACCTTTGACATAATACTTTAGAAATTATCCTATAGCCTACATTACATAGGCTAATAGGACGTAACTCTGTCATCCTTGTAGGTCTTTCCGTTTTTGGTATTAGACAAATATTTTTCATATTCAATCTTTCATCGAAGCTCCCTGTTTCCAAAAAGCCGTTAACTAGTCCTACAATATCTGCCTTAATAATTTGCCACGAGCGTTGGTAAAAAAGAGCTGTCATGCCGTCTGGTCCTGGGGCTTTTTCTGGATGCATCATAAATAGTGCCTTACGTACTTCTTCCTCAGTAGCCCTAGTCGTGAGCATCATATTATTAGACTCCGAAATTAAGGGTTTTATCTCTCCTAGTGCTTCCTCAAAATTTGTCGGTGATGTCGAAGTGAATAGTTCATCAAAATAATTTACCGCCACTTGTTTTATCTTTTTTTTGAAAGTAACCCATATACCTGCCGTATTATATAAACCAATAATTCGGTTTCGGGCTCTCCGTTGTTTTACTAATGAATTATAAAATTTTATATTCTTATCTCCATCTTTTGCCCATTGGGTATGACTTTTTGTTGCCAAAATAATTCTTCGTCTCTATATGTTTCCTTTAATTTTTTTTTGTGATCTCTAATAACTCCTCCTCCGTTTTTATATCAAAATTCGAAATTTTGTTAGTCAAATTTTTTTTTTTGGATGTTTTATTTATATAGTGGTTAATAGTCTCACTACCTAACAGATCTAATGGATCATCTCTCTATCTTCTTCGGATCCTCGATCAAATCAACAAAAACTCCTATGACAAAAAGAAAATGAACATGATGAAATGATAGAGATGAATCAATAGAAGAAACAACAAAGATGAAGAACACTAACGAAGACAAACCATTGCAAACCCAACACGAATCCTCCAAATTAAATTACAATCTACGGAATAGCTTAACTCATTGTCTATAAACATGCTTATGTTCCCTTGTCCGAAAATCTCATTTGTAGTTAAAATAACAAAATAATAAATAAAATAATTTTATGGATACACCACACAATTCACACCTATTATGTATACTAGATGAATACCCACGTATACACGCAGGTGTTTTGTTTGTTTTAATATACATTATAAAATTCTATTTTCCTACAAAATTAACCTTTTTTTTTATAATATAAAATATCATCCAAATTTGTAAAAATATAGTTATTAAATGTGATTTTTTTGTTTTAATATAATTTATTAATAGATATTTTTTTATAAGTTTAATCTAATTTTTTGTATTTGGTAATATGAATATCATATGAACTCGTAAAAATGTAGTTATTATTTTTTGTAGATGTAATACTTTTTATTTTTGCACCAAACCAAATATATCTTCATTATTATTTTTCTCAACCTGTTTTTTTGTTTGTTAGTTAATTTTTAATGATAAAAATATGTATTTTGTAAGACAAATTTAATATCTTCGCCAAATCGTATTTTGCTTTCTGCCTGAGACTTCAAGTCTCAACCCTTTGTTCCGGTGGTAGGGTTGTCATCAGTGGATATGTCTTTATACAAAGAAAATGGATCAATGTCTATGTAAACAAAACCAGAATGAATTCAATACAAAAAATATAATACAGTTTTCAAAAACCCATAAATCAAAGAGGAGACGAAGAATAAAAAATTTTACCTATTGACTTGTGGAATTTTGAGTCGATATTAGAAAGCATTGGAGATTGTTTGAGATTCCATTTTTCCAATTTCCAAAATAAAATTAATTTGCAATTTATTATGAACCATAAATTAATATATACTTCTCTTTCCGTTTTTGTGTTCAATTGAAAACAATCCCATGACATATGGTGGAACTCTAAACTTTAAGTCCCATGTGTATGAACATAATTAAATAACGAATTAATCTTCTTTGTAGTTTTTTTTTGTTTTGTTTACTCTGGAGTATATATATGAATGTAACGTGTATCTGCGAGGATGTATGTGAGATTCCAAATGAATGCCTTCCCAATGAATGTCTACATGATTTTCCGTTTAGTTCATAACTAATTTATTCTAAGAAAAACATTACTTTAGTATAATGCACTTCTTGGTTTTTTTGTTTCACAAAAGATATTTTTGTATGTAAACTTATAAATATAATTTACAATTTAGCTCTTCTGAATGAAACTTTTTAATTACAAAGCAATCAAGTGTTATTTTAATCTAGTCGTTACAAAATATGATACAGTAGATATTACTTTTGTTTAATACGTGAAAAAGTTGAAACGACATTCATTATAAAACAATGGAGTAAAAGAGTATATGTATATTATTTTTTCTGATTTTTTTCGATCAAATTTTTCTTGATGCTATAGCCTATACTTTATAAATTTTTGTATATTTCTCGGAATTTTTCCTCATATATTAGCCATCGGAAAAGAATATCAAGGCCAATTTGCTAGCAAATAAAACTCTAGAGACGACAACAGCTTTTTCTTATATTTGCGTTTGTATTTCTTATTGGTTGGAAATACCGAAAATTTATTTATTAAATCACGAAAGGAATTTTTTGTGTGTTATTTTTTCAAAGTAATCAAGTAAAAGAAAGGAAAAAAAAAAAAACATATATGTACTCTGTAAACCTCACATGGCCATATATTTTTTTCTCACCTAAGGTTAGATTTTAGTGTTTGGTATTTTGGAATGATCTTTTACGTCCCCATGTATAGTACTTTCATTGCCCCGAACATTAGGTGAGCCTGCACGCACACTTGCATACTCATAGTCCTAAATGATATCTACTTTTATGTATATAATTTTTAAAAGAAAACGCATATATATCTATATATATATATATCTATATATATATATATGGAATAATACAAGTGTTGTGAAGTTGCTCAAGTTTTACCAATGTACCGTACCATACATGTAGTGGACCATTTCATGGGAAGACTCGAACAGTTTCAGGATTACAAATTAAAATCTTGGAATTGTGTATGATCTTTGCCGTATCTTTGGGTTGTATTCTATGGACTCATTATCCAATCAAGATCAGATATCTGATACATACCAACAGATCTTGAAATGGTGTCTATAAAATTTATAATATATTAATTCTGATTAGCATAGGATTCAAGGGAGAGAATTGTACAATACAATCAAAGAAGATCGATTAAAGATAATATTTAGATACTGTGATCCAAAAGTAGACCTTCATCAGTATAGCCACTATTTACCAGTTACCTTACACAGCAAAAGTGATAGGGCATTGACTCGAATCAACTTTTCAGACGGCTTAAGTTCCACGGTGAAAGTTCCAAATTCGAGAAAAAAAGACAGATATTTAAAGTATTAACGTGAAGTGTTTGTTTTTTTTTGTTTTCTTCACGTCAACACGGGTGTATTCAACATTTCAACCAAAGATTTGAAGTTTTAGTAAGTTTTTAGGTGATTTTGATAATTTGGATGAATTTTTGGAAAGTTATTATGATTTGTTATTTATATTCTCTACAATCTCATACAGCCATGAGATTCAAATTGAATTTTTAACTAAGAAACTAGATTCTAACCCTGTGTCTGCACGAGAATTTTTTGTTATTTATTTCTAATTTTTTATTTATGTATTTTTAGATATAATTTCTTTATATTATTTTCTAAAATCAAAAATTTTGTTAATGTTTTAACTTTAAATAGTATAGATTTATATATTAGTAGAATAAGAGTATGCGTTAGTTAAGTATATATTGATCTAATGTTAATTATGAACTTTGTTAATATGTGAATTTAGATTTATACATAAACAATTTATATATATATATATATATATATGAATTAACTAACTTGTCTGTTTAGTTGCCTCAAATCATATTTAATATCTTACATGTTTTGACAAACTAATCCGTATAAGACTTTAAGTATAAATACATAACCCTAAGATTTAAGTGGCTGAATACCAACGGATGATTAATTTATTAAGGAAATGGGAAGCAAAGTTTATAAATGAAGGAAATACAATAATATTATTTCGTTGTAGACAAGTTTACCCCTACAACTGAATAAAACAAATTCTGCAGAGAACATTTAATGCTTATACAGTTCAGGGGACAAGATATAAAAAATACAATTGAGATATTGTAAGAAAATCTTTCGCCGTTCATACCTTGTAAAGGTAACAGGTAACTGATAACTTGTTATTTTACTAAATATGTTCGTTGGTAGATATAACATATATATATATTTTTTTTTAAAAGAGGTTGGTAGTGTTGATGTATTCAGGTAACCTAGTAACGGTGGCCAGTTCAACGGGCAAAATAATCATAGGAAGGATGAGATTCAGTTTGCTTTTAAAGTTATCAACTAATATCTTATTATCGGTGTAACTAAATTAGCGGATATGTTGACAGATAACTCTGATTTATAGGCAACTTTCAAAGTTGATTGGCTAAATACTGCAGGTAAGTTTATATGTTAGGAAATATATAATGATCAGACGAAGAACGATCGAATGAAGAATGAAGTATGTTCAAATAACATTATGTCCAGATAACTTTGTTAGCCGGATAATGGCGAATGCTACTCTACAAATGCTGGGTACGTGGAGACCGGGGATGGTACGACTGCCAACTGCGAAGACGGGACACTAATGGGTAAGTGTTAACTATGTTAACAAATATATATAGTTAGCCTAAACCATGAACGATGCTTGGAGCGGCTAAACCATGAACGATGCTTGTATAATGCTGAATTTCTGATATGTAATAACCCTCTAGCCCAAAGGTTCAGCTCTAGTGGCTATTATCCTCTTGGGTAACTCATTATCAGACATCTGCATATATATGACACTAGCTACCTTAAATCAGATGCCACTAACCTAGAACAGATAACTCGGAAAATTGAAAACAGAACTCATATTTACCTTGTTTGCAAATAGAAACTTCGGATTTCTTCAAAAAAATAATGATATCATGCACCAGATTGTCGCTCGCCGTCGAAAACGAAATTTGGAAACTCTTTTGAGTTGTAGAGATAACCGATATCAAATGGTGGTTTTTGTCAGAAACCTTAATCTCTGTTTTTTTTTTCCTCTCCCTAAAATAATTAAATAATCTTTTTCAAAAAACTTAGATATTGTTGTCGGATCTACTGACACACACACAACTTGACTGATTGGGACCCATCTATTTCTTTAACATATTCTATCAGCGAATTCGAAAAACTCATTATAGGGATTCAATTGTCTTTCTATTGTGAACAGAATGATAGTACAGTACCAATTTTCTGTGGCTTAATTTCCAAACTTTCTGTTGGTAGATTGTGCAATTACTCTAACCCTAATCAGCTTCATGATATTATTGTATAACATAAATATTTATTAATTTTAAATATTTGATATTTTAGACCGATTGATTATGATAAAATTTAATAAGATATTCGTTTACCATTTGTTCTATTATGAAAATATTGTTTAAATTCAAATTTTAAATTAAAATCTAACTAGTATTTAAGGAATTCTAAAATTATTCAAATTATTATCTAAAATTTTTGTAATAAATTTAATTATAATTTTCTGAATTTTTTGAATTTTAAAATTAAATTAAATCCAAATTTCTGTAATTAAATTTAATTATTAAAATTTTTTGAATAATTGAAATTAAATTTGATCTATATTTAAAGAAATCTAAAAATATCTAAATTAATAACTAATCTTTGGAATAAAATATAAATAAAAAATAAAAGGTTTTTTATTTAAATTAGATTAAATTTGATCAATATTAAAATTGTTTCCAACAAATATTTTTTTTTAAAAAATTGGGAGTGTTTGGAAACAAACACTAAAAATGCTTCTGTTTTAATATAATGGATAGATTTCTCCAAAATCTTTAATATCACTAAAATTCTAATATTTAAAATATTTCCAACAACGGCAAATTTGAATGTATTCTTTAAAATCACTAATTCAATAACATGATTAGATTTTCAAAAACATTTATAATTTTTTTAATCAATAACACTAAATTTTTAGAGTTTTGTTAAAAATTATAATTAAATAACAAATATATGATTTGTCATTTTAACAAAAATCACTTCAGATATTTGGTTGAGAACACCATTCGTCGTAGTGTTGAAACCTGAATTATAGTGTTATTGTCAATAAATAAGCTATATTTCTAATATATGAAGAAAAATTAACAAAAACTGTTGTTTCTAAGTGACAAAATATTCTAAAGTGGTCCTACTAAAGCGAGCTGAGGAATGTAACGATTTTTTTATTGGGCTTGATTTATATTTTCTTTTATCTAGTGGATTTGAGAGTCGGATTTTTGGGAATATAAATACAAGACTTATATTTTGTAATTATTTATTCAAACAATTAATAAGAAAACCATAAACATGTGTTTGCCTCAATTTGCGATTTCTTTCTCTTAAATTATTGCTTTCTTTAGCTTGATTTACAACAAAAACAAAAATAGAATAGTATGAAATCTATAATCTCATTCTTACCTTACACGTAAAGGCTCACTTTAGTTTTGAGTAACACGAAATTGCAGAGATCGATGAAATTGTGGGTGTTGAGTTACTTGGAGATCCACTACTATTCTTTGGGACCACCCTCTCCACTCCTAGCGTCACAATTTAGTTTTGTGTATATGAATAATGCATATTAGCATTGGCCCATTTCTCTGATACCTATACTTTTTGTTTCTTTCTATTACCATAATATGTTTAGTCGTTGTAGCACCCAATAAGCATAGTGGTGAAGATACTACCGACGAGAATGTTTTCGAATGTGTGGCTTTGAAGAATGAATGTTTTGCACCGAATATCATATATGAGTAATCTAAGATGCATTAATCAAAGATTTGGTGTTAAGAAAAAAATTTCGAATATGTTTTTTTTTTATTATGCATGTGAAAGAATACATTCAAAACTTGCATAAAATGTATTCTTTCACATGCATAATAAAAAAACATATTCAAAACTTTTTTCTTAACACCAAATCTTTGAAACTCCTAACATTTGTAACCTTAGTTTTTTTTTTAATAAAAAGAAAGATTGAAAATTTCGTTAGCCTGCAATATCTTCCTTCAATTTCAAGGACCAGCCATTAAAAAAAAGTATCCTGTTCAAAGCATAAATCATATTTTCTGATGAATATAGTCAAACTTGTGAGTTTCAAAAACTCCTTAACTATGTAAGGGTTAAATAATGATTTCATACATCAATTTCTTTATTTATTTTACATCAATAATTAATTTTTTTGGTTTGTTTAAATACACACTTAGTATGAACGAGAAACTTTTTGCCTTTTGGTATACAAATGTAAACGTTTAGAAAACAAAATAAATTCTTAGTGCAGAAGTTTTTTTTTTTGTTTGTGGACAAAGACTTAGTGCAGAATAAAGTAACTTTAATTACGCCCACAAGAAAAATTATTCACCACTAATGAAAAGTTGACGATCAGGACCATGGGTAATTTCGTAATAACAAAACGTAATGATCGCATTTGTTTTGGCATAACTTTATATAAAGACCTCAAAGTCATACCATTTTAACGGAATAAAAAAAGCTCTCCACGCCCAAAAAACAAAAAAAGGAAAGAGACAGAAGAAGAATCTAAAGCAACAATGGCGATGGCTTTCAAGATGGTAAGAGAATATATATAAATTTTTCTTTTCCTCTTCTTGAACATTCTTGATCTGATTTTGAAATTGAATTTTTCCGATGATCACCATCTCAGGCGACGACGGGGATGCATGTGACGGAGGAGTGTACGAGCTCGTTCTTGGAGATGAAGTGGAAGAAAGTGCATAGATACATCGTGTTCAAGATCGAAGAGAATTCCCGTAAAGTCACCGTCGATAAAGTCGGCGGCGCCGGAGAAAGCTATAGCGATCTCGCTGCTTCTTTACCGGTGGACGATTGTCGCTACGCCGTCTTTGATTTCGACTTCGTCACCGTCGATAACTGCCGCAAGAGCAAGATCTTCTTCATTTACTGGTTAGTCGTCTTCCTAGCTTCCAAAACTCGAACATTTATACCCTTCTAATTCTAGTTACCAGCATTTCTTTTCATTTATACCAGCAAGGGTAGAATAGGTATTTCATTATAGCAATGCCAGAAAATAATGCTTTGTGAAAAATAGTCTTACCAACAAAATGGATTTACAGGTGGAGAAAGAAACCGAACCGAACCCAAATAACTAAATTAAACCGAAATTTGTCAATCCAATATCGCACCTGAATAGAGAAATTCTTATACTGCATAGGTTGAACCGAATCCAAACCAAATCCAATTCATATTTAACTGAACCATATACCGAAATTAACTTAAACTAATAATTCGTATATATATGCAATAAATACATTTAAATAAATCAACATTAAGAAAGCTTAATTATGATTAAATTTTTATTTTTAATTTAGTTTGATTTATCATCCAAAATGAAAAAAAAATTCATACTTAACCAAACCGGACCGAAACAAAATCCGGTTCTATGTCAAACCTATCTTTCAATATGTAGAAAATCCAAAACAAACCAAACCGGGAACCGAATGCCCACTCTTAATTAATCGGTTTTCACGGTTTTGTTTGTGGACACATGTATTACATGAGCTGAAGGGTAAAATGGTAATTTACATTTGTTATCGGAATTAGGTCGCCGGAGGCTTCGAGGATAAGGGCAAAGATTTTATATGCGACGTCAAAAGCCGGGCTAAGAAGAGTTTTGGAAGGGATTCACTATGAGCTTCAAGCCACTGATCCGACCGAGATGGGGTTCGATATTATCCAAGACCGTGCCAAATAATTAAACTAATTATGTTTGGAATAACATAAAAATATGATTTGACTGACTTTGTTATCGTTAACATTGATTAAGGTATCAATTAATGTTAATTATTGCTGGTTAGTGCTTACTTTTTTTGTATCTTTTACATTTAGTCTTTACCAGCAACACCTTTTTTAATTGTATGTTTGACGTTGATTTATCTCTTTTTGTCGATTAAAGCAAGCATAAAAAGAGGAATACATCTCTCTTAACTGTAATGATATATTAATTACGTATACATCTGTGAGAGGAGCCTATTTCACGAATCAGTCAGATATAGTTTTAGACCAAATTCGACCAAATTATGGGGATACATTATTATAAAATATCGTGGATAAATTATTGTAGAGATTAGCCTCTTTTTTTTTTGGAAAAACAAATGTGACTTTTTTAGTAGGTATGGAATTATTGTGATGTTGAAAGGAAAAATAGATAAACCGTACAGTTGGCAAGTTGATATCTTCGAACAATTTACGTATGAAGAGATTGGATTGTCGACCTTTAAAGACGTCGACATAAGTCAACTTATTTCTTTCTTCTTCTTTTTGGCAACATTTGTGAGTGTTTATTTTTACTAGATCAATATCTGCCGTGTACACGCATGTGTTTTGTTTGTTTTAATATACATTATAAAATTACATTTTTTTTTTACAAAATTAACCTATTTTTTACTTTTGATAATATAAATATTATCCAAATTTTTAAAAATATAGTCACTAAATATGATTTTTTTAATATAATTTATTAATAGACATTTTTCTATAAGTTTATTCTAATTTTTTGTATTTGGTAATATGAATATCATATGAAGTCGTAAAAATGTAATCATTATTTTTTGTAGATGTAATACATACTTGTTATTTTTGCACCCAACCAAATATTTCTTTATTCTTATTTTTCTCAACCTGTTTTTTGTTTTTGTTAGTTAATTTTTAATGCTAAAAATATGTATTTTGTAAGAAAAATTTAATATCTTCACCAAATCGTATTTTTAATGCATTTCCATCATCCAGAGATATTTTTCCGCATATATTTTGTGTTAAAGATTAAAGCAGAAAGAGTGAGAGTGGAAAAAATATGATATTGTAGTTTACGAAACCTCTATTTTTTGTGATGAATTGAGCAATCTGAAATGCTATATCCCCGACTGACTTTATCAATGCTTCTTCAGCTTATGTCTAATCACTACAAATAGGAAGAACATCAGGAAGATGGTTTTTGTCAAGAGACTTGGTGCACTTGGAAGCAAAGAGCAAGTATTGAAATTAAATGAAATTAAATCCTACAAACTCGTCTTGTTCACAGTTCATATTACATGTTTATTTAAAAAATTAAATCTTTTAAAAAAAATTCTGCATTACCTTCCATTGCAAACATGTCTTAGATATCATAGATGAAGATCTGAAGCCTAGAAAAGCAGATGAGACACAAGCCAATCAGGCAACCAAAGGATAAGGACATCAACTTTTTGCACATATCTATGGCACTTTTGTCTCAAGCTCCACCCTCAAACTTCTCTTCTTGACGAAAAGTTATAGCTACCATCTCATATTTAATATCATAACTGAAACTTCAAATCATACATCGAATAATAAAGTAAAAAACTTTCAACCAAAATTCAAAATAGATTTCATTAGAATTTAGAATTTCAAGAGCTGACATTGAAGCTTTGTCATTGATTTGCTTAAACAATACAGCTCATTTCCTTGTCTTCTTTGACAAAAATAGAACAATGTCTATGTAAACAAAACCAGAATGAATTCAATACAAGGGATATAATGCAGCTTTCAAAAGTCCATAAATCAAAGAGGAGACAAAGAATAAAAAATCTTACCTATGGACTTGTGGAATTTTGAGTCGATATTAGAAAGCATTGGAGATTGTTTGAGATTCCATCTTTCCAACTTTCAAAATGGAAATTAATTTGCAGTTCATTATGAACCATAAATTAATATGCACTTCTCTTTCGGTTTTGGTTTTTGTGTTCAATTAAAAAAATAGTATAATTTAATTATTTAATTCTCTCATATTTTTATTTATTCTGATGTGTTAAAAGGATATGAGCTGATATGTCAACCTTGTAAGACTCAACTGAGTTTTTATATAATAGTTTTTTAGTTTTTTAGTATCTCCGGACCAAACTGCAATACGCATAACCGAAGCGCAGTACTGCCGAAGCGTTCATGTGATTTTGGGTGGGTAACATATTTGCATTATTCGTGTTCACAACAGTACCAATGGCTAGAATCACATAGCGTCTTAATTACTTTTTTCACGAAGTTGTAAAATGTATTTCCCTCGGTGGAGTTTTCTTGTATGTCACAAACACTTATTCTCTTTAAAGTATATCCATCATCAATAAAAAAAAAATGTAAAATGGGTTTCCCTAAAATCAAAGAGTCCTCTTCAGCACAGTTCTCCATGGTTTAATAAATATACTTGGACTTATTCTTTGCTTGCTCCCCATGATCAACATAAATAACTAAGAATCCACAATGACTCTTCCGTCCTTGGAAAATCTCTAATATATAATCTCCACTATATATGCCTCTCTTCGCTTCTTTGTAAGCATTAGAGTTTTACATCATGGCGAGGATGAAACTTGGGCCTTTAGGAAAAAACTTTGGAGAAACCTGGGAAGAGATGGCCAGTGACAGAATCTCACTCATATTCGTCTCTTTTGACGACAGACATCTAACAGCAATCCAGTTTGGATACGTCAAGAACGGATCTTTAGTCTTGTCTAAGAAGCATGGCTCATCCAACAGCACTAGTACACGAATTGTAAAGTCTCTCTCATTAGTCTTATGAAAACTTATTATTTGATTACTGTCTAAGTGATCTACAAAAAAAATGTGGCAGGTGAGGCTGAACCATGTGTCTGAGTATGTCACTGGAATTAGCGGAGAGTGTTCGGATGGTGGTATTACGTCCCTCACGTTTTTTTTTTTTTTTGGTAAAATGTTAAGATTTATACCATTTTTGAATTTTTTACAGAAAACAGAGATACAACAAAGAAAACAGATAAACTAAAACTACAGAAAATAACGAAAACGACAAGAATACAGCAGACACGCAAGGGAATTGATCTCATTAGAGAGAAAAAGTTAAAAACCGAGCAAATCTGATGGAGAAAACACCAATCGCACGCTAAGAAACGCAGACCATCTTGGTTTTGCTGCAACTCAAAGAGCTGGAGTTCTCATCGTTGTTGCCACGAGCTTTCTCCCGAGACCCGTCCTCAAAACCTCCGAGAAGAAAGCCTACAGCTTCTCCGAGAACAACGAGATCTCCGGAATGCATTATGAACTAACTGGCAATTGGCGACAAGGGAATCCAAGGGCTATCGGAGAGTCGCCTCCGAACACCATTCCCGCAGACCGAAGTCTCGAAGGGAACCAACTCCCACAATTGCAAGGTAGCCGTAACAACAAACCGGCGCCTCTATTTCACCACCTGATTTGCTCCACCGTCTTCACCGAACCACAGTCGGAGCCATCTCTAACCGAAAACCAAAAACCCTAACGAGAACCTGCCAATCCAAGCCGGGAGACAAACACACACTGCCGATGAACCAAGGCCACACCGATGGAAGACGGCACCAGAGCTTCACCGTCGAGACGAGAGAGAGCATCTGCCGAGCCACCCGTCAAAACCACCGCAAAGGACACCGCCGGTGGAGCTGCGCAAACCAGAACAAGCGAGGGCCACCCCTCTGAGACCAGCCACTAGATCAGAACTGCCGCGACACCTTTGCCGGAGAATGAACCCGTCCTCAAGGTTCAAAAGCACCGCCGCCGGAATCAAGGAAGACCGATCTACAAACGCCACCACTCCGCTGCCTCAGAAAAAAAAAAGACAAACACCACGAGGCTTTGGAGGGTCTTAAATCGGGAGGAGGCGAAGCCAGCCACCACTCCACCACCGAGAAAAGTCAGAGTCCACGCCGCCGGTCACGAGGACTCATAGAGGAGAGCCGAGAAACCGTCGGAAGGAAAAAAACGCCGGCCACCGAGGGAGAGAGAGGAAACGCCAAGAGGAAAACAAGGCGGACGAGGAGAAGAAACCCACCACGAGAGAAGGCTTCCTTCCTCCACCGCAGAGTCTAGCGACGCCGCTGAATCTGCGCCACCGTCGTGCGAGGAGCCACCGACGCAAGCCTTCACTCCACCGAAACACCAACACCGACGGAAACCAGACCTGAAGGAGAAAACGAGAGGGAACAAGAGAGACACCAGAGGAGGGCCGGCGCCGGTGGCTTCCTCAGACCGGCGCCGGAAACGCGGCCAGATCTAGAGGAGAAGTTGGGCGGCGGCTGGAGAGGAAAAGAGAGAACAGAGAGGAAATCAGGTTTTTTTTTTCGGTTCCTCAAGACTCAGACCTGGCTATTCTTACGTCCCTCACGTTTCACACAACAAAGGACACATGAAGCGTTTCGCTCGACAACTCATATCAGATTCGGGAGAATAAGCTGAGAGTTTCATTCGGGGATGCTTGACCGACGTGAATTTGCTGGTTTCTTTGGATCTTGTAGCTCTTCTCGTCTCTACTCGATCGGTCTCTATCTCAAGCCTATCCTCCCTTGTCCTTATATCATGCCATCATGTCGTCGTTTATTTAACCTAATCATTATTTCTATTTACGTTCCTTTCCTTTCTTTGTTAAAACTACTCGATTTATTTTTATTGTATTGAGTTTGCGAAGAGAGAAAATAAAAGATTCATAATGAGTTTCTCTTAATTTGTGTTTCAGAGCTGTATTAAGAAAATTATAGGTAAAAAAAAAAGCACAAATTCATAAATGGCAAGCAAATTAAAGTAAAAATAGGGAATAAGAAGAGTTTAAGAAATTATTTAGTTGATATTAATATATATAATATATATATATATATTTTTTAAAATAGTAAATTTTCTGTTTCAAATTTATGTATATTATATTATTTAGGAAATTTTCCTAGAGAAATTATGTAATGTTATAACACATATCATATATGGACTCTTATACCGGCCCATTAGGTCTATCAGGGCATTGTACTTAACCTAGATTCCCTATGTACTCTATATATACATTCCAGTGATTAATAAAGTTTCTAAGTTTTCACAACACGTTATCAGCACGATAAGACTCTCTGAGCGAAAAACCCTAATAAATCCGGCCACCACCAAAACCCTAAAAGCAAGTCGAAACTTAAAAGACGCATATCTTCCAAACCGTGAGGAACCAGAAGACGATCTACATATCAAATCGAAGCCCTCGACGAGACGAATCTACTGGTGAAAACCGTTTGTCGATCCAACGTCGGACGCGCCCTCACGCACACTTACAGTACACGACGATCAACCGAAAAAAAAAAAAAAAACCAGATCCGAGTTTTTCCTTCTTCAACCAGCAGCTTCTCCAGTTTTGGTGATCAATCCTTGGAATTTGTAGCGGCTAACTGAGGTCTATTAGCTCCCAGTTTCATTAGCCTGTCAGAAATCCAAAGGTGGAAAAGGTATCTTCTAAAACTGAGAGCCATAGAACCTGTTGTTTAAACACTTCAAAACCCTATAAAAAAAAAAAAAATCGATCTCTAATTGATTGAAAGTGTTTGATACTCTGATGATTGATTGATAACTTATTGATTGATTGTTTAAATTACAAGTTTATGCATGTTCAAAGGTTTTAAACTCGTTTTATAAAACCCTAATCTACAAAAACCTAACAACCGTTTTTGGCCATGTTTATGGCATAAACCTATTCGATTTTCTTCATGTTTAATAAGCTTGTTGCAGCTTATTTGATTGTTGATTCTCTTGATTGAATAAACTAAGAAAATCAACCCTAAATCCTAAGCTTGATTCACGATTTTGTAATCTTCAAAATCGTAAGTCATAATGCTTAAACCCTAGTCCTTTTCACGTGATTTCTTTGTTGTCCTTGTGAAATTATTAAAACCATCAACCACAGATCCTATAGATCTCGAAATCACATCCAAAATATGTTTTCCAAACCGTTAAAACCCTAGATAAAACCCTAATCATATTCGGCTCCCCTAGGGTTCCTCCTAAACCGCCTAAAACCGGCTAAACCTGGTTCTCATTAACCGAAATTATATTCGGCTTTAACCGATTAAATCACAGCTATTAAACCGACATCATGTTCGGGGTAACTAAAATCATACCCTTTAAAATTTACTATTTCCGAGAAAGTTCCCTCTAATAGAAAGTTTCCTCATATAAAAACTTTCCTCATATAGAAATTTTCCCGACATAGAAACTTTCCTCATTTAGAAAATTACCCAAATTAGAAACTTTCCAAATTTAGAAACTTTCCTAAAATAGAAATATTCTCAAAATAGAAAGTTTCATCATCAGCATTCAAAATTTTCTCAAAACAATCCCTAACAAAATCAATCTCATGTTTCAGATGTCAAACATTCAGAAATGTGAATTCGAGGCCCTTCACGTCTCCGGGGATAACTACCTCGAGTGGGCCCTAGACATGCGCTTGTTCCTTGCATCGAAAGAACTCGATGCGTGTATTACCGACGGTAACACCGCATCCCGTAAGGGACAGTCTCAGGCGATATGTCACATACGCCATCATCTGGCCTCGAGCCTTAAGCAGCAATATCTCACTCTTGAGAATCCACTTGAATTGTGGCAAGCGCTGAAAAAGCGATATGACCATCAGAAAATGGTCCAGTTGCCTCAGGCAGATTTCGACTGGAAGAACCTTCGGTTCCAGGACTACAAATCCGTAGATGATTACAACAACGAACTCTTTCGTATTGTTGCCATCCGGAAACTCTGTGGCGAGGATGTGACAGATAATGATCTCCTCGAGAAAACATTATCCACATTCAGCACAGAGAATGTTGTGCTCCAACAACAATACCGTGCAATGAAACACACATTGTACGAAGACTTGTTGTCCTGTCTTCTCCTCGCTGAGAAGAATAACCAGCTGCTTTTGAGGAACAGCGCTATGAGGCCCCCGGGATCGGCTCCTGTCCCAGCTTCTCGTCAAGAGTCCTACCATGTTCAAACCGATAGATCCTCAGATCACCGCCGTGGACGTGGTAATGGACGTGGTAATGGCCGAGGACATGGACGTGGAAGACGTGGACGCGGACATGGTCGTGGCAACCGACCTAACCTCAGTTATGGTCCTGGTCGTGGTCGAGGCATCACCAAGCCGACCCGCCACACCAACCCCGATCACTCTGCTTGTACCAGATGTGGGATGTTCAACCACCCAACAAAGCAATGTCGCACCCCCAAGATCCACTGCGATCTATACCAGAAGTACGGAAAAGCTCCTGCTGAAGCCAACATGACTCAGCCAGTCGATGCTGCTAACCTGGAAGGTGACGACCTCCTTGATGATGAGAACACCACAAACGAGCAGACCGACCCCATGGACTATGAAACAGCTGATCTCCTCGATTAATTCAATCATCTGAAACTCTGATACAATTTGATTTTGTTCTTTATTTTTTTCATTTTGGGATTTGTTTCATTTTTTTTTCCATTTGCCTTTATTCTCAGACACTGCTTTACTTTATGATTTATCACATTTTCTGAATTCCTCAATACTGAATTCTATCTTCTATTCATAATAAAGCACACCAGCAAATGGAAACCATAGTCGTAGATAGTGGATCCAGCCACACTATCTTAAGAAACAAAAGTTACTTCATAAACCTAACCTATCAAACCGCAAATATTAGCACCATCGCGGGTCCCTCAAACCTTATCGAAGGATATGGCCATGCCTATGTGTTGCTATCAAATGGCACACAACTTGAAATACCAGATGCTCTATATTCTCCTAGTTCGAAGAGAAATCTTCTGAGCTTCAAGGATATAAGACAGAATGGTTTCCACATAGAAACCCAAGGTCAAGGGAACAAAGAATCCCTCCTAGTCACTAAAACCGTAGACGGCCATAAACAAATCCTCGAAACCATACCCGCGCTCTCTACTGGACTTTACCATGCTAAAGTCAGTATGATTGAAGCTAATACCACTCTCAAAGCCCGGTTTACTGATTATACTATTTGGCACGACCGGCTCGGTCATCCCGGTGCAAATATGATGCGTAAACTAATTCAAAACTCTCAAGGGCATACCCTCAAAGAAAACCGAGCTTATCCTCAACACCTCATGTGCACAGCTTGTTCTCAAGGCAAATTGATCACTCGGCCTTCACCAGTTAAAATCTCTAAACAAACACTTCATTTCCTAGAAAGAATCCAGGGCGATATCTGTGGACCTATACATCCATCTTCCGGACCATTCCGGTACTTCATGGTCCTTATAGACGCATCGACCCGTTGGTCATATGTTTGTCTCTTGTCCTCTCGGAACCAAGCCTTCGCTAGGTTCTTGGCCCAAATCATAAAATTGCGGGCCCATTTCCCTGACTTCCCACTAAAGACTATCCGCCTTGACAATGCTGGTGAATTTACCTCACAAGCGTTTAAGGACTACTGTATGGCCATGGGGGTAACCGTGGAACATCCTGTAGCACATGTCCATACTCAAAATGGATTGGCTGAATCATTCATTAAACGCATTTAATGGATAGCCCGACCATTACTCATGAGATCAAAGCTCCCGGCCTCAGCATGGGGACATGCAGTATTACATGCTGCTGAACTCATACGCATCCGGCCATCTAGTGAACACAAATATTCCCCATCCCAACTACTCTCGGGTCATGAGCCAGACATCTCCCATCTCAAAACATTTGGGTGTTCAGTATATGTACCCATTGCTCCACCACATTGAACCAAAATGGGACCTCAAAGAAGGATGGGAATATATGTTGGTTTTGACTCTCCCACCATCATAAGATATCTCGAGCCAACCACTGGAGATCTCTTCAAGGCCAGATATGCGGATTGCCAATTCGATGAATCGGTATATCCTCTTTAGGTGGTGAGACAAACAAGCTGGTCAAAGATCTTTCATGGAATCAAACATCATTAAATTGGCAAGATCCTCGGACTCTAGAATGTGATTCAGAGATCCAAAAGATTATTCATTATCAAAAGCTAGCTAATCAATTGCCAGATTCCTTTGCTGACCCGACCAAAGTAACCAAATCGTACATCCCAGCTTGTAATGCACCAGTACGAATAGCTGTCCCAACGGGACAGACCCAAGTTGCTACAGAGTCTGCACCACGTCTCAAACGGGGCAGACCTCTCGGTTCCAAAGATAAGAATCCCCGGAAATCAAAGAAAGGTGCAATAACCGAAACCGGGATTCCTGCAATATCAGACATAGCCGCGGCTGAGACTCAATCTAATGAACCCTCAATGGAAGTTCGGGACGCCGAATCTCCAGGTTCAGAAGATAACAATGAGATCTCCATCAATTACAATATGTCCGGAATACAATGGAATCGAAAAGAAGTCGACTTAAATGCACTCTTTGCATACAAAGTAGCACTTGATGTTGCGCTCATGCAAGAGGATCTAGAACCCACGTCAATAACACAGTGTACACGTCGAACAGATTGGCTAAAATGGAAAGAAGCCATAAACGTGGAGTTAAAGAGTCTCAAACTCAGAAACGTGTTCGGTCCGATCATCCGGACCCCATCACACATCAAGCCAGTGGGCCACAAATGGGTCTTTGTGCGCAAAAGGAACGAACTCGGTGAAGTCGTTCGATACAAAGCACGGCTTGTAGCACAAGAATTCTCACAGAGACCCGGAATCGATTATGAGGAGACTTATTCTCCAGTGGTGGATGCAACAACATTCCGATTCCTCATAAGTCTGGCCATAAGAGAAAATCTTGATCTGCGGTTAATGGATGTTGTAACCGCATATCTCTATGGGCCCCTGGACAACGAAATATATATGAGACTCCCAGATGGCATTGAACTAAAAGACAAAAATGCATCTCGAGATCAATACTGCATCAGGCTGAACAAATCCTTGTATGGACTGAAACAAAGTGGGCGTATGTGGTACAACCGCCTCAGCGATTACCTCATCAAAGAAGGCTACAAAAATGACCCCATCAGTCCATGCATCTTCATCAAGAAGTACTCAAACAAAGGATTTGTAATCATAGCAGTATACGTGGATGATCTAAACATCCTCGGAACATCTGGTGAGATCTCCCAAACAGTCGACTGCTTAAAAGCAGAATTCGAAATGAAAGACCTAGGCAAAACAAAGTACTGTTTGGGATTACAACTTGAGTACATCAAAGGAGGAATCCTTGTGCATCAATCGGCTTATATCGAAAAGGTACTCAAGCGATTTAATATGGACCAAGCTCACCCATTGACCAGCCCAATGGTAGTTAGAAGCTTAAGTGATGACCCTCTTGGTCCCAAAAAGGATGATGAAGAAATCCTTGGTCCTGAAAAGCCATACCTCAGTGCTGTAGGAGCGTTAATGTACCTGGCTAGTCACACTAGACCAGACATATGTTTCGCCGTGAACCTCCTCGCTCGATATAGTTCATCTCCAACTCAGAGGCACTGGAACGGTATAAAACATCTCCTAAGATACCTTCGAGGTACTCAAGACTTAGGACTCTTCTATACTAACCAAAATAAAGATGGGTTAGTCGGCTTCGCCGATGCAGGATATCTATCAGATCCGCACACTGCCAAGTCTCAAACTGGCTACGTTTTTACGCATGGAGGAACAGCCATCTCTTGGAGATCAATGAAGCAGACACTCACTGCCACTTCATCAAACCATGCTGAAATCCTAGCCATTCATGAGGCTAGTAGGGAATGCGTCTGGCTGCACTCCATGACTCAGCACATCCGCAGAGATTGTGGTATGGACGAAGACACACAGCCCACGGTGATGTATGAAGACAACGCGGCATGCATAGCTCAGCTCAAGGAAGGATATATCAAAGGAGATCGGACGAAGCACATTCTACCGAAGTTCTTCTCAACCTCAGACTGGCAGAAGGACGGCACTCTCAGCGTTCAACAGGTCCGATCCAGTGAGAATTCAGCTGACCTCTTCACCAAATCATTGCCTACTTCAACACACCGGAAGCTCGTCAAACAGATAGGAATGTATAGACTTAGAGATCTGCAGTGATGCTACAATCAGGGGGAGTAATGCGTGTTGTACTCTTTTTCCTTCACCATGGTTTTGTCCCACTGAGTTTTTCCTGGTAAGGTTTTAATGAGGCAACATTCCCCAGCGCATTATCGAGATCCCGATTGAGTAGCTGACCCGGTTCACTCGTCCAAGGGGGAGTGTTATAACACATATCATATATGGACTCTTATACCGGCCCATTAGGTCCATCAGGGCATTGTACTTAACCTAGATTCCCTATGTACTCTATATATACATTCCAGTGATTAATAAAGTTTCTAACTTTTCACAACATGTAAACATTTCTATCTTTAAGTATCAACAAAAAGAGTATTCAGAGCTTAAGTTTTTCTATAATAGGGAGAGATGTTCAAAGTAGGACCAACTGGGAGAAAAGAATGGTTCGATGAGACTTGGGACGAGAAGGGACGCATCAAGATCTCTAATATATCTGTTTCTTTCGACGACTACAACATAAGATCAATTCAGTTTAGCTACTTTCATAAGGCAGCTCAAGTCGTGTCTAAAAAGTACGGTTCGTCCAAAGCTCAGTACTTCCAAATTGTAAGTTTTGATAGTATCTTGTCTTCAATTTGATTTTTTCCCTGATAATATTATAATCCGGGTAGTTTAGCCAGTTAACAGGAGAGCGAAGTGGAATCTTCAAATTTTGCTTCTGTAAAATTCTTACTTTTTGTTTTTAGTCAGAAAAAGTTTTGTTTGAAAATACAAAAGTAGTAATACGAGAACTAGAACAAAACACAACACATTGATTTTCTCTACAAAAATATTTTACTAGTAAATATGTTTGTAACTTACAAGTATACAGAACCCGATTTAGAACAAATTCAAGACACTCCTTGATTTGCTACATTAGTCTCACTTGTTCTTGAATCGATACGTGATTCAAGAAACTCTCACCCAAATTCCTTTTAGCACTTTAGCTCACTAAACTCTCACAAAAATTTCGCTCACCTTTTGCTAAGAATTCTCTCAGTTGTGTTGAAAATCCTACAAAGTTTTCACACGCCTATTTATACAAGATAGGACTTGCAGCTAACCCTAGCATAAACTCCCCTTGCGATTTCTCCAAATCTCCATGAGAATCTTCACCTTCCTTATCTTCTCCTAAGATAGATGAAACTTGATATTTTCTTCAAAGATCCTCCAAGATACTCCAAGCTTTCTATCCAAGTCAGCTTCTCGTCTTTTGAAGTGTCCAGCACGTCCTGCAACTCCAGCTCAGCTTCCAGCTCACCTCCACGTATATAGATTGCTTCGCAAGTCTTCTCCGTGTCAGCTCCTGAGCTAGTCCGACTGCTACACGTGCTGCTCCAGCCTTATTTGCATCTTCAATCTCCCCCTTTTTAGCATATGTGCTTCACAAGTACCTGTCCAGGAAATCGAGACAACAAACAACACACACCAAATCACTACAAGCCACAAATCATTCATAGATTCTGAAAATAATTTCGATTAACCAAAAGAACTCCAAAAACGATGGAGTATCAAGTCTTAACATCAATGAGTTCAAGGAGAAACAAAAAACGGCCAACAAAAGTCTTTAAAAATCTTTCTCCTTACTCCCCCAGAATAAACAGAATTCAAAACCCCCAAAAACCCAAAAAACTCCCCCATAAGTCATGCATCTATCGATTTCAACTTTCTCCCCCTGCTTGTGAGCACAGATGTTACTTGTGATAGTGGCATGTAGCATGGCTGTTACTACCCCCAGTTGCTCAAGGACAGATGACACGTCTTCAAGAGCTATCCTGATTCCTTCTGGACTGGCTGGAGACTCAGGTACTCGTACCACTCCCAGACTCATGTTGTTGACACTCCCAGTTGATGAGTCTGTTTCGAATGCTGCCTTAGGACGCGGATTTGGCTCTGGTGGATGCAATGTTGATACTGATGCTGACTTCTTACGAGCCTCTTTCTTCTGTTTTCCCTTAGCCTTCTCCTCTATAGCAGCAGCCGCTGCTTCCTTCTTGAGGAACGTTTCCCCGCTTCATGGATCTTTCTTGTATTTGGTCGGGAAGATCCACATTTCTCCATCTCCAGGCTGCAGGATGAGCTGTCTCTTGATGACTTTACTGATGAGGCAGGGAAACATCAACCATCGCCGATCTCCTCTGATCACCTTGCTCAGATCAAGCATCTGCTGGAAGATCATCTGGCCAATGTCTACATTGACTCCGTGTGCCAATTTGTAGGCAAGTCTTGCCCGCTCTTCAGAGATATGATGCTTGTTTGTCGACGGCACCCAGTTGTAGGATGCAATGACCATCAGAGCAGCTATCCTGGGAGGGAAATCCCTCGATGTTAGCTCAGATCAGACCGATTGATGTCCCTGTGACAGATACCGCGATACCTTAGAGATTGGCACAAGATCTGCCTCCACTTCTTCTTTTCTCTCTGACTCAGACAGAGGCTCACAGCATAAAGTCTCGTTTATGATTCCTGGAGAGATTCGAACCTTGGCTCCTCTGATTTTCACTGTGAACACTTGAGATGGATCACTCGGCGTTTTAGCCGGCAGTCTCGCGTAGAACTCGCGCACTACCTTGCTCAGGTATGGTTCGAGCTCTATCACGGACCAGCGCATCCCGCTTTCGATTAGTACCTCATGGTACTTCCATTCATCCACCTCATCCACATCCACGACTCTTTCGCACCAGATGTGACGATCCTTGAACAGCCAGAGCCGTTGTTCATTCGCTACCCCCTGCTTGCTTTGGAGTTTTATCTTCTTCTTTTTCTTGTTCTTGCTTGAAGCCTTTTCTCTCCTTTTTCCCGATTTGGAGGATTCGGCTTTCTTCGGAGACCGTGATGCTTCATCTGCCGCACTTGGAGGAGTATATACCGAAGCAGCCGGAATTTGTCGAGATCGTTTCGCCAGATGAACAACTGACAGCTGCAGACTTTGTTTCCTCGTCTGTTCTTCGAACTGATCCTGAACAGAGACTTCTTCTGGGAGTGGATCAGTCCTTGGATTGACTGATTGAACCTCCGCCTCTTGATTTGCCTCAAGTACCTCTGTAGCAGCCTCTGCAGGCTTTTCGAACAGCTCCTCCGGCGAGTTTTCTTCGTCTCCTCTCGACTTATCAGCCCCTTGGGCTTCAGTCTCCGCTTCTGGGTCTTCATCCTTCTCTGGCTCAGGTTCCTTCTCAGCACTGTTTGGCTCCTCTTGTGCCATCGATTCGACCTGGGCTTCCCCGTGAAGCGGATTCTCCTCCTCTGGATCGTCCGATGGCTTGGCGGATGAGTTTCCGCCCTTGTCTGCAGTAGCGAATGATTCGCTATCGCTTTTGGCCTCCTTCCCTGTTTCAGACACTCCCTCATTCTGAGTCGCGGGCGGTATCTGTTTGTCTCCACTCGATCCGTCGATTAGGTGAGGAGTCGAAGCATCACATGTTGCATGTACCATCGTTGGTTTCAGATTCTTTGTGATGAGACCTTTGCGTGTTCCAGACACCATTTTATGTGCAGATCTAGGTGGAGATGCTCTGAATCGAGTCAAGCAAGTTCTTTGCACCTAGGATTTTGGCTCGATTCAATGTTGTGTCTCTTCCTCTTCTTTTCCCGCAAATATAGCAACTTCAATTTCCCTTTCCTCTGTTTTAATTTCTCTTTTCCCCATGGGCTATCATTTTTCCACGGCCCACTACGTGTATGATTGTGACACATTTTCTTTGGAAAAAGAAACCATTAGAACAACATATAGAACACGACAATCATTAACACATTTAATCCGACAAGTCTGTGTTTACAAACATGGCCAATAATTTTTCACATCATCACTCCTCAACTGGCTTTTGAAAATCATTTTTGAGTTCAGATTGTTTACCCAGATTCATGGATGATGCATACACTGACTCAGCACATGACTCGAATGAACACTCACCTTCTTCTTGATTCTTTGTGCCTTCTCAGGTTTGATACTGAGACTAGCTTTCACACTATCTCGTCTTTATCATGCTCTTCATCAGTTTTCAACCTTTATTCAGCAAGAGAGAACCCTGGTTCCTTGTCACGATGTACTTTCTTTTCGGATGAGGTACACCGTGACTTGGCAGCTTCCTTTCTTTTTCTGCCTTGGGTTTTTCTTTGATCTGGTAGCTTCCTTTCTTTTTCTACCTTGGGTTTTTTTATTCAGCTCGGACAGGTCCCTTTTTGATGTAGAACCTGTCTTAGCGGCACTGATTGATCTATAAGTCAGTCTTATCACTTTGACTTCTCAAAGACTGACTTACATCGATTCCAGGTTGTTTGGTTCTCTCTGTGAAACCTGTACTGATGTCAAGCCATGACGACAAGATAGGTAGCTCTTTTCCTCTGATCTTTAACCCTCAAAGCTGAATCGAAACTCTGTGTTCACCCTGAGTAGTACCTGTATCAGCTCTGCACATCTCAAAACACTTGTTAGATTCCACAAACACCAATCGCATTTCTCAAAGTGACAAAACGATTAAAGTCCAAAGGTTTTGTGAATAAATCAGCCAGTTGAGATCCAGTGACAACATGATCAATTACTACCTGTTTTTTTTTCCACTAACTCACGGATAAAGTGGTGTCTTATGTCGATGTGCTTTGTCCTTGAGTCTTGCACTGGGTTGTTTGAGATGCTTATAGCACTCTTGTTGTCACAGTACACCAGAAGTGGACCTGAATCCATTCCATAGTCAACGGACATCTGCTTCATCCAAAACAGTTGGCTACAACAGCTTCCCATGGCAATATATTCTGCTTCTGCAGTGCAGAAGGACACCGAGTTTTGCTTCTTGCTGAGCCACGAGATGAAGTTGTTCCCAAGGAAGAAACACCCACCGCTGGTGCTTTTTCTATCATCAGCACTTCCTGCCCAGTCTGCATCACAGTATCCTACCAAATTCTGATTCGATCCTTTTGAGTACCAGATACCTAAATCAGCTGTACCCTTGACGTACTTGATAATCCTCTTTACTGCCTCAAGATGAGATTGCTTCGGTTTAGCTTGGTACCTAGCACATATGCCAACACTTAAGCATAGATCAGACCGGCTTGCTGTGAGGTAGAGGAGACTTCTAATCATTCCTCTATACAAGGTAGGATCTACACTTGTCCCTTCATCATCTCGTGTGAGACTGGTGGTTGTGCTCATTGGTGTCTTTGCTTCCTTGGCCGAGTCAAGTTTAAATCGCTTCAAGAAATTTCTAGCATAGGTGCTTTGTGAGATAAAGACACGTTCTTCTGATTGGGTAATCTGAAGCCTCAAAAAGTACTTAAGCTCACTAACCATACTCATCTCAAATTCACTAGTCATGCTTGCAACAAACGCATCAACTAGTTTTTGAGAGGTGCCTCCAAAGATTATGTCGTCCACATAGATCTGGACAATCATTATCTTATCTTCCTGCTCCAGAATGAACAAGGTTTTGTCCACACTTCCTCTCATGTATCCTTCTTGAACTATGAAGCTCGTCAACCGTTCATACCAGGCTCGGGGTGCCTGCTTTAGTCCATACAACGCCTTCTTGAGCTTGTAGACATGACTCGGGTTACCTGCATCTTCAAACCCTTTCGGCTGCTCCACATATACTTCCTCCTGGATAAGACCATTCAGGAATGCACTTTTGACATTCATCTGGTATACCCTGAAGTTGAGTATGCATGCCATTCCCAGAAAGAGTCTGATTGACTCAAGACACGCTACAAACGTGAATGTCCCTTCAAAATCCACTCCCTCTACTTGTGAGTAGCCCTGAGCCACTAGTCAAGCTTTGTTCCGTACCACAGCTCCATTCTCATCAATCTTGTTCTTGAAGATCCATTTAGTTCCTACCAGGTTGCAGTCCATCGGTCGTGGCACTAGTTCCCACACGTCATTCCGAGAAAAAGTTCCAGTTCTTGTTCCATGGCAATGATCCAGAACTCGTCCAGCAGTGCCTGTCTGTGATCTTTGGGTTCAATCACTGACACAAAGCACAAATATAGCACCATCTCCAAAAACTTCCCAACCATCTTCTTGAAATCAAGTTGGATGCCACGAGTTTTCCTCCCTTCATTCACCTCACCGATAATATCTGATGATGAATGATTTCGATGGACCTGCTTAGCCTCTCCTTGAGTCACGCTCTGAGGTGCCTCAGTTGATACGGACCTCTGTTGCATCACTTCTGCAGCATGTATCACTCGATTCTCTTCATCACCTTCAGAGTCACTACCAATCAGAGACTTCTCCCATTTCATATGTGCGTAGTCATCGAACACGACATTAACTGACTCAACCAGGACTTTTGACCTTGTGTTGAATACTCGGAAGGCTGAGCTGTGACCCGAGTAGCCCAGGAACATGCCTTCATCACTCCGTGAGTAAAATCTTCCAAGATGGTCCTTGTCATTCAAGATGTAGCACCTACAACCAAATACATGAAATTAACTTACGTTAGGTGTCTTTCCTTTCCACAATTCATAAGGAGTTTCTGATGTCCCCTTTCGTATGTACACCCGGTTGATTATGTAGCATGTCGTGCTAACTGCTTCTGCCCAAAACCTCTTGGGAACTTGATTTCCATGGATCATCGCACGTGCCATCTCCTATAGTGTTCGATTCTTTTGTTCTACTACACCATTTTGTTATGGGGTTCTAGGTGCAGCAAACTGATGAGCTATCCCATGACTCTCGCAAAACAACTTCATGAACTCATTCTGAAACTCTCCACCATGATCACTCCTCACTCTTTTGATGGAGCTCCGTTGATTCAGAAGCTGCAGTGCCCAAATTCTGAAGCTGTAAGCTGTGTCACACTTTTCATGGAGAAATTTGACCTATGTGAATCTGGTGAAGTCGCCAACCAGCACAAACACGTATCGTTTTCCTCCCAAGCTTTCAGTCTGCATCGGACCCATCAAATCCATGTGGACTAGATCAAACAGTGCCTTAGATTGTACATCAGGAACTCGTTTGTGTTGAACTTTGACCTGCTTGCCTTGATTGCACGCTCCAAACACAAACTTATCTCCTTCCTTAATCTTTGGAACTCCTCTTATGCTCTCTTTTGAGATAAGATCGTGAGATTCCTGATGTTCATGTTTTCAAGTCATTGGTGCCACACCTGGAGATCGTAACAGGCACTAAAAAACCTCATAACAGACCCTGACTTGTTCCACATGTAGCAGTTGTTGCCAGATCTTACCCCCGTGAGTATAATCTGTCCATCATCATTCACTGCTCTGCAACCCTTATTGGTGAATATCACAATGAGACATTCATCACACAGCTGACTTATGCTGATGAGATTTGCCTTAAGTCCCTGTACCAGATAGACATTGACTAGATCAGGTTGATCTTCGTCTCTTGTCCTACGTTTTCTCTGTATAGCTCCGACACTCCCATCACCAAACGTCACTCTTCCTCCCTTAATTTTCTTGACATTTTGGAGGTAACCCCTGTTCCCAGTCATGTGATGTGAGCAGCCACTGCCGAAGTACCAAGGATCTGACTCTTCCTCATCACTTTCAACCAGTGCCATGTTGCACTTGAACCCATACCATAGCATTAACATTGGATCAGCTCTTGAGGATTCTTTGATGGTAAATTCCCTTGACATTGCAGGATTCTTTTTTAATTGCCTCTTGGGTTCATATCTCAGATCCTCCTTCCTGACCCAGATTTGATTCTTGAATCCGTTCTAGCTGAACTTTTCTTGTTTCATCAGTTTCTGTACCATGTTCCATCGGCTGTAGTAGTAAGCCTTGATGTGTCCAACCTTTCTGCAGTAGAAACACTCCCGGCCTCTCCGTGTTTTCATGGCAGATCTTTGACCTTCGGGATTATTGTACCCAGATGAAACAAATTTGATTTAATCCGAGTTTTTCTGTTCCCATCCAGTGTATCCCAGGCCATACTTCACGTTGGCTTGACGTCCATAGCTCAGAATCTTATCTAGTTGCTTGGTCCCTGCGAACATCTGAATCTGTTTCTTCAGTTGATCTAGTTTTGACTCCAGCTTTTCTGATATTCGCTTTTCCACCTTCATATGCTGCCTCAGACTCTCGGCTTTGTTTGCTAATTCCAGTTTCTCCTTGATCAGACTGACACTTCCCTGACCTAGTGTTTGTGCTACCTCGAGATCTTTGCTGAGCTTGTCCACTAGATCTGACAGTCTCTGTTTCTCTTTCTTCAATTCAGTGTTTTCCTTGCTGATGCTGACCAGGACCTCGTGTACCTTTTCTTCTTCGAGTTCTGACTCAGACTCTTTCTGTCATTCCACAATCTCGGTGATCCCAACAAACGTAACAAAGTTGTTGGTCTCTTCTACTGACTCATCAGAAGAGTCATCGTCAGATTCTTCCTCAGCAAGCATTGACTTCTCTTTTCTTTGATTCTGATCATTGACACATTCCAGTGGAGTTTGCCCATACCCCTTGCATCCGTAACACTGGATCTCACGTCGCTTGATAGTTGGGCAATCATTCTTGAAATGTCCATATCCTTTGCACTCATGACACTGCACATCGCTCTTCTTGTTTGACTTGTCACCCTCGGTTGTCCTCTTGAAAGAGGTAATCTTTTTCTGCGGCTTTCCAGCTTTTTGTAGAGCACGATCAAACCTTTGAACAAGGAGACTTATAGGGTCGTCTTCCTCATCTTCAGTGGTGCGATTTTTCACACTTCAGGGCTAGACTTCTTGGTTTCTTCAGATTGTCTAACTCCATCTCGTGGGCTTGCAGCATACCCACAAGTTCTCCGAATGACATGTTTTCTGTATTGCTCGACACACTGAGTGCAGACTTGTACCCAATGAACTTTGACGGTAGACACCTCAAGAATTTCTTCAGTAGCTTTTTATCTTTGTACTTTTTCCCTAGTACAACTGCCTCCTGTGCTAGTGCACTCAACTTTGAACTGAAATCAGCAATGGTCTCATGCTCTTCCATTCTCAGATTCTCAAAGCGAGATGCAAGCATATCTTTCCTCGAGCTTTGAACCTTTTTTGGTTCCTTAAAACTGAATTTGAAGTATGTCCCATGCTTCCTTAGCAGTTCCAACTCCCTGAATCAGCTCAAACGTCTTTCTTGATATGTTGGTGTGAATAGTAGTCAAATCCCTTGAGTTGTACTTCGCCCTTTTTGACTCATCTTCAGTCCAACTTTCCTCAGGTTTTGGATGGAAGACTCCAGCTGCATCAGCCACCATCGGTTCTTCCCTTTGATCATCGATCTGATCCTACCTTTCCAAAACCCGTAGTTTCCAGCATCCAGGATGATTCTGGTGTTGTTCACCATCTCCTGATAGCTCTCCATTTTCTCCGCAGGATCTCACCTGTTTGTAATACACACATATGACCGCTCTGATACCAAATGAAAATGCAAGAGTAGTAATACGAGAACTAGAACAGAACATAACACAAGGATTTTCTCTACAAGAATATTTCACTATTAAATCTGTTTGTAATTTACATCGCTAAATCTTTTCGTAAAGATTTGATCGAGGGGAGATCGGTGCGTATCAATTCTTTTAAGGTTGTTGAGTATAATTCTGAGTATCGAGCAACACGAACACCTTTCAAGATAGTGTTCTATGCAACTACGATTGTCTCAGGATGCTTGGATTTCCCTCAGGAAATTCCCAAGAAATATATGAAAAGTTTCTCAGATATTTTATCAACTGATTTGGACAATGGCTATTTGATGAGTACCATATCTAAACTGAGACGCAGAGTTTATTTAACATTTTTTATGACACGGTATTAAACACTTTCTGCATTAGATAGCTGTTGGCTAATTGTTTTGGTTCTTTTGTTTCGTGTTACTTTATTACAAACGCTAAGACGTGGTCGGACAAATCGTAAGAGTTGGTCATGTTGAGGATGTCATGGCTCAAGGAAAACGTCGTTCTAGACTTAAGATTTATCTTAGAGATGAGAGGTAACATACTTAGTTCTAATTTAATATTTTATTTTATTTTGTGTTATTTTTACTTATATAATTTAACTCATGATCATGTATTAATTATAACAGCGACCTACAATTATCATGTACTCTTTGGGCTGATTATGCAAAAGAAGTTGCTGATTACGTTAAACGTAATTGCACATCCGTCATTGTGGTTATTATAAGACTTGCATGTATCAAAAACTATCGAGGTATATTATTTAATGATTTATATTGATTCAATTTTAGCAACGATTATGAACAATTTTAGGTGAGATAAATTATATGTATTTCTGAAACACCGATTTATTTAAACGTTTTAGGTGAGATCAGCGTCTCAAATGCTTTTAATACAACTCAGAGTTTGTTTGATCCAGTGTGTCCTCTGGTGGCGAAATTCCGATCTGAGTAAGAATCTATTCAATGAAATTACAGTTCGGTTTTATTTCTCATTTATGTTGTATTTATATTTGTACATATGTTAGTTCTACTATAATTAGTTTTTGTATTTTTCCCGTTAAGGTTGCCTCAAGATAATTGTATTCTCATTACTAACGAAGATGATTTGGGTGTAGATTCTAAAGATTCATTAAACAATGAATTTTTGGGAACTAATATTAGGCGGAAGTTAAGTTCTATACATTCGATCGATACGGTATGTGAATATGCGATACTCTATCATTTTTGTTTATAAAAAAAGTTTCTATATCGGTGGTTGTCATTGATTATTTTGAATAAGCAGGTTGGTAAGTATGTGACATAGGCGACCATACGCTCGGTTGCCAATAGTAATTCGTGGTATTACATAGCATGCAAAAAGTGTGAAAAAAGGTTCATCCTATCCCCGAGAGAGAACATGCTCCTTCGACGCCGTCTTGAAAATGCATTAATTGCAATAGCAATGTTTCTGAGTCTCAAGTTGTTGCTAGGTAGTCAAATTTCTATTCTTTGAATTCGGCGTCTACACACCTTTATAATCATTATGCCGTATATTTGTTTATATTTGTAAAACCAATTGTCTAATTATTCTTTTACAGTTTCTTTCTGTTGTTGAATGTGGACGATGGGTTTGGAGGGATGGCAGTCTTTGTCATGTTCGACAAAATTGCTCAAAAATTATTTAAGAGTCGAGGAAGTTTTCGAAGAATCTGTTGAGGTACACCGATAGTTTTATTTGATAAGCATTATGATTATCTAATTCATTTAAATTACTCTCAAAATATTGCGTAGGATAATTCGTCTGGACTGTCTCAATCACTGCGTGATCTAAAAGGAAAAGAGTTCCTTTTTAAGGTTGTGGTAACGGAAGATAATGTCAAAAAGGTTAAAACTTCGTTTTCGGTTGACTGGTTTACATCCGATGACTAAATGATTCAGACGTTCTGTAGTCAGGTCTATTCTGAGGTTTGCTTTCGATTCTTATTTTGTCTGAATATTTAGATATGTAACTATACATAACGGATTGTTTATTTGTTATGATTTTTTTTTTAAAGCCTCCGCTTTTGGAATCCTTTGTTGGTGAAGATAAATGAGCACATATCGAGAAGACTCTGCCTGCCTGTTCTAAAAGTGATTGTGATGATCCTGATGTCATTGTTAATGTAAATGCAGAAGCTTCTATCGAGAAGATTGTACCTGCATCTTCTAAAAGTGATTGTGATGCTCTTGATGTCATTGCTAAACTAAATACAGATGTTTCTATCGAGAAGACAGCTCATGTGACTTCTAAAAGAGATCGTGAGGATCCTGATGTCATTGCTACTCCCGTCAAAACATCTGCATCTAGAAGGAAGAAGAATTCTCTGTCATAGGATGTTTAGCGATAATGAGGTCGCTATTATATTATCTTATACAGTTTTATGATTAGAGTTTTGTTAGAACCTTTTTCTATTCGGAATATTGATGATTTAGATTTTATGCTTACTTAATTTTTTATTTAATTTGAAAGAGTTTAATATTTAGTCATAAATAGTTGTTCTTTCTTTTTTTAAAATGATTTATTTATATTTAGTTTTATGTTTACAACCGTCGCGTGTATCGCATATTCACATACCGTCTGTAGATCGTTTTTTATCCCATTTGTTTTAGTTATGGTTATCATGTTTGGTATTATGTCGATAGTTAATTTGTTATGACGTTTGTCTATGATACCGATAATGCGTTTATTGTAATCTTAGATATGATACTAGGAGTATAATCAATAGACCTTAAAAGCGTTGTTTTGGGATTTTGGTTTATCCTTGAACACATCTACCTAACGTTCTGAAAACTGTCGTGACTCTGAAAATTGATTTTATTGCGGCCCGATTCATACAAATCTAAACTCTGTTCGTTTTTTTTGTTATAAGTATCAAAATTAATAAAATGTACATATATCACGATATAGTTAAATAAATATTGTGATATATATATATATATATTATGATCGTAATATTTGTACGAATAAGTATCCAATATTTGTAGCAAATGAATTATATATTCACTTTTAATGATTCTCGAATATTCTAGAGAAAATTTATTCTGTTGTATTTACGTGTGCGTATATTTATAAAATAAAAAAAATGTCAAATTTCTAATAAAAAAATGGCAAATTTATAATAAAACCCTAGAATTCTCGATTATATATAAATGTAGTGTCATATCGTGGTTTACTCCATTCTGTGCTGCGAACTTTTTCTTTATACCTCTATAATGAACTCATCAGGTACGATGTATACTATATATCCAATTTGATATCGTTTTGTGTTTATTAAGTTCTGCTTTCTTATTTATATTGGTTGGTAACTTATCTATAATTATGTTTTGTATGTGAAAATACACGTAGAAGTGTTAGTCCAAACGTGTTGCCTTTCCATCTTCCTGAATCGGAGATTGTGATGACTGATGAAGGCGAAAATTATGACAAGTTAAAGAAAATTGTTGATGAAGGTGACACTGATCTTTCTGACAAGGGTAAACGTATTATTATACCTTCTTCTTACACTGGTAGTACAAGGTATATAGTGCAACATTATCTAGATGCGATGACTACTTGCCAGCATTTTGGTTTTCCAGATCTTTTCATAACTTTTACGTGTAATCCCAAAAGGTCTGAGATTACCAGGCACCTAAAAAGACATAACTTGAAGTAAGAGGATAGGCCAGATATATGTACGCGAGTGTTCAAGATGAAACTAGATGATCTCATGCACAGACTCACCAAAAAAAATGTGTTAGGTGTCGTAAAAGCCGGTATGTTTTATTAAACTAAGTATCTTATTTTGTTTAGCAAAATATTTTCCATACCACTGCTAGATGATCATGCTAACTAATCTTTCAAAAACTAAAAATTATTCGTTGCAGCGATCTACACGATTGAGTTTCAAAAACGGGAACTACCTCATGCACACATCGTTCTTGTTTTAGAGGCTGGTCACAAGCTACCAACAGGTGATGACATTGATAAGATAATATGTGCTGAAATTCCTGACAAGGATATTGATCCAGCGCGGTATGAGATAGTAGGAGATGTCATGATGCATGGGCCATGTGGTGCTTTGAATAAAGATAGTGTTTGCATGGTTGAAGGAAAATGTACAAAGTATTTTCCAAAACCATTCAGTCCGATCACTAAAATAGATGATGTTGGATATCCCATATGCAGGCGACGTAATGATGAGAAAGTTATCGTTAAAAAGGGTATTGAATGTGATAATGGATTTGTGGTTCTTTATAATAGGAGCCTCACACTGCTTTATAGGGCTCACATCAACGTCGAATGGTGTGTACAGTCTCGATCAGTAAAGTATCTATTCGAATATATTCATAAAGGTGCTGACTACATCCGTGCAACTATCAAGAATGATAATTAAAAAAAATGAGATTAAGAAACACTTCAACTGTAGGTATGTTTTAAACATTTTGTTCACATCTTTTATATCTTTGAAATTCCAATCTTCCATTATTTAATAATGTCTTTCTATATAGGTATGTAGCGCCTTCGGAGTCTACGTGGAGAATTTTTGGTAATCGTACTCACCATCGCACGGTTTCTGTAGTTAAACTACCCTTTCATTTACCGAACCAACAAATGGTCATATACAACGATGATGATCCAGGTGACGAGATATTAATCGTGTCTCAGTTGGTACGTCAAAATTTATTGCTTAGATAGAGTGCAACAAGAAATATGAACTGGCGAGGACATTAACTTATGCGCAACTTCCTACAAGATTTGTATGGAATGGACCAAAGAGGATATGGACGCCACAGTCAAGGAGAATTGCTCTTGGTAAAATTACGTATGTACCCATTGGGGCAGTGAAGCGTATTATTTAAGGCTTGTGCTTAATTTAGTCAAAGGACCACGTAGTTTTGACGATATAAAAACGGTCAATAAAGTTCTACATTCTTCGTTCAAAGACGCTTGCTATGCGTATGGATTATTGAATGATGACAAAGAATATATTGAAGCCATCAATGAGGCGAGATTGTGGATTTCTGCCAATTATATCCGTCGTCTTTTTGTAATCATACTCACTACTCATAGTATATCCATTCCTTCTAGATTTTGGGATGCAACATGGCAGGTATTATCAGATGACATCATATATAATTACAGAAAGACTGCCAGGGATCAAAGTAAGTCGTATAGTTATTATTTACGTTGTTGTTATTATATATCTTTAAGATATTGATAGCTAATTTATCTTTTGTAAATTTTTTGAAATTGTGTAGCTGTTAGTCTATCTCATGAGCAAGTTAAAGACTTTTCTCTGGTCGAAATAGAACTTCTTTTACGTGTAAGTGGGAGATCTTTAAAAGAATTCACACCTATGCCGTTTCTGAAGATATTACTCTGGAGTCACGTGATAATCCTCTTATTCGGGATGAGAGGAATTACAATCTCGAAACTCTTAGAGTTAGAAATGAGCAGATGTTAGGCACTGTAACCAGCGAACAGAGAATTGTTTATGATGAGATCCTATAAGCAGTAAATAAGAACAACGGAGGTATGTTCTTTGTTTATGGTTCTGGAGGTACTGGTAAAACTTATTTGTGGAGTCTATTATGATCTGCTCTATATTCCCAAGGTGATGTTGTTCTTAAGGTTGCATCGAGCAGGATTGCTGCATTGCTATTAGAAGGAGGCCGAACTGCGCATTCAAGATTTGCAATCCCTATCGTGGTTAATAAGTTTACCTTCTGTTCAATCAAGAAGGAGTCGAATCTTGCCGACCTGATAAGGATTGCTAAACTCATTATATGGGATGAGGCGTTGATGATGAGTAAAGACTGTTTCGAGACTCTAGATAGAACGATGCATGATATATTAGAAGTTGATAAGCCCTTTGGTGACAAGGTCATTGTTTTGGGAGGGGATTTCAGGCAAATATTTCCAGTGATTCCAAATGCTGGGAAGACAAAGATACTTATGGCCACTTTGAATTCATCACCTCTGTGGTACAAATGTAGAGTGTTGAGACTTACACAGAACATGCGACTTATAGCTGGAGATAATAGCCGTGCGATGCTTGAACGAGCTGCCTTTACAAAGTGGATCTTAGACATTGGTGATGGAACGATAAATGATGATGGAAGTGGTGAAGCCGTGATTGATATTCCTGATGATCTGTTGATTAAAGACTGTAAAGATCCTATAAAAATGATCGTCAAAGAAATTTATGGGAGTTCGTTTTCGAAAGAGACTGATCCTAAATTTTTTCAAGACCGTGCCATACTGAGTCCAAGAAACGATGATGTAGAGACGATAAATGATTACATGCTTTCAAAGTTGTCGGGTATGTTTATTTTTTTTAGTTCCTCTTAACTTATTTGTTTAAACTTATATAATACAATGACTTTTTTTGTATATAACAGGTGTTGAAAGGACCTATCTTAGTTGTGATAGCATTGATACGGCTGAAGAAGTTGTCAATTACAATGATGCATCTGAAGTACCATCAGAGAGTGTAGCCAGTAAGAATAAATGTGGTTTCAACAATATGATTTATCCCGAGCACTACAAGAAAACAATCATTTTCCAACGGTCCATTGCGACGGTTTTTAAATCATCGCAAATTTATAACGATTTTACGACGATCTAACGTCTAATTTAAAAACCGTCGTATAAAAAAATCGTCGTAAACTCGACGTACAATTTACGACGAATTACGACGATTATACATCGATAACGAGAGATTTGCTAGTAAATGTAAAACCGTCGTAAATTCGTCGCAAAATTACGACGAATATACGACGACTACATTTCGATGTACATATTACGACGATTTTACGTCGAAAAAGGAGTTAGGTGAAAAATATTTAAAACATGTTTACCTAACAATTGTAGATGAAAAACTTTATCGCAAAATCATCGTAAACTCGTCGTAATATTATTGTTGAATGTAAAACCGTCGTAAAAAGTCGTCGTAAAAGCGTTGTAAAGCCCGAAATTTTCCTATAAATAGATCTTCATTCCTTCATTCAATCACAACACATCATCATTCAAACATAAGAGCATCTTCATCTTGGAGACCCATTGTAGGTCTCTTAAATTTTAGTATAGTGTTGTAAATCCTTATATATTGGGTTGTCCATTGCCGGAAACCCGAATTAAGAGTTATATTACTTTGAAAAAAAGAAGTAATAATATTATAAGGTTAATTTACTCTATTCACGTGGCTAGACGTGACACAAGAGACCATCTTCTTTATTGTCTAATCAATAAAAAGAGATAGTATTGTGAGTTTATTTTCAAGATGTCTATATACGAGCTTAGAAGTTGGATGTATATGCGTAAAGATTCAGATGGGGCGTTGACAGAAGAGTTCAAGAACGGGTTAGAAATATTTATGTATCAGGCTACAAATATGGAGAGAACGAAAGATAGTGGGAAGATGTTTTGTCCTTGTTTGAAATGCAAGAATACGAGGTATACACTAACCAAAACCGTGTGGACGCATTTATTAAATAGAGGGTTTATGCCGCAATATTTTGTTTGGTATCTACATGGAGAAGGATATGGCAGTAATACTGGGAATGCTGGTAGTAGTAGTAATTATCAAAGTCATGTTGATATTGATGAATCGAATTATGGTCATCAGCCTAATCAGTATCAATATGACCAAAGTGTAGATCATGATAGGATGCACGAAATGGTGACTGATGCATTTCATGAAACGCATACGGGTAATACTGTTGAGGAACCTAATGTAGATGCCAAACGATTTTATGATTTGTTAGACAATACTAATCAGCCAATCTACGAAGGATGTAGAGAAGGCTTGTCTAAATTATCGTTGGCAGCTAGGATGATGTCAATTAAAACAGATCATAACCTGGCTGAGGTTTGCATGGATGATTGGGCTGATCTTCTGAAGGAGTATCTACCGGAGGATAACTTGGCAGCGGGAACATACTATGAAATTCAGAAGTTGATTTTTAGTCTTGGTCTACCTTCTGAGATGATAGATGTATGTGTTGACAATTGTATGATTTTTTGGAAAGATGATGATCAGCTGGAGGAATGTCGATTTTGCCAAAAACCAAGATACAGGCCGCAAACTGGTGGGCGTAAAAGGATACCGTACCAACGTATGTGGTATCTCCCTATAACTGATAGGTTAAAACGGCTTTATCAATCTGAAAGGACAGCTGCATCAATGAGATGGCATGCGGAACATACAAAAGTAGATGGAGAAGTTGTTCATCCATCAGATGCAAAGGCATGGAAACACTTCAATATGGTATACCCAGATTTTGCTAAGTTCAAACGGAATGTCTATCTTGGTCTGTGCACTGATGGTTTTAGTCCATTTGGTATGTCTGGTAGACAATATTCATTATGGCCAGTAATCCTAACTCCTTATAACCTTCCTCCAGATTTGTGCATGCAAAGGGAATTTCTTTTCCTAAGTATTTTGGTTCCATGTCCAAATCATCCGAAGCGAGCTCTCGATGTATTTCATCAGCCACTCATACATGAGTTGAATCAGTTATGGTATAATGGCGGTCGTACATATGACTGTTCTACGAGGAAAAATTTTACTATGCGGGCTGTGCTAATGTGGACAATAAGCGATTTCCCCGCTTATGGTATGCTATCAGGATGGACTACACATGGGAGGCTATCTTGTCCTTATTCTCTTCATCGAACTGATGCGTTTCAGCTAAAACATGGTAGAAAAACTTGTTGGTTTGATTGTCACCGGAGGTTTTTACCGGATAACCATCTATATCGGAGGAACAAAAGGTTATTTATGAAGAACAAAAGTGTACATGTCCCTCCACCCGTTAATTTAACAGGAGCTGATATACAGGCGCAAATCGATCATTGGAGGGCAGAAGAAACAATAACTCGTGGGGGAAACTGGCACACTCCTGCAAATATGCCTGAAGGTTATGGAGTTCATCATAATTGGCACAAGAAAAATATCTTTTGGCAACTACCTTATTGGAAAGATCATCTGCTCAGACACAATCTTGATGTCATGCACATTGAAAAAAACTTTTTTGATAACATCATGCATACAGTTATGAACGTAGCGGGAAGAACAAAAGACAATGGTAAGTCAAGATTGGACTTGCCTGATTTATGCAACAGAAGTGAGTTGCATCTACTGAGAAACGGGAAAGCACCAGTTCCAGTATTTCGGTTGAGTGCAGATCAAAAGTCAGCATTGTTCATATGGGTTTCTTCTTACGTTAAATTTCCTGATGGGTATGTCTCTAATCTTTCCAAATCTGTTGAGAAGGAGGTAAAGTTTGCTGGGATGAAAAGCCATGACTGCCATGTGTTTATGCAACGATTATTTCCATTTGCATTTGCTGAACTCTTGCCCAAAAACGTCCATGAAGCTATTGGAGGCATTGGTGCTTTCTTTCGGGATCTTAGTACACGAACATTATCAGTTGATGTAATATCACAACTGGCATTGAATATTCCAATCTTGTTGTGCAATTTGGAAAAGATCTTCCCACCATCATTTTTTGATGTTATGGAACATCTTCCTGTTCATCTCCCACACGAAGCAGATCTCGGTGGACCCGTTCAGTACAGGTGGATGTATCCGTTCGAGCGTTTCATGAAGCATCTTAAAGGTAAAGCCAAAAACCTAGCTAAAGTGGAAGGCTCAATTGTGGCGGGAAGCTTGACGCAAGAGACTTCACACTTCACTTCATACTATTTTGCGCCGAAAGTACGAACACGCAAAAGAGCTACTCGTCGATATGATGATGGAGGAGTTGGCCATACATATGCCGTTAAAGGTGTACCTGACATATTCTCGCCGATCGGACGTCTTAGTGGAAAACTAAAAGATGTTTGGTGGTCCAATGAAAAAGATTATCACAGTGCACATACGTATATCCTGTTAAATTGTGAAGAATTGTCATCGTATAAAAGGTACATGTTTAATTAATAATATCTTTATATGAGTTGTCAGTATTAATAACTATTTGTTGTTTTTCTCAGCACATTTGTTGATGAGGTTAAAGAATGCATATCTGGGGTTTCTGAAACTGAATTCAATGATCGTAAAGATCAACACTATGCCCAGTGGTTAAAAGAGCAAGTACGTATAAAATTTTAATTAAAAGACTACTTTAATTTGCTATATATCGAAATCAAGAAATAAAAGCGGAATTTTTTTCTTATTAGGTGGACCCGAATGATCCGGATGAATTTCCAACATGGTTCCATGAGTTACTACTAGGTCCGATGGCAAAAATAACTACAGCCTCAATGTATTTCACTCGGGGCTATGTTTTTCACACATACCGTCACGGTGCAAAGCGGGCGACAACTAACTATGGAGTTTGTGTGAGGGGTGAAATCGATTTTTATGGAGTTGTGCAAGAAATAATTGAAGTAGAGTATCCTGGATTGTTAAGGCTGAAAACTGTTCTCTTCAAATGTGATTGGTTTGATCCAACTGTTGGACGAGGGGTACGTCTAAACAAGTTTGGAGTTGTTGACGTGAACAAATCACGACGGTACAACAGGTTTGAGCCATTTATATTAGCTTCTCAAGCAGAACAGGTAACGTTTCTGCCATACCCTCGAGTTCGATCAACAGAAATTTCATGGTTTGCAGTAGTTAAAGTGGCTCCGAGGGGCAAGATTGTAGGGGTTGAGGATGTTCCACTTCAACAGGACACTTGCGTAGATCTGTCTGAACCAGATGTTGATGAGGAGATTTTCTTAATAAACCCTCAGAACAGGCAAGTTGAAGATCTTCCCGATGATACAGAAGAAGAAGGTGATGATGAGTTTGCTGAAACCGATGATGACGATTTGGCGGAAGACGAGGACGGTGATGGTGATGAAGTAATAGAGGAAGATGAATCTGATTGAGTTTCATGCATTGTATTTAGTGAATGTTTGTTATTATGTAATTTGTAACTTTGTTTGTTTGATTTTACGACGGTTTTACGACAGTTTTTCTAAACCCTAAACCCTAAGTCTAGGTTTTAAGCCCTGAATGAATAGGATTTCAACATTACGACGTCTTTACGACGAACCATCGTAATATCGTCGTAAAGTTACGACGATTTTACGACGCGTACACTATTTCGTTGTAAAATTGTCGTAATGTTGAAATCCAAGAATTTGAATCTTTTATATCTTATTGGTTGTAAGGTATTTCACAAATGTTTTTGATTGGTTATCTTATTTTATATGAAATGCTATCAATCTGATCAAAATCAAAAATTTGAAAAAAAACATATATATTTACAAGTTCATGCTTGTTTTCGTAAATGTTAAGTGAAAGGTTATATATTAGATTACGGAATTTCAATTTTTACTATCTCATGTCATAAATCCATCATACATGCAAAGTTGTAAACCTTTTGTTATATGTTAGGATACAATAACCTTTGCATTGTTCTTTATGCAATATCCCATTTATAAGATTTAGGGTTTACTCACTTTTTTAAAAAACATCGTAAAACCGTCGTAATATAATCGTAAAGGTACGACGGTTTTACGACGATTAAACCCAAAACCATCGTAAAACCGTCGTAACGTTTGCACCGGATAGGCTCTTGATCCTAGGTACGAGGTTATGAATGTTTAGACGTTACGACGATTTTACGACGGTTTTGGGTTTAGTCGTCGTAAACCGTCGTAACGGTCAATGCTCCCATCACGACACGTGTCATGTCATGCAGTGGACCGACTGTTATACAACCGAATCGTCGTAAAACCGTCGTAATGTTACGACGATTTTACGACGATCAGAAAATCTATATAAGGGACGCGAGATTTCTTCCTTCGTCGCTCATTCCTCTCTTCCCTCTCTCTCTCTAGAAATCTCTCTATCTCTCTAGAAATCTACCTCTCCCTTCTCTCCCTACTCTCCAGCCAATTAATTTGTAAGTATTTTTGTTAAATTAATTTCATTACATATTATTTTAGATTTAGGTTCGGAATTTAGATTTAGGTTCGGAATTTAGATTTAGGTTTCGGAATTTAGTTAGGCCCGGATTTTGGTAATTTAAATAAATATTTGAAAAATTAGTAACTAATTTTATAAATATTTTGTAGGTTCTGTCGATATGGCTCCTCGAGCTAAGAGATTTCACTACCGACAGCTCGTCGATTCTGACGGTACGGCCCCGTCTACCTCGGCGACCGGATCAGCCATCCTGGAGTCCTCGGGAACACAACGGACGGTTTCCCAACCGGTCGTTGTTCCGCAGCCGGCACCGCCTCCACCACCACCAGCCGAACCAGCGGCTCCCACACAGGCCGATCCTGAGGCTGATCCGATCCCGCCTGTACCGTATGCCCAGTTTACGGTACAGGATCTTCTGGCGCAACCCGGTCGTGAGACCATGAACAAACTCGACCCGGATCGAGCCCCGGACACCTTTTGGTACATAATTTGTTTCCTACAATATTTATTCTTATAAATTTGATATTAATTTACTTTTTCTCTTTCCATTTGACTAGGTTTACGACCGATAATACAGTCGGTCGTAACGTTGCGGATATCATCAAGGGATTTTTCGTACAACCTCATACCAGCTGGAAGAAGCTGGATCAGGCCACACTTGACACTTGGTTCAAGTGTTTTTCGGTAAGTAATTTACCATTTCTTTTAATTGTAATTTTAAATTTTAACTTTTTACAATAATTACTAACTTCTTTTTTTTTCCTAGCAAAACTGGCATTGGGAAACATCCGCACACGGACGTGTGGAGACGGTCTTCAAGGAGAAGGTCAAATTCCGCCTCAACAACACCGTTTCCGACTGGAAACGGAAGTGGGAGGTTGACGGCGACAAGGCCAAGCCGGCGCCTATGGCCAATACCGTCTGACGGGGCCTTGTCCAGTACTGGTTGGATCCGCACAACCAGACTACGGCCGCCAAGTGTTCCGGATCTAGGTAAGTAGTTAATTTCAATAATATTAACATTATTTTTTTCTTATAATAGATTTTAATGAAAATATTTTTCAGGAACGCTATTGACGATGCGGACGTCCCGCACACTTCCGGCCATATTCCTTTTGCTGGAAGACGGCTTATGATGGTAAGTAAATTTAAATTACTAATTTTTTTGTTTTCAAATAATTAACTCTTATTTCTCGATATTAATTAATTTTTTCATTTTGATTTTGTAAGTCGAAAATAACGGAGGAGAACTTCCTCCGATGACGAAGGTTTTCGCCGAGACGCATAAGAAACGTAACGGCGAATTCACGGATCTTCGGGCGGAGGAGATCTACAACGCCGCCTGTGCGGCGATCGAGGAGCGACAGACGCAGCTGACTCAGCAGGCGCGTCAAATGTCTCCCGGAGGTAGCTCGGTCCAAACGACCCCGGCGTTGACGGTGGCGGAGATGGACCAGATCTTCGAAGAGGTAAATTTAATTACTATATTTAATTAATGTAACTTTAGTTTTAAATTAAATTTCTAACCATAATGTTTTTAAAATATTTGTAGGTTGCCCCAAAGAAAAAGGGGCGGGTATTAGGGATGGGGTCATCCGTGATACCCCGAGAGCTACGGCGACCGGTCACGTTCGGGTCCCGGATCCGGTTATCCGCCAGGAGATCGACCAGATGCGGACCCGGTACGAGACGAGGATCGACCAGCTCTACGGTCTCTTCGAGATCATGGGAGCCAACAACCCGGTACTCATGACACAGTTGGACAAGCTGCGGGCTGATGGAGTTGTCGGATCATCTGCCGCCGGGTCATCCACTAGGACGCAACCGCCGGTGCAGATAGACGAGGAGATGTTCCGATCTCTCGGGGTTGAGCCTCTTAGAGCCGGAGATCAGGCGCCGGCGGAAGCATCAAACCGAAGACCCGGCAAGGAACACGTCCAAGACAATGGGGAGGAGGCCGGTGACGGGATCGACGGGATCGACGATTTAGATTTAGATTTAGATTTAGATCTGTAGGGTTTTTATGTAAATTACAATTAATTTTAATTTCAAATTTTAATAAATTTTAAATTGTAAATTATTTTTTTTAATTTAAATTTTAATTCGAATTTTTTTTTTTAATTTTCAATTATATTAAACGTCGTATAATCGTCGTAATAGCTTTATTAAAACCGTCGTACATTCGTCGTAAATATTACGATGAATTTACGACTAAAATGTACGACGACAAATACGACGATTATACGTCCGTGCTTTACGACGATTTTACGACGAAATGATTAAATACTTTATGATTGATTTACGACGATTTATGCGTCGTACATTCTACGACGATCTTACGTCGACCATTAACGACCACTTAACGACGGTCCAGGCGAAGACCAAGTCGACGCAATTCGATGTAAATTCGTCGTAAACTGTACGACGCATTTACGACGATTTTGTTTCCCTCGATGTTACGACGAAACGAAACCGCCGTATATTATACGACGATTTTGAAATCGTCGGTAGTCCGTCGTAATAGCCCTATTACGACGAAATAACAACCATTTCGGCCGTTGTAAAATGATGTTTTTCTTGTAGTGGAGGAGTTTTTAAATAGTATCAAGATGTCTGCTTTCCCTAATCATGTCATGAAGTTGAGAGAGGGTACTCCTGTAATGCTTCTAAGAAATATTGACTCTAAGAATGGGTTGTGTAATGGTACAATACTCATCATTACTAAGATGGCTAATTATGTTCTCCAGGCTCAGATAATACCAGATAGCAAGGTTGGTGAGAAAGTACTCATTCCTAGGATATTCCTCTCTCCTTCGGAGATGAAACTTCCTTTCAGGATGAGACGCAAGCAGTTTCCTATCACATTAGCTTTTGCAATGATTATAAACAAAAGCCAAGGACAAACACTCGAAAAGGTTGGTTTGTATCTTCCAAGGCCGGTATTTACTCATGGGCAACTCTATGTCGCTGTGTCAAGGGTTACATCCAGAGAAGGTTTAAAGATATTGATCACCGATAAAGACAACAAACCACAAAGCAAAACATTGAATGTCGTCTACAAGGAGGTTTTTGACAAGATATGATAGTTCTTTTTACTATGTTTTGCTTTGTGGTTTGTTGTCTCTATGGATCTCGAAATATGTTAGTTCTTTTTACTATATTATAATTACGTTCGGTTTTATAGGTTTTACTAATAGATTTGATGTTTTTCGATTTTTCACTAAGTTGGATCTGATGTAATTCGTTTTCAAAATTTCTCTAAATTAGACCTGAAATAATTCATATATCATGTATTAAGTTTAGATTATCTATTATCGTAAATGGGTTTGTAAAGCCCATATATTACATTATGTTTTAGGTTTACACCAAAAGAATATTACTAATGGATATGGGTATCGACTATTATTTTTATTGAACCCAAATATTGTATATAAATTGGAAGTTGTATAGATACTCGGTTTTATTAATCTGATTCGTTTTTTTCATATATATATATTACTCCACCATGTACAATTAAGCAGCTTTCTTAATGTTTTATTTTATTAATGGTTTGATCTCTAACGTTTAACTATAGTCGGATATTCCAATGACAAACTCAATTCGATAATATATTTTAACGAAACTTTAATTATAGCATATTATTGGACATCTATTGACATTTCATGTGATGAACATTGTCACGTAGTTATAAATATTGAGAATGCTCCAAAACCAAATTATCAATGTCATCGAAATAAACTTAATAGTTTTTGTAAAATTAAACCAAGTACATACTGTCTATAAAGTGATCATTGCAAACAGGAAAAAAAAAACATGAAAATTGATATGGTTCTTGATTAAACTCCAGACCTCCTCTTTTTACTTTCCTTCTCCTCTCCCTTCAAGCACGTTCACAAACAATCCAATTTAAATTTTTGTAAAATTATATAACTTTAAACTAACTCTATATTATATTTAAATATGAATTATTTCTAAAACATAGAGTTCAATGGGCAATCAATAACAAAATATAATGACTCAATAACATAGATTTTAGACAATTTTTCATTATTAATCTAAATATATTTCTGATTACGTACCCATTCGGCGGTATCTATGTGTCGAATTTCTGTCTCCACAAAACCGCAACGCATGCACTTCAACCCTATCTCCAGATCTAGAATCAGATCGTGTTTTCATTTTTTGCAACTTTCTTGGGATGTCTCATTAGATGGGTTGCCTTTGTCATCCTCCATAAATAGAATATACAGATTTTACAATTCATTGTGTAAGACATGATTAAAATAAACTTTAGTGAAGAGGATATATTATCTGAGGAGTATTCTGTTTGGCTTTCTGATTTGATGCGATGAGTAAGTGTAATTGTTCCCATAATTCTTCTTGCTCGATCTCGGAATCTGTTGGTGAAGGTGGTGACTTATGTTCCACGACACCGAATCTCATTACCAATGGTGGGGGATTGATGATCAACGAGCCATTTTCATCGAATTTTTTTTTATTTGTGTTCGCCATGTTCTTATGAATGCTCTCACAAACGATAAGGCTACTTATAAAATATTTTAAAGTTTTTTGAAAAAATACCTCAAGTGAGTATTTATAAGGTGTGCAATAATAATCAATTTTCTCATTTTTCAATTTTTTTTATGGGGAAGATTATGCGACTTTATGTTTGCACCTAACCGTTTGACTTTCCAGATTTCCTGTTTCATATAATTTTAAGGAAAATTTCCCAAGTAGATACATAAAGTTATAACATATGTCTACATAAATGTCATTTTTGTTATGATGTTGTATGAATATATCATTTCCTAAAATATTGAAACATAAAATTGTCCAAATAACATAAGCTATAGAGAGAAATCATATTATTTTATGGAAAGTGTTGTAATTTAACAAAGTTGTATATTTAGTTAAATAGTATATTTACTTATTGAGGTTGCGTGTATCTTTGGTGAAACTTAAAACATGGAATATATTCTCTCTGACACGTGAAACGAACAAATTGATCAATATCGATATGGAAATGTATTGACATAAATTAGTGGGATTGTTGTTGGTTTTGACAATAAGGGGCTTTAAATGGTAACTGTTCAAAAAAATTTTTTTAATAATTCAAACGAAAATAAATTTATAAGAAAGAATAACTGCCTATTCAACTGCATTGTCTGTCCTTTTCATCTTTAACACACTTTCTCATACTTCGTCACTTTTAGTTTTCCTCTTTATAAATCTCATTCAGAGTTCTCGATCAAAAAAAAAGAAAAAAAAAAGGTTTCTAAAATGTCCGATGTTGTCGATGTTGCATGTTTGGATTCTTACAAAAAAGGGTGGTTAATATCTGTCAAGGTGGTCAGGCTCTGGAAACATTCAACATTCTTCGGAAATACTATCGAGATGGTTCTATCTGATATCAAAGTATATGTCTTTTTTTGAAGTTTTTCTTTTATGTTTTCTATTTATTATTCACTGATTATTTTTGGCTGTGTTATTTTTCTAGGGTACTCGGATCGCTGCAACCATTATGCCAAACGAGTTTCCCACTCGCTAGAAAGAAATCAAACAGGGACACTAGATTCGGATTTTCAACTTTAATGTTAAAGAAGCAACTGGATCAATGCTTACAACGATCAAAAAACATCGTTTGCAGTTATCTTTTGTCACTATTATCACTCCTATTCGAACGAGGTTGTACAATTTGTATCTCCACTGCTTCCGATTTTATGATATTGTAGATCGAGCCATTCCTTTTGACTATCTGATTGGTAAGAATTTCATATTTAACTTTTATAAGAATTAATCAAATTTATCGGTTTGCATGATAATTTCTAAACATATATGTTAAGTTTTATAATAGATTTAAATTCAATTTATTATTTTGTTTATTATCAGACGTTATGGAAACTATTGTGAATATGTGTCCACTCTGCAATGCAAGTAATGATGCTTATGAAAAGAATCTCGCTTATCTCCGATTTGAGATAGTAGATGCACGGTATTACGAATCATGTCCATTGTTTTATATGTAAAGGACTGTTAACATATAAAGTCTTTACCAAATATTTCATTTTTGTATTATTTTTCCTTGTGGCAGAAGAGAAGGCCGGTTAACATGTTACGCCCGTGGTTTTCTAGCAATAAATGTCCATGATGTATATATATCAGAGAAACACATGTGAATCGGTTGTCTGGGTGTTAAGGTTCTGGAAGATGACAAATGGCCAAGGTATATATACATTTTCTCATATATGTCTTAAAATCTGAATGTTGAATAAAAATTTTGTCTATTATTGTTTAGGTATCGATAAAAAGTCTGTGGTTCTCCGATCTAATCATCTATGCTCAGATTTTTTGTACAATCATGTCGATGCAGAAGTTGATGCATTTAGAGTGACGTGAGTATTTAAAATTTTGGATTCTATATATTGTGGTTTAAATGTTTATTAAAACGTTTCGAGAGCATCGACTGTTTGACGTTATTTGTAGACCTCCTCTATTATGTCTCTCTCACTGTTTCTTCTTTGTATTCTCAAACTCATTACTTAATAATTTTATGCCAACTTTTAAAACTAAGATCAGTGATTTTTATTTAATACTTTCTTATTGTTTATATATTAATTTTGTGTTTTATTATCAAACTATATTTTATGTACTATATGTGTTTTATATTAGCTCATATTGTTAGGTTGGATGTCAGACTATGTCATTTTTATAAGATTTTTGTGGCTTCTGTTATGGAAAATATTTTGATTATTTTTGGTATAGTCAGAGTAATTGCCTAAAGTAAACATACTAGAAATCAGGATAATTGCCTAATGTAAACATTTTAGGAAACATATATATACGACTATTTGTCACAGGAAAATTTACTGACTGTCGTCATAAATTTTCAATAGACTTCTAACTATAATTGTCTTTTCCAAGAGCTCATAAAAAACTTTAATGTTCGTGATAGTAAAGATATTCTACGATATGGACCTAATCGTATTTAGTCTTTATGGTTGTTCACAAAAATCAAAATCAGTAATATTTTTGTAGAAATTTAGATTCGTTTAATGTTTAGATGTTTATTTGCTTATATATCTGGTATACCTATATCAATAATATTAAGTCATGATTGATTAATGGGTCCACTATATCTATATTTTTAGATACCTTAATAACCAATTTATATTCAGATATCGAAATAATAATAAAAAAAACTAATACAATCATGAATTCTTTTATTTAACAATGATTTATCGGTATGAAAACATATATATACACATATGTTTTATCTTCGAATTAAAACAAATTTTTAAATTATATAGAAAGAAGATATACATATATAGATTGTGTTTTGTTATATTTTTAAAAAATTATAAAGTTATAGATAATTTGTTTTTAGTGGTTGCGATCATATTGTATTTATATTTAATATATATGTATATATATATATAACGGATAATGAAAATCGTTTTAAAAGACTCGGTTCAAGTAAATGGTTTCTTATGAATCGTCATCATTACGCATAATCATATTTTTAAAAACGTTACGTATATATATATATATAGATGATCTGATAAAGACTCGATGCAACAGAACATAACTACTTTCTGATATTTTATTCTCTCTAAACTTCTGACAAACATGAGTAGTTATAATTTGGTTCATGAGATGAATGGATGGAGAGATGACTGGAGGATTGTGGTTAAAGTTTTGAAAAAGTGGAGCATGGTCTTGGCTTTGGCTTCATTATGACCGACGAGAACGTTAGTTTTATTATAAACTAAACTTTGTAGTATTAAGTCTCTGGTTCTGTATATTTCTTTATTGGTTCTATAATTTTTATATTTTTTCTTATATTGTAGGGATGCCGAATTCAGGAAATTGTTCAAAATCAGATGTTCGAGTATTTCGAACGAGTTTGCCATGAAGGTCACTGGATTATGTTATCTCGGTTTAGTCTCAACCGATTGTTCAGGAATGATTGCGATAAGATAACTAGACACGGTTTTATGATTACTTGACTGACGACACAAAGGTTTCATGTATAATACCAATATCTAATAAGGCATTCGTCAGTTTCGTACAATTTTCACAAATTATCAATAATCCTTCCGCTCATGAATATCTTATTGGTTAGTATAACTATATATTGTTTTTTTGTTTTTTTTATTTTTAAAAAATTTGCTGTAGTGTTACTGATATGTGTGTTTATTCAGATTTAATTGTACTTGACATTGTAAGAGATCTCATACCAGTTGTGCAGACATATGGAAAAATTGTCCTGACAATGAGTAAGCGCATTCTTTTAATTTTTTTACTATCTATGGCTATGATAATTTAGTTTTACAATAACTCTATTATGTAATTTGAAGGGATAATACATTGGAATGTATCGTACATGACTCATTAGCATCTGACATAAAGAAACAATGCATAGGATATGATGGTCCATTTGACGTTTGCGTTTTAACCGATTGGTGTGTTACGAGAACTGGAGGTATACCCTTCAATTTGATATAACTCTAAATAATTTGAATTTATAGGTAGCATCATGCGTATTGATTCTTTTTTACTATAAGAATTGACTATCCAAAATCACAAAGAAGAAGGTCTTTCGCGTTTCATAACTGCTCCTGCAATGGATGAAGTTTCTGAATTTCGGGCAAAGTAAGATAATTATTGTGACATTAACCCTACTCTCTTAATACAGTTTTTTCTGTGGTACTATATAGTTTACATATATTCTTAAATATTAATTTTATGATTTGGGTGAAGATACGGAACGAAGTGCATGGAAACAGTTCTCTTTTTTAGATATATATTAGCTATAATTTATATTTTTATTATTATCTTTGTTATCGTTTTTTTTTTGGTTGTTGATTTTATCATGTTCTACTAAACACTATGTTTTATAAATAATATGATTTTATAGCATCTACGAAAGAAAAAAATAAAAATATAGAAACAGTTGTTATGCTTGTATAGTTATGCTTGTATTTTGGTGAGAAATTTCTAGGCTATACCCAATAGATGCATTATGATTGGTTATGATATAGGAGTATGGTTTCTGAGAATTTTGAGTTCCCTATGATTTCAGTTAAAGGCTTCTTCTAAGCTTAGATCTTGCTTTGTTTGAGGACAAACAAAGGTTTAAGTCTGAGAGAGTTGATAACACCTTATTTTGACCACTTTTGTGGATCGATTTTAAATGCTTTTCAAATGATTTTTATTTCTTTTAAGTTTTTTTACTGTTATTTTCTAGTATTTGTAGTTCCAAGACTCTTTTCAGGTAATTAAGGCAAAATGTGTGCATTTTGAAGCAAAAGACCATTTTGGATAAATTCGGACCATCAGAAGTTTCACATCCTATGAAGACTTTTCCACCGTCAGATCATCCCCAAAATCGGACATAATATAGAAGAGAAAACTAGCTTTCAAATGCAATTGGTTTGAAGACAATCCAATGGTTAGATCTCTAGATATCCTTGATGCACTAAATGCACGTTCTGCAGTCTCGCGAAGGAAGCAAGCGCACAATGAAGATTCAACCTCAAGGACCAATCCCCGCGGGTCCAGGAGTGATGTGGACATCGATCCTACCGACCCATCAAGCATCGAGAGACACATGCCGGAGGTCCAAGACGGGGCCATGACTCGGTCTAAGATCAAACCGATGAGGAATAGATACAAGAAGGCACTACACGTCTTCATAAACTCACTAGACCCAAACGACCCCCTGTTACCAGACCTACAAGTCGTACACGGCTTAAACGACCTATGCGGCCAAATCGGGCCCGAGAACATGACTCAAGGAGAAGACACACCAGACCATCGATTCTCACACGGCCAATGTGACATCTCTCGACCAACTTTTGATTTAAAAGCTAACAGTCCGAGCAGAATTTCGTTTACAGGCTTAAAAATTGAAGAATTCAGAGATAGCCCAAAAATAGCCGATGCGCGAGAACTTTTGGCTGATGCGCGAGAACTTTTAGCCGAGAAAATAAAGCTTCAACGGCTAGACCACCATGACGACAAAATCGACCGTACTGGAGCTGACATTCCTCGACCAAAATCATCCCCTGAAACCAACGCACGAGACAGAATTGAATTCGAACGAGCCGAACAAGAGATTGACGATGCCACACTCGTTTTAGCCGAGAAATGCCATGCAACACAGGCCGAGCCACCAGACGACCTAGAACTGACCAACAAAGGTAATTTCTCTCGACCAAGTGCATATTATAAGACTAATGCACGTGGAATTCTAGCAGGCGAACGAACAGAATTGGAGTTGCTTCATAACATACCAAGTGGACGCGATAACGAGCTAACCGAGGCCGAGCGACTAGCCATACAAGAAACAACGGTCATGGAGCTTAAGGAACATGAAGATCAAGATTCTCCGGGACTAGAAGACGCCTCAAGCGACCCAAGCCACGGCAGGCCAAGGCTGGACACTTCAACAAACAACAAGGCCACACACGACACCAAACGAGCCGCGCCACCCCAAGGTAAGTGTTTCAATTATTTTATTGTGCTTGCAGGAGGAACCTACATCGCCAGCGACTAAGTGTCAGAGTTAAACGACTCAAGTCGTGTAGTTTAAGTCTTTTATTTCAAACTTTCCATTTCTGTAATAAATGAAACGATGAGCTTTGTCTCTTAGACTAGGTTTTGTTTCTTTGAGTTTTATTTACTTAGTCCTGTCGTTTTGAGTCCAGAGTCGAACCCTAGAAGGTTCAAGCTGAAGAACCAGTTTATAAGGTTCCTTTGCAGCATTGTAGTCGGCAGACTTTTTCCCCATATCAATAAAATATCGAACTTTCTTCAAAGTTTACCCGAGAAGTGATTTCTCTTTGTTCTTAGTTTGTTTGTGCGATTCAAGCAAGCTTTGAGCCTTCACCGTATCAGAGACTCATCATCCCTCTGTGTAGTGAACTCACGCCGCCATCACATCCCGTTTAGATCCCACACGAGAGGGCGACCCCCTGCGTGTCAGATCATTCCATCTTCGATCATCAACCGAGCTAAGGAGAGGGCGACCGCCTGTCTTAGTTCCCACCGGTTCTTACATTATTTTGGTATCAGAGCCGAAATTCCTGCTTCGGTTTTTCTTACCCTTATCCTTCATTATTTTCTCTTTCGCTTTCACTAGGTTGTTTAGGTCCGTTGAACTTTGATTAGAAAAAAAAATATATATATATAGTTAGGGTTTGTTAGTTAAGCGTTATTTGCTTCCGATTATTAAGTACTCAAAAAAAAAAAAAGGTTATAGTCAACATAGTTTTAATTTCATATCCTTGCATACCCGCTTTCATTAAGAACTAGAAAAAGAACAAAAGAATTTTACTAGAGTCTCATTTCCTTAACGTTATCTACTCACCTCACACTTAATACTTTGACAAGTTATTGTTTTTGGTGAGTTTACAAGGCACTGTGTTTGTAAAACCATGGGAGACAACGGTGAGAATACCAACAACGCCGCACCAGCTCAGGCAAACGGTCAGCAACACCATGAGCTCATGGCAATGCTTGCCACCATGAGAGAGGAGCTGCGAGACACTCGTGAACAAGTCGCGCGTCTCGAACAACGGCAACCGAGGGCTCCCAACGCAGAACTTCCACCAGCTCGGAGGAACATGCGAGCCCACCGAGACCATCGCCCTGAGGACTCGGAGACGGATAGCATGCCGGAACTAGAGGAGGATCAACCTCCTGATCCATTACACCGGCGTCACTAGAGGAGACAAGACCCTTTGCTCAGAAACAGGCCAAGAGAGCAAGAGCGTAGGGAAGTTAACAATGACGTGAAACTAACTCCTCCCACTTTTGCAGGCAAATCAAACCCTGAGGTCTATTTAGACTGGGAGAGGCGCTTGGAGTATATCATCGAGTGTTACGGCTATGGAGAGCTCAAGAAGGTCGCGTTAGCTGCGGCTCAACTCACCGACAATGCATTGGCATGGTGGGATCGCACCGTGGCCGAGAGGAGGCGACAAGTCTTTGGCCCAATTCAAATGTGGCACGACATGAAATACCTACGGCGGTTGAGGTATGTGCCCGAACATTATCATAGGGACTTACAGAAACGTTTTCGTAAGTTGACACAGGGAGCAAGGAGCGTTGAGGAGTATTTCGAAGAGTTCGAAAAACTCATGAACTCCTTGGAGTTAGAAGAGTCCGAGGAGGCTCTCATGGCCCAGTTCGTCGATGGTCTTCGAGAAAAAATAGCTCGGAAGGTGGAGCGAGTTAAGTATAGTGGCCTGCATGAGCTATTTCATCTCTCGGTGCAAGTGGAGCAACAAATCAAGAGAAAGTCATCTCTCTCAAACCGAGGCCGAAACAATCAGCCTTGGCAAGCCAGCACCAGCAAACCCCTCGACAAAGGCAAAGCTATAGAGATCAAATCTCGATTCAAGGGAAAATCCACCGAGCCTCCAAAGCCCAACAAGCCGGAACAAGGTAAGTTCCAAAACACTAGTCAAGCTAGAACCCGAGACATTGTTTGTTTCAAATGTCAGGACAGAGGACACTATCAGCGAGACTGTCCCAACCAACGGGTCATGATCGTTACCCCAAGTGGTTATGAGTCCCAAGATGAAGCCGAGATAGAGGTAAACAGTGAGGAGGAAGATGTGGAGTACCCCGACACTGGAGAATATCTACTGGTGACTCGGAGGGTTCTAAGCGTTCAAGTGCAACCTGAGGAGACAGTCCAACGAGAAAACTTGTTCCACACGCGATGTACAATCAAGAACAAGGTATGTAATCTAGTTATTGACGGTGGATCTTGTACTAACGTGGCTAGCAAGTTCATGGTGGACAGATTAGGTCTTGAAAAGACAAAGCACCCACGGCCCTACAAGCTACAATGGCTTAATGATGCCACAGAGCTCAAGGTAACCGAGCAAGTCACCGTACCGTTCAGCATTGGTAAATACCGAGATGAAGTGCTATGTGATGTGGTGCCTATGCAAGCCGGACATTTGTTACTAGGCCGGCCTTGGCAGTTTGACAAAGCTACCCTACACAATGGCCGAACTAACTACTATAGCTTCACACACATGGACCGTAAGTTTAACTTAGCACCCTTAAGTCCATCTTAAGTTCACGAGCTTCAAAGTAAGATGGCTCAAGAGTCTAAGTCCTCTAAGTCTAGCTTATATATTACATATGGAGGATTAAACCGTGCTTTAAGTGCCAATGGCACTATGTTACTAATGCTTTATAAAGAATGTCTAAGCGCAGAATCAACAGATATGGAGATTCCACCACAGGTCAGCGCCCTATTAGACAGGTACAAAGACATGTTCCCTGAAGAGATCCCCCCTGGTCTCCCACCTCTGCGAGGCATAGAGCATCAAATCGATCTTGTTCCCGGATCGGCGCTTCCCAACAAGGCCGCATATCGCATGAACCCGCAAGAAACGAAGGAATTGGAGAGACAAGTGCAAGAACTCATGGACAAAGGGTACATCAGGGAGTCACTTAGCCCCTGTGCTGTCCCTGTTCTACTGGTCCCCAAGAAAGATGGCAGCTGGAGGATGTGTGTTGATTGTCGGGCTATCAACAACATAACCATCAAGTATCGCCATCCGATCCCACGATTAGACGACCTGCTTGACGAGTTGGGTGGAGCCACTATCTTCTCCAAGATAGATTTAAAAAGTGGATATCACCAAGTGAGGATGAAAGAAGGAGATGAGTGGAAGACGGCCTTCAAAACCAAGCAAGGCCTATACGAATGGTTGGTGATGCCATTCGGCCTCACAAACACACCGAGCACCTTTATGAGGCTCATGAACCAGGTTCTACGGTCTTATATTAGTAAATTTGTTGTTGTCTACTTTGACGATATACTCATTTACAGTAAAGGACCATCCGACCATCTAAACCATCTTGAACTCGTTTTGAAAACGCTTCGGAAGGAAGGTTTTTATGCCAACCTGAAGAAGTGCGTCTTTTGTACTGATAAACTTGTTTTCTTAGGCTTTGTAGTAAGCAGGGAAGGGCTACAAGTCGATGAGGAAAAGATCAGAGCCATACAAGAATGGCCTACGCCTACAACCATCGGGCACGTGCGAAGCTTTCACGGCTTAGCTAGCCTCTACCGACGGTTTGTGCGAGACTTCAGCACGATAGCAGCGCCTCTAACAGCCGTTATCAAGAAGAATGTTCCTTTTGCTTGGGGAGCAGCTCAAGAAGAGGCTTTCAATACCCTCAAGGAAAGACTTACGCGAGCTCCGGTCTTAGCATTGCCCGACTTTGACGAAATGTTCGAAGTGGAGTGCGACGCTTCAGGACTGGGCATAGGAGCTGTCTTGCATCAAAGGAAGAGGCCCGTGGCGTTTTTCAGTGAGAAGCTCAGTGGGGCTACTCTCAACTATCCCACGTATGATAAAGAGCTTTATGCTCTTGTACGGGCCCTCGAGACTTGGCAGCATTATTTATTGTCTAAAGAGTTCATAATACACACCGATCATGAGACTTTGAAGCACTTAAGAGGGCAGACATCCTTGAAGAGGAGGCACGCCAAATGGTTGGAGTTCATTGAGACGTTTCCATACGTCATCAAATATAAGAAGGGCAAGGAAAATGTGGTGTCCGATGCACTTTCACGGAGGCATGCATTGATCTCCACAATGGAGGCCAAGGTCTTTGGGTTTGAGCACATCAAGACTCAATACCAAGACGACCCTGAGCTTAAAGAATACTATCAAGAGTGCCTTAAGGGACCCTACTGTTCGTTTTACTTACACGATAGATTCCTTTTTAGAGATAAACGTTTGTGTATTCCGCAGGGATCCATGAGAGATATGGTGCTCAGTGAAGCACATGGAGGAGGACTAATGGGGCACTTTGGAGTGGACAAGACTCTAGCCGTAATGATGGACCATTTCTATTGGCCGCACTTAAAGAAAGATGTAGAGCGGTTCTGCGCCAAGTGTGTGCAATGTCACAAGGCCAAATCCAGGTTACATCCTCACGGTCTTTATATGCCATTACCTATGCCCAACGTCCCTTGGGTAGACATTTCCATGGACTTTGTCTTAGGGTTGCCCAAGATACGACACAAGGACTCCATCTTTGTAGTTGTTGATCGTTTTTCAAAGATACTTCATACCATGTGAGAAGACCAATGATGCGACCCAAATCGCTAATATGTTCTTCAAAGAGGTAGTACGCCTACACGGGATTCCAAGAACCATCATCTCTGATCGTGACACCAAGTTTCTAAGTTATTTCTGGAGAACCTTGTGGAGGAAGCTAGGTACAAAGCTCCTTTTCTCAACTACTTGTCATCCTCAAACGGATGGACAAACTGAAGTGGTAAACCGTACTCTTTCCACTTTACTTAGAGCAGCCCTTGGGCGTAACATGAAAACTTGGCTCGATTGTATACCATTTGTAGAATTCGCTTATAACCGCACGAGGCACTCAGCAACTAATCTGTCACCTTTCGAGGTTGTTTATGGTACTAACCCCTTGTCTCCAGTGGATTTAAGGCCTATACCACAGGTAGAGCAGACCAATCTAGACGGCCTACGGAGAGGCGAGTTGTTCAAAAGGCTATATGAGATGGCCCGCGACAACATTGAAAAAAAGACCGATGGTTACAAGAAGGCCGCGGAAAAAGGTCGCAAAGAAGTCACCTTTGAACCAGGAGATTGGGTGTGGCTGCACATGAGGCCCGAAAGATTCCCTAATCAACGCGCCTCCAAGCTTGCACCAAGAGGAGATGGACCGTTCAAAGTCTTGAGCAAAATCAATGACAACGCCTACTGTCTTGATTTACCAGGTGAATTTAACATTTCTCACACTTTCAACGTTGCTGATCTGTCTTATTTTGACGCAGGAGAAGAAGTTTTGGGGTCAAAACCTTTTGAAGAGGGAGGGAATGATGTGGACATCGATCCTACCGACCCATCAAGCATCGAGAGACACATGCCGGAGGTCCAAGACGGGGCCATGACTCGGTCTAAGATCAAACAGATGAGGAATAGATACAAGAAGGCACTACACGTCTTCATAAACTCACTAGACCCAAACGACCCCCTGTTACCAGACCTACAAGTCGTACACGGCTTAAACGACCTATGCGGCCAAATCGGGCCCGAGAACATGACTCAAGGAGAAGACAGACCAGACCATCGATTCTCACACGGCCAATGTGACATCTCTCGACCAACTTTTGATTTAAAAGCTAACAGTCCGAGCAGAATTTCGTTTACAGGCTTAAAACTTGAAGAATTCGGAGATAGCCCAAAAATAGCCGATGCGCGAGAACTTTTGGCCGATGCGCGAGAACTTTTAGCCGAGAAAATAAAGCTTCAACGGCTAGACCACCATGACGAAAAAATCGACCGTACTGGAGCTGACATTCCTCGACCAAAATCATCCCCTGAAACCAACGCACGAGACAGAATTGAATTCGAACGAGCCGAACAAGAGATTGACGATGCCACACTCGTTTTAGCCGAGAAATGTCATGCAACACAGGCCGAGCCACCAGACGACCTAGAACTTACCAACAAAGGTAATTTCTCTCGAAAAACTGCATATTATAAGACTAATGCACGTGGAATTCTAGCAGGAGAACGAACAGAAGTGGAGTTGCTTCATAACATACCAAGTGGACGCGATAACGAGCTAACCGAGGCCGAGCGACTAGCCATACAAGAAACAACGGTCATGGAGCTTAAGGAACATGAAGATCAAGATTCTCCGGGACTAGAAGACGCCTCAAGCGACCCAAGCCACGACAGGCCAAGGCTGGATACTTCAACAAACACCGAGGCCACACACGACACCAAACGAGCCGCGCCACCCCAAGGTAAGTGTTTCAATTATTTTATTGTGCTTGCAGGAGGAACCTACATCGCCAGCGACTAAGTGTCAGAGTTAAACGACTCAAGTCGTGTAGTTTAAGTCTTTTATTTCAAACTTTCCATTTCTGTAATAAATGAAACGATGAGCTTTGTCTCTTAGACTAGGTTTTGTTTCTTTGAGTTTTATTTACTTAGTCCTGTCGTTTTGAGTCCAGAGTCGAACCCTAGAAGGTTCAAGCTGACGAACCAGTTTATAAGGTTCATTTGCATCATTGTAGTCGGCAGACTTTTTCCCCATATCAATAAAATATCGAACTTTCTTCAAAGTTTACCCGAGAAGTGATTTCTCTTTGTTCTTAGTTTGTTTGTGCGATTCAAGCAAGCTTTGAGCCTTAACCGTATCAGAGACTCATCATCCCTCTGTGTAGTGAACTCACGCCGCCATCACATCCCGTTTAGATCCCACACGAGAGGGCGACCGCCTGCGTGTCAGATCATTCCATCTTCGATCATCAACCAAGCTAAGGAGAGGGCGACCGCCTGTCTTAGTTCCCACCGGTTCTTACATCAAGGAGCCACGACCACGGGGAACACACTCTCGACCGCGGTTACGACTCTCTGGCCGCAGCCAAACCCCAATTCACCGCGGTCAGAAGCCTCGCGACCATTGCCGACTAAAAAGCTGGCCCATGACTCTGTTTCAAGCCCAATTCGTCTTCTCTTCATAGAAAACCCTAAGGACGACTGGAGAAAGTTGGAGACCTATAAATATGTATATTTGGAGACCTATTTTCGTGTGCCTCAGAAGAATCGCTTTTGGGAGCCACCAAATTTAGTTTTCTAGGGTTTTTATGTTCTTAGTTCTTAGTTTAGGGAGATAGAGATTTCTCTTGAACCCTCTTTATGTTCTACCTTTATCTTAATTCGGTTTTTACTCTTATGCATCTTTCAATTTCGTTTTTATCTTCTTCATATTAGATTAGTTGTTTAAAGGATTTGAAGAGAAGTTCTTCTCCGAGCCCAGCTCTTAAAATCGAGATGCTTCTTCTTCTTCTCCTTGTCTGTTTTTCTCTACTTCTTTCTTCTTATTAATCTATGCACGTCTTTTCTATTTACTTTATGCACGTTTTGGAATGATGAGGTATGAGTTTAAAGGCTCGGTCGAAGGGAATCGACTATGTTCGAAAAAGATCTTTGCTAGATAAACCAAAGCCGAATTCTAGAAATCTTTCTTCTAAACTTATACTTAAAGCATGGATCTAGCGTCGCGAACTAGAGACTGATCTAGGTCCTTGGTGTTGCGAAAGTATTCATCCGGGGCTGGATCTATTTTGAGAAGAGCAGATCAACCATAGGAGTGGAAACCTACCTATGGGCGAGCTGTGAATGTTGACGAGTCTTAAACATATTGCATCTTTTCCCTTCCAGGGCCAGAGTGGAAACCTACTGGTCAGGGTTGCGAGAGATAGTTGGTTATGATCACGACAGTGGCGTAGTCATACGTCCGTGACTCGAGTTCTAAGAATTTACTAGGATCAATATTAAGAGCTTTGTTCATCCTTTAGATTTATTATCGATTTATTCACTTCTAATTTTCAAGAACCTTTTCAAAACCCTTTTCAAAATCCTTTTTAAAAACCCTTTTTTAACACTCTTTTCAAAACCTTTTCAAATCCCTTTTTAATATATATAGAAATCGCACAACCTATCCAAAACCCGTTTTTCATCTTAGACTTCGTTTACTACTTCTGGTTCTAAGGTTCTGCAGGTAAAGCGTGGATTCTCTGTGGATCGACACCCTAAGTACTACAACGCACTGCTGTGTACTTGCAGATATCTAGGGTTATAAATTTAAAACATGAAGCCGCGAAGTCAACCCTAACAGCATCAGCCATCCAATTACCTTATGATCACAAAAAAAAAACAATTAAAAGAATTAATAACTTAACAAACACTTATAATTTTTGTCGAGTTATATCTATACTCGAAAAAGTATCATGCATTTCAGCCTTAGAATACCTCGGATGATATCAACTTTTGCAGACAGAACGATACATATTATCATATCGTCATCATAATGCATCAAACCATCGAGAAAATCTCGACCAAAATTGCCAACCAAACGACATGATAGACGACATCCTCTAATAATTAAAAAATAAAGCAATCAGCGGAAAATTGGTTGTAAGTAAGTAGCTTTGAATTATAAATTGTATGATAGTACACAATACCTATGATTCTCCAATTCGATATATATCTCATTCATCATGTAGCTTTCAAAAGGATTTTGTGGATCAACGTAGTTTCCAACAGTCATAACACGTCCAATTAGATCTTATCGCAAAAAAACATAAAAAGGCAAGTCAACACTATAGCGATTTAATCCTTACAAAACATATAATGTGTCATATCACAAGAACATACATAATACACACAGCTTACCCACAAAACTGTTAACGTCGCAAGATCCATCTATGATATATTCAAACTCAGTAAAAGAAAAGCAACGATCTGAGTTATCCATCACAAATACACCGACAGACGTTTACAGTTTACAAAATATCAAAAGAATGAGAAACAACTCTATATATACGCCGAACCATATCTCAAAATATGTTTTTATTTTATTTTATATTTATAAAATTTAAGCAACGATAAGATTACGGCAAAACAAAATAATATTATGTTATAATTAAACCTTTATTATTATAAAAATTTGATATATATAATTATTCTAATATCATTTATTATATATTGATTTTATTAAAATAAGAAATAAGTATGCCCCAATAAAGAAATTAAAAAGAAAATATGATAAATAACTACTGTCTTGTGGTAATCAACCAACGAACCCTAATGCATGGTATGCACTTCTAAACGAAGGATACACGACTCCACCAACAGTCCTAATATCATCAAAACTACGTGGACCCCTAACTATGTCCAATAAGAGCCTCAGATAATACTCTTCTCTGTACTCTGTCGGCGACTCGTCCACAACACATGCACCAGAATTTCCCTTTAGTCTTGGCCTCCATGTCTTATTTTTACGATCCCATACAAACATAGAAGGAATCTCCGAGTATAAAAGATTCCTTGCCTCTGGATAAGACTGATTACACCTAAACCAAGCAACGAATTTAGGTTTTCTGGCAGGAACACGTCTATCTAAATTATTAGAAAACGAAATATTTTCCCCAGGGAGATGAAACGGCATAACTTGCCAATTAACATGTGGTCGCCTGTGAGCACCTAGACATGGACAATAGTAAAAAAATCATATATACAATAACAACAATCAATCGAATACCGTAAAGAAAACTAACAGTTATTGATGTCTCTAAAAACGTAATACAAAACTCATTTACCAAACGCTTCCATCGAAGAACCCGAATGCAAACAAATCTAACAATGCAGGGAAAACCATCTGTAGAGAAAACTTTATGGCCATAAAGACAGAGGTAGTGTAATGGAGGCAGGTGAATCATCTGAGGCAGGAAGCTCAGCCAAAAACTTTATGGCCATAAAGACAGATATGAGCAAAGCTTATGATCGGGTTGAATGGAGTTTCATCGAAGCCCTCCTGATTAAGCTAGGTTTCTCGGCGAGATGGGTTGAGTTACTTATGTATTGCATCTCCTCGGTTTCATACCAGGTCCTCATTAATGGAAAACCTAAATGACACATTAAACCATCAAGGGGATTAAGACAAGGAGATCCTCTATCCCCGTTCCTTTTTATCCTGTGCACAGAAGGTCTGATTTCTCTCCTCAAAGGTGCTGAGGAAGAAGAACATATTTCTGGGCTGAAGGTGGCCCAAGCAAGCCCCCCAGTGTCCCACCTACTTTTTGCGGATGATAACCTGTTTTTCTGTAGAGCGAACATACAACAGGGAGCAGAGATTCTCAGAATATTAAACACTTATGGAGCGGCATCGGGGCAACAACTTAACCTGGGCAAATCATCCATCATGTTTGGAAATAAATTGGATGCAAACCAAAAACGAGCTATTAAAAATACCATCGGCATCTCGACAGAAGGTGGCATGGGCATGTATCTAGGCCTCCCAGAGCAAATCTGCGGAGCAAAGAAGAAAGTCTTCTCTTTTTTCCATGATCGCCTAAGCTCCCGGGTTAATAATTGGTCTGCAAGACTTCTTTCCAAAGGCGGAAAAGAGATTCAGATCAAATCAGTGGCTCAAGCCGTTCCGACCTACATCATGTCCTGCTTTCTTCTTCCACAAGGGATAACAGACAAACTCCGTAGTGCCATTACCAACTTTTGGTGGAGCTTGAAACAAAATAACAGTGGAATACATTGGATTGCTTAGGACAAAATTTGCATTCCCCAGGATATGGGAGGCCTTGGATTTAGGGATCTTAACGATTTTAACCTAGCTCTGCTAGCTAAGCAGCTATGGAGACTCATTCAGTATCCGAACTCTCTTCTGGCTCGAGTGCTAAGAGGAAGATACTTTTGACAATCTGATCCATTAGAGGACCGAAAAGTCTACTCACCATCTTATGGATGGAGGAGTATGTTGGCTGCCAAACCGTACCTCAAATTGGGACTTAGGAAGACAATCGGGTCGGGACTCAACACTAGAGTTTGGAGTGAACCTTGGATCCCTGATGTTAGAGCCCAAGCTCCAAGAGCAGCCCCCCAAATCGGCTTTCAAGACCCAGGAATGCTAGTATATCATCTTATCCATCAAGATACGAAACAATGGGATGAGCCTCTCCTAAGAGTCTGCTTCCAACCTGAGGATGTCTCGCTTATCCTTGGGTTGAGACCTACTAAGAATCGGACCCTAGACGGATATGCATGGAACCATACTAAATCAAGAATATATTCGGTTGAATCGGGTTATGATTTGATTAGAAGAGCGAAGCTTGCACAAAATACAGATGTAGTGGGAGAACCAAGTATCACAGCTCTTCAAAGTTATGTTTGGAAAGTACGAACACCTGGAAAAATGAAACATTTCATGTGGCAAGCTTTATCAGGATGCATTGCTACTTGCCAAAACCTGACCCGAAGGCATTTGGGAACTGATAGGCGGTGCCCCCGCTGCGGGAACCCTGAAGAATCTATCAACCATCTTCTATTTTTATGTCCCCCGTGGCTTTACAAGTCTGGGCGTTATCGGACTTTCCGTCCCTTCCGGGCGTCTTCCCGAGTAACTCTATTTACCAAAATATGAGCTTCCTCTTTTGGAAAACAAAAGAGTTAGGCATGACAGATCCACAAAAGGATATTTATCCTTGGATCCTATGGTATATTTGGAAAGCCAGGAACGACAAAATTTTTAACGGGAAAGAAATTTCCCCGATAGATACCTTAATCCACGCAAAGATTGAAGCAGAAAGCTGGAGGAGTGCAAACAAAACGGAAGTAGACGAGGACGCAATAGACGAGACAACTCCCATTCCTCTAACTCCGTTATCTCTACCTGATGCCCAGAGGTTCCCGATCTGCCAGGTCGATGCATCCTGGATAGAGAACGGCCTGGCGAGTGGGCTCGGGTGGAGTCTGAGAAAGGAGAGGAGTGAAGAGATTTTTGGCCTTCAGGGCTGTCAGAGAAGCCTTTTGGCCCTTCATGCCGAATTGGAGAGCCTCCTTTGGGCAGTGTCTTGTGTGAGAGATAGACATATCATATCCATCCACTTTCAGACCGACTGCTTGGATCTGGTAAGCATGGCAGAATCTCCATCAGACTGGCCCTTCCTTTTAGAGTTGGAAATCTTCCGGACATTACGAGAAAACTTTTTGGACTTCACTATCTCCCATATTCCCAGGAGTTCAAATGTCCTAGCGGATAGTCTAGCAAAAGGAGCTCGAGCAAAAGGCTTTATCTATATCATGTTCACTATCCCTGAGAATAGATATACTAGGTATTATCCCCTCAATCGCCGGGGGCTAGGTCCCCACCTGTTGTTCCTATGACATAAGTTACCTTACCTAATTCTGACATTCGACTTGAAAGGAAAGGATAAGGAGCCTCGTCATCATTTCCCTACGTGACAGAAAGAGAGAATTTCGTAGTTAAGGTTATATTAATAGTGTTTGTTATTTCATTTTCAGGGGAAATCAGCAGCAAATCTCTGGAAGTTTACGAGGTTCTACCACTGCGGAGCCCAATCATAATCAAAAGAATTTTATATAATTTTTTTGTAGTTTACATTTTTTATGATTTTGTAGTTTTCATTTTTCCCTTTAACTAAACATAATTTTTTTTTGTTTTGTTATTTTATCTTCTTAAAAAACAAATAAATAACAATAATTTCATTTTTATTATTATTAAATTGATACACAACCTAAATTAACAACTATATATCATAATCTGGTGAGTTAGAAGTATACTACTGTTCACGTTAAACACGTTCAGCTCTATTCTATATAATAAAAAAAAATGAAAATCGATCTTATTACTTTCTTGTTCAATCGACTTCGTATTCGGAGATGTAGTTGCAATCAGCTCGCTTCAAGTTTTCTTATATTGGAATTGAAATTTCTGTTTCTTCTTCGTATTTCGTCGATTTGTTCTCTTTGCAATTGACTGTGCTGCAATTGGGGCTCTAACTTAGTTTTGTAGTTGGGCCCAAAGTAATTTTGAAGCCCAAATCATAAGGAGAGAGAAATCAAATTATCAAATAGGCCACAACACCAATCTTGACCTTTTGCCTCAACTTTCTCTTATCACGACGTTGAAGATTATTCTCATTTTCGATTGCAAAACCAAGCCCGCGGCAATTCCGATCACCATCGATTTCCTGCCGTGCAACTCTGGCGGTTACTTCGCCGTGTACCTCCTCTGAAATCCTCCAAAGCTCGCGACTCCATCCCCGTCGATTGTAGAGATCGTCAAATCTCGATTTCAAACTTTCTCGACTCTGATCTTGGGACAATCCAAACGAACGGACCCGATGTTATCTCGTCGTCTCGTGAATCTATAAATTTCCGACGATGAAGGCTTCTCGAGTTTTGGCGGCAGCTGCCGCGAGGGTTGGACAGGCGATGAGGAAGCAGGTGTTAACCTTGACGGACGAAGCTGCTTCTAGGGTTCATCATCTCTTGCAGCAGAGGCAGAAACCTTTCCTCCGATTAGGCGTAAAAGCCCGTGGCTGTAACGGTTTATCATACACTCTTAATTACGCCGGTAACGTCACATGACTCTCTCTCTCTCTCTTGAATTTCAATTTCTATGATTAAATTTTGATTTACCGACGGCGAATTGTTGATTTTGGGTGGAAGCAACGTATTACCAAGTTTCACTCTTATGATTTTACGGCATTGATTTTAGAAATTTTCAAACTTGTGCTGAAAAAAAAACCTAAACTTGGCCAAATTGAGATTTGGGAATGATTATGTGTGTCTTCAGTAGTCATGAATCTGTTTGTTATTAGCTTATCGATGAAGAAGCCATATGCATTAATATGAATCAAGTGCTATCTAGTTTTAGAAGAAAAGATTATGCGGATGATTCTTGCCTTATGAGACAAATTCAGGGACACTAGCTGAATGCATAGGACCATAGGTTCCCTTAAAAGTCTCTAGATGCTCGCCTCAGGTTTTATCCTCTGGCTTTTAGCTCGTCGATGAGAAATCCATATGCATTGCTATGTTCTAAGTGCTATCTATTTTTGAGTAAGAGATTTGGCGGATGTTTCTTTTCTTGAAGTGTCTAGTTTAGAGTAGAACATTCAAGTTGGGTAGATCCTTAACATGGTGTGTCTCAAATTTGATAAAAACGCTAAAAAGCCACCTGTACTGCATCCGTTTTGATGTTTCTTGTTTCCTTAAAAAACTCAGGGACAGTAGTTGGATACATAGTTGTACTTTAAGTTTCTAGATGCTTGCCTCATGCTTTGTTCAACTTTACGTAACTTGATAGTTAGGTTTACATTCAGTTTGGTTTATGTCTATATGAATGAATCGAAAAATGTACTGGACTAGCAAACAAAGCAGTCTCGAGTTTCCTTTTATAGTTCATTACGATGCACTGTTTTCTCTATCTTTACACCTTCGACTGCACAATTTATCAGTACTAGGAACTTTCGGAGTTTCTTGCTATGTTACATGTTGGTGATTATATATCTTGAGCCGTGGTTTAAGTATATATTTTTTTCCGGGAATATTGTTTTCAGATGAGAAAGGGAAATTTGATGAGCTGGTGGAGGAGAAAGGTGTGAGGATTCTTGTTGAACCAAAGGCCTTAATGCATGTGATTGGAACCAAGATGGATTTTATAGATGATAAACTCAGGTTTGGACCACCATAACCTTACAAACCCATAGTCTAATTTTTTATATGATTTCAAACTTGTCGTCTACTTTCAGGAAACTGACAATAATACAACACCGTTCTTGTCGATTTTGGAAAACCCCATAAACCTCTTTTTTTTTTCCAATTGTAGATCAGAGTTTGTGTTCATCAATCCTAACTCACAAGGGCAATGCGGGTGTGGTGAATCGTTCATGACAACATCTACCTCCAGTGCTAAGCAGAGTGGTAGTTAGCACACGGGCTCTACACTATCATACACTACATTGTTACTAGACTCGGAGTACGGATAAGAAATTTAAGGCTTTGCCAATAAGAATTGAGTTTTATGTTTGTGTGCCACTCTAGGCATAGATTGGTCTCTTCATTGCATTTACATTAAAAGCTGTCCAGTCGTTGCTTAGAGATCTTTAATGCGATCAGTTCATGTATTCTTTATATATGTAAATTAATTTGTGGATACCTATAAGGCATTGGTTAGTTATTTCATGCTCGCAGAACAGAATTGTGACCGAATTCTGATGCATCATATGAGTTGTGCAAGCCTTCGTGATTTGCGGTTCACGGATGTATCCATTGCATCTGGCTGTCTAGCTGCAATCAAAACTATTTATAACCCTTCATAATGGCGTAGATATCGTTCTTTGATTGAGCAAATCAGTAGCCTTTGCACTGGCTTTGCTCTTTTGGATTGGAGAATCAGAACTCAAACTTTATAGCCCGAGAGATATCCTTCAATAGTGTTACACGTGATGGACGCTTTCAGTCGAGAGGCCTACTCTTACCCTTATAGCAGCTCCAATAGTAGTATTAGGAGGGGTTCTAAATGTGTTTTTGATTTAAAAAAAAATGTTTAAATGGTTTAATATGCTTGAGCCATCTTTTATTTTAGAGATTGAAGAGCCTGGGTTGAGCCCCATATGTGGCGCAAAAAGATTGGTGGCGTTTTTTAATTTTTTTTTTGTTTTTTTTTAATCAAAGCTTCTGATTGATGTAGAGTCTGTCAAATGAAAATATTGTTGAGAATATTTTCTATCTTCTTTCTTCGACTTCGGTGGTATCGAAGTATCCAGAAACGCGATAATCTCTCCTCCGGCGTTCGATCTTGGCGAGTCGATGGCGGCGGCGACACAAGCTCCTTCTCCTCCGGCGTTCTGCTTAGACTCCGATGGATTCTTCTCATCGGAAACGCGACCATGTTCCGGAGCTTCCTCCCATAGAAACGAGATCGATCCAAAGCTAAATTCACAGGCAGCATCTCAGATGCTCTGTTCTCATCCCACTTGAGTCCTGTAAATCCCTTATTCGGATGACACATCTAAGTTTGTAATTCACACATCTATGTTTTTTTATAGAGAAACTGGGTGAGTTTAGAGCTGAGATCAAGCTTTCTCTCTTCCAGCTTTGGCTCAGTCCACAAATAATAGCATCCATAATTATGCTGGTTAAGATCTTCCCTTTGATGTAATGTGTTTGCCTGAATTTGTGGGTTCTTTATGTATTAAGATTATGATTGATGATATCAAGTGATCATGAAAATGTGTTGTGCCATCTTCCATCCTTGGTGAAGCTGCGAAAGGAAGGCTTAGATGGTCACGAGAAGATCAAGCATGTAATGGTGACAGCATCTCTACTAGTCTGTGGTGCAATGACAATGACTTGGCTGTGTGATACAATATCAGAGTCTGAAATGTAATAATAGGAAACTTGCTTATAACCGGTTTCTATGCATTTTTACAGGTCATGGATCATCTCTAATTATATGTGTGGGAATATTGACGGGCTACACAGAGACCTTACACAAAATGCTCGATCAAATCTCAGGTACCTTTTGTTTTTCTTACTCCATATTCCCCAAAATTATGGTTAGTCTTTACTTTAGACCTGCATGTCTTCCACATTTCCTGGAAGTAACTATCATTCGCCTCTCTATTCAATTGATTTGTAAAAAAGAGAAGTCTATTGTTTTTTTCAGGAAGTTTGTCGAATTGGTGGCCTTACTTGTTAGGCTTGCTGGGCATTTTTACAGTAGTAACTATGTTCGCTGTTGTTGTTACTGAAGGCTGCAGGAAGATAAAACTTCAATATTATGGATTTAAACTTGCTTCTGCTTCGAGATAATATGTAGGTCATCATCAGTATTTTGTAGAAAAGATTGTTGTATATTGCAAATTGTTACCATTAATATGATTGTGGATCTCTTTCTTCTTGTTCTGTTTTTAATATGGTGGTGGTATCTTCATATCATCTAAACTGATCATGTAATTATTGTCTTGCAGGACACCAATGAGGCATGGACAAAGGCTACTGTCATCGGTTTTTTGAAGTTACAGGCCACCGTTTTTGTTTTTGTGTTTTGGGTTTCATTTGATAACAATTGAGTTTTCATGGCATCGGTGCATTCATGTGGATTTCATTTGTTGTGTGTTTGGGTTTAATTTTTGAGTTTGTGTTTTGGTCGTGATAGTTTTGTGGCAAAGTTTTTAATTTGTATTAATAAAATGTTTGTATTTGAAAAAAAAATGACATTTTTTTTTGTTTAAAGCCTCTTTTAAAATTATATCAATGGACACAAAACAATGAAAAAATTTGTAAGAGGCTCTAATTCACTGAAGTGATAAAAAAGCTATTAAAAAATAAATTAGATCCCTTCATTAGAGATCATAGTTGGAGATGGTCTTAGCATCTAGTTACTCTTTCCTGAGATTACTAGGACGTTTCTATTATTTGTTTTTTTCCTATCCAAGTAGGTTTTGGAATACTCTATTTCTTTGGAATACTATGTTAGAAGGAATTTTAGATGGCAAAAAAAAAATGAATAAATATCTGACCAAAACACATTTTTATATCAAAATCAGGTTGAACCAACCAGATGTTTTATTTTTGTTCAATTATAGATGTCCTCAAAGAGTATCTCAAGATCAATGAAATGATGTTTTATTTTAGGGTTTATCAAGATCAATTACCATTCCAATAACATAAAGGAGATGATGGATTGTAGATTGTTGAACCCACCAGTGAAGGCTACGGCAGATTTTGGTTCATTTATGGATGTCCTCAAAGAGTATCTCAAGAGCATTAATGAATATTTGGTGTTGAGAAATTAATTTATTTGTTTGTTTTTTTTCCGAAACAATTCTTTTTCTCTAGTGCACTCATCAGGTCCTATGATATTGCTTCTTTGGACTTTTGAAATTAAAGGATTCGTTAGTTCCGTGATGCTTGCTAGTTGCTTCACAGTCTGACTTTAACATGTGCTCTATACAAAATACTCACAATTGGATTCTTTTTTCATATTTCTCACTTTTCATAAGAACAAAACTGGTTTTTTTTTTTTTTTTTTCCCCGCCCATCAAAAAACAATCACATTTGGCCCAACGTATTAGTGATCCGTGGACCACCATCGTTTAGCTCGTTATGATCGATATGGGAAAAGATAACGCCTCTTGCTCGAGCTCCTTTCGCAAGACTATCCGCCCGGACATTTAGATCCCTCGGAATATGAGATAAAGTGCACTCTGAGAAGCTCTGTTGAAGTAGGCGGAAAGAGTCTATCTCTGCATTAAAGGACGGCCAATCAGCTGGAAACTCAGTCATATTCACCAGATCCGAACAGTCAGTTTGAAAGTGAACCGAAAGAATCTGTCTCTCTCTCAAACATGACATAGCCCACAGGAGGCAATCCATCTCGGCGTGGAGGGCCGAGAGGCTTCTACGACATCCCTGTAGTCCAAAAAGTTCATTTCCTCCACCATCCACAAAGCTCCATCCGAGGCCACTAACCTGTCCGCGATTGATCCAAGAGGCATCAATCCGACATATTGGGGTTTGTGGTGCCTCGGGTATCGCATTGGTGTCCGGTGGAAGGCCTACTTCCTCAACTTGGGCGTCGTCGCTGTCCTCAGGTTGGTTCGCAACTCTTCAACTTTCTGCTTCCACTTTGGCATGTATCCATGTATCCACCGGGGAGATTTCTTTCCCTTTGAAGATCTTCTCATTCCTTGCTTTCCAGATAAACCATAGGATCCAAGGATAAATATCCTTTGTAGGGTCCGTCATGCCTAGCTCTTTTGTTTTCCAAAAGAGGAAGCTCATATTTTGATAAATAGAAGTACTCGGGAAGACACCCGGAGGGGACGGAAAGTCCGATAACGCCCAGACTTGCAATGCCGGGGGACATAAGAACAGAAGGTGGTTTATGGTTTCCTCGGGATCCCCACAGCGGGGGCAGCGTTTGTCGGAACCCAAATGACGGTATGTGAGGTTTTGGCATGTCGCCACGCATCCAGATAAGGATTGCCACATAAAGTGTTTCATCTTCCCAGGTGAACGAACTCTCCAAACGTGTCGTTGTAGGGCAGTGATGCTTGGCTCCCTAAACGCTCCAGCTTCTCGTTCAATCTTCGTTCTTCTAATTAGGTCATATCCCGACTTAACCGAGTACAATCCCGATTTGGAATGATTCCAGGCATATCCATCCAAGGTGCGGGTCTGGCTAGGTCTCATCCCGAGGATAAGGGGAATATCCTCAGGATGGAAAAATTCTCTAAGCAGGGGAACGTCCCACTGTTTAGTATCTCGGCGGATGAAAGAGTATACCAGGATTCCCGGCTCTTGAAATCCAATATGCGGGGCCGGTCTAGGTGGCCGAGCTCTAAGGTCAGGAATCCACGGTTCGCTCCAAACTCTCGTATTTAGGCCCGATCCAATTGTCTTCCTCAGTCCCATCCTCAAAAACGGTTTTGCGGCCATTATACTCCTCCACCCATAGGATGGTGAGTAAACGTTCCGGTCATCCAGAGGGTCAGACCGGTTAAAATATCTGCCTCTTAAGACCCGTGCCAAGAGAGATGAGGGATATTGAATAAGGCGCCATAGCTGTTTTGCTAGAAGGGCTAGGTTGAAGTCTTGTAGGTCTCGGAATCCGAGGCCTCCCATATCCTGAGGGTTACAGATCTTATCCCAAGCAATCCAGTGTATTCCGCTACTATTCTGTTTTGAGCTCCACCAGAAGTTGGCAATGGCACTCCGCAATTTATCCATCACTCCTTGGGGCAATAGGAAACATGACATGACGTACGTAGGGATGGCTTGTGCAACGGATTTGATTTGGATTTCTTTTCCACCTTTGGAAAGAAGTCTTGCAGACCAGTTATTGACCCGATTGCTCAGACGGTCATGAACATAGGAGAAAACTTTCTTCTTTGATCCACAGATCTGCTCTGGGAGGCCGAGATACATTCCCATGCCGCCCTCTGATGATATTCCTATAGCATTCTTGATGCTTTGCTTCAAAAGCGAGTCCACTCTATTCCCGAACATAATGGAGGATTTTCCCAAATTAAGTTGTTGTCCCGAGGCCCCTCCATATGTATCAATAATCCTGAAAATCTTGGCTCCCTGCTGAATGTCCGCTCTACAGAAGAAAAGACTATCATCAGCAAACAGAAGATGTGAAACCGGTGGACTTGCTTGGGCTACTTTCAGCCCAGAAATGCAATTGTCCTCTTCTGCTCCCTTAAGAAGCGAGATGAGAGCCTCAATACAAAGGATAAAGAGAAAAGGGGATAGGGGATCTCCTTGTCGTAATCCTCTGGATGGGGTGATCTTTCCTTTCGGTTCTCCATTTATAAGTATCTGATATGAGACCGAGGAGATACAGAACATGAGGAGTCTGACCCATCTCTCTGAAAATCCTAGTTTACGCATAAGGGCTTCAAGGAAGCTCCATTCTACTCGGTCATAGGCTTTGCTCATGTCTGTCTTGATGGCCATGAAATTTTCTCTACAGACGGGGTTGGTACGGAGAGCGTGAAAGTTTTCTTGTGCCAGCAGAATGTTGTCTGTAATAAGACGTCTAGCCATGAAGGCCGATTGAGTCTCTGAGATTAAATTTGGTAGAGTCTTCTTAAGTCTCTTACATAAAAGCTTAGATATAATTTTATAACTTACGTTGCACAGGCTAATCGGACGAAATTCCGTCATCGCTCTGGGCTTTTCTTTTTTAGGGATAAGACATATGTTCGTTTGATTAAGTCTAGGATCGAAGGATCCCGAAGTGAAGAAATCTCTGACCAGTTTAACTATATCATGGCGAAATTCAAGCCAGAATTTTTGGTAAAATTTGCTCGTCATCCCATCGGGTCCCGGGGCTTTGTCTGGGTTGATATCGAATAAGGCTTCCTTAATCTCTAATTCTGAAGGGTCCATAAGCAGGAGTTGGTTAGATGTATTTGTGACTTTCTCAGTAATAAACCGGAGGGCCTCTTCTGGATCCGTCGGCTGTGACGAAGTGAAGAGGTCTTGGAAGTAGTTGGACGCCACCCGTTCAATACCTTTCGCATTTTCCACCAAATTTCCATTATTATCTTTTAAGGAGATAATGCGGTTCCGGATTCTCCATTGTTTGGTTAGAGCATGGAAAAATTTGGTATTCTTATCTCCCTCCTTGTGCCACCGCTCCCGACTCTTTTGTTGCCAATATATATCTTCGTCACGAAGCGCAGCACAGAGTTTTCTTCTGATCTCTTATATTTCTTCTGTCGTGGTGTTCTCATCATCTTGTGCTGAATCTAATTGATCCTTCAAGTCTTCAATGAACTTCTCCGAATTAGTGGGGAGAGATTTCTTCCAAGTGGAGATACTCTTTCGACAGTTTGCAATTTTTTGGTGGAAACCTCGACGAGAGGTTCCATCAAAAAAGCCCCATCTAGAGATAACTGCCTCCTTAAAACCCGGCTTTCCCAGCCATCTTTTATCAAATCTAAAAGATTTTTTCCTCCATTTGTTATCGATTCGGATCATAGCTAGAACTGGTCAATGGTCCGATCCCCATAGTTTCAAGTACTCCACAGAGGTGTGGGAAAATTTGGATTGCCATTCCTGGTTTCCAAGGGCCCTATCAAGGCGGCACTTAACTTTACCCGACCGTCTTTTTCCTACCCATGAGAATGAATTTCCTTTATACGGGAACTCCAGCATACCACAATTATCCAGCATGGTTCAAAAGGGAATAAAGGAAAGTTCAGATCTCCTTCGTCCTCCTCATTTTTCATGGTTTCCTACTATGTCATTAAAGTCCCCTATCATAAACCAGGCCCCTTTTCTAGCGAGGCTCATCCGAGTGAGCCGCTCCCAGACGTGTTCTCGGTTTTTTACCACCGGATCTCCGTAGACGAAGGTCATAAAGATTTTCTGTCCGTCTAGAGTGGTTTCTATATCAATTAGTTGCTCATCCGAATAAGAAATAGAAACCGAAGGTTCGTCCATATAAAAAAGAGCTAGACCACCGTTACGACCTCTTGGTTCAACGGTATAAACATGATCATAGCCAAAATGTACTTGCATATCTTGCAGAAAAAAACGGTTGTTCTTAGTCTCAGATAAAAATAAAAAACGAGGAAAAAAACAGTGGTGCAGTTCTTCTAAGTGGTCTTTCGTCAGGTCGGCTCCCGCGCCCTGACAATTCCAGCTGATCACGTTCATCTTGGTCCGGTAGCTGGATCCTGGGCTCCCTCCCCTCCAGATTTTCCTGGGCCTTTAGCTTTCTGGGCCTTGTTATCCTTGATATCCTTCTCTTCATTATCCTTCTCTCCATTGGGCCTCTCTGCATTGGGCTTCACCTTTTTTCTTTCTTTTTTCACCACTAGGTCTGGGCCTGGGCCTGCAAAATGAGCCTTATTTTTTCCTTTAGCTTTTGGGGAAATACGGCCCAGAGTGAGATTTCTCTTCTTGAGAGAGACACCGATACCCGCCGGCGAACGAAGAACCTTTTTTCCGGTGATGCGGCTGGCTTTTCCGGTAGCTTTAGCCGGCTCAGGGATCGCCGGGTTTTTTTCTGGGCTTCTCCACCATGATGCCCTAGTTTTCCGCTGCTCACCATTCTCGGGAGTATTTGGGTCTTCAGCTGCAATCATCGGATGATCCAATTCCAGATCTTCCCCTAGCAAATCGTCACCTTTGAGAAGCTCCTCCAATTGTTTCTCATCGTACAGCTCGGAGTCATCAAGCCAATCATCGTCTTCCTCAATGCCTTCAATTTTTCCAGATTCCTCCATGAAATCTGGTTCAGAATGGTTTCCCTCTCCCTCGACACCAGCGTCTTCCGTGATATTATGGCCCCTTTCTCGCTCAGCTTCCAGGACGACATTTGCTAAACCCAAAGAGAGAGCATCACCAGGTACATTCTGGCCTTGATCCTCGTACATAGGCTCAACTGGAGCTTCTTCTTCTTCCTCTAATGTCTGCTCATACCAGCTCTTGTTGCTGAAGGATTGACGGGGAATGAGGCCCGTAGACGGAGCCTGAGATGGCGGTGAGTGAGACACTCCAACATCGTGACCCACAGGGTCAGAGAAGAGCATTTTTTCGCAGAGCTGCCAGTTTCGGAGGATTCCCCAGCCTCCATGCCTTTTCCCCAGAGGGGCCGCAAGATCGACTTAACAAATTAAGCTTGAAAGGTCGGCTTCTCTGATGCTCTGGAGAAGTCTTAATTTGCTTAGCCTTGAGTGCTTCTCGGCGGTGGGGAATATCAGAGAGTGTTCTTTGAGAGTCCGATGAAGCTCTCTGATTGGAAGGGATTTTTGGAAGAGGAGGTTTTTCAGGGTGTGAACCCTTCTTAGAAACAGGTTCTTTCACTTTCGTCTTCTCCATTTTCCTTTTGCTAGCTTCAAAAGAGTCTTCGTATCTTCTTTTTCGATACAGGTTGCCCGCGGGGATTTGGTCTTCTCTTTGTTTGTGATGTGAGGCTTCCACCGATTCATAACGACGTTCAAAACGTCTAGCCTCAGAACGGTAATCCCTTTGATGTTCCAGCCGGTTCCAGACACTACCATTCCTCCTCTCATCTTCTCTTTTTTCGTTGGGATCTCTCGCTCCTCTTCTTTCCCTGGCGCCATCGCCTCTGTCAGCAAAGGTGGATGTCTCCGAGATTAAGGGCTGCACCGGAAGGGTATGAGCAGGGGCTCTTTCACGCAGAGGGACTGAAATCTGTCCCGCTTGTCTTCTGAGATGGAGAATATCCCTTTCCCGGTTCTGATCATCCCGAGAAGCTTGTGCCAGGTTTCGTTCAGCTTCCCTTTGCTGCATTTTTTCTCTTCTCTGCTCATCCAAAAGATGAGGGCAAGTCCTCTCATCATGGGAGAGGTGTCTACAGGTAAGACACCATCTTTCCAGTTTTTCATACTTCATACCAACTCTCACAATCTCGCCGGATTCCAGTTTTACTCTTGCATTAAATTTGAGAGGTTTATCCGCATTAACTGAGACTTGGACTCTTGCAGCTCTGGCGTCAACAGCTTTGACATCTCCAAGACACCTTCCAATGGTGTTGAAATTTTCTTCAACCCAGAAATGAGTGGGGATACCAGAGATCCTAACCCAGAATATCATATTGCTTGGAAAGCTTTCACCAACATGAGGAGTCCAGCGCTCCAGAGAGAAAGACCAGCGGTTGAAATGACATGGTCTTTTACTGAGAACCTTCAGGAGATCTGCTTCTGAATCAAAGTCAAACTGGAATCTAGAGTTTCCCAGATCTAAGCCATGGACCCTTCCATCTACATCCCATATGTTTTGTCTTGGCATGAAAGCCAGAAGAGCTTCAGTGCTTCTTATTTCTGTATTGAACATTCTTCCTACCAGACTTCTGCTAAATCTGGCGATAAGGTGAGAGTTGTCCACATGGGGGAGCTCAATGATTTCATCATCTTCTTCCTCAAGGTGAGAGAGAACTCCTCCTTCATTATTACGGTCCATTTGAGCTGGAACAGAGGAGCTTACAGGCAAAAGCAATAGCTTGAGGTGGAAGAGGACTTTGAGACAAGGTTTCGCAGAATGAGGGGCTGTGAATAGATGGAAGCAGATAGCAGTAGAGGATTAGAACGGCGGTTGAAAAAGGTCTTAGTCCGAGACTAGAAGAGAGGAGGTTTCAAGCAGCTAAACAACTTCCCATACAGCGGGAGAGGTATTCAGGTACGAGCAGCAGAGGATCTCTGTGCCGATAAGGAGGGGAGCAGGCTCATTGCGGATAAGAGAGACACTGGACTGAGGCCGAAGCTATCAGGGAAACGAGTTGCCATAGTTGTTTCTTCAAAAGGGAAAGCCAGAGGTCGGGGCCGGGTGGAGGAGAGGAGGCAAAAACGGAACGGAAGTTCGTAGAAAAACAGAGTCTTCAGCTTGAGAGGAGGAGAAGAGCGGCGGTTTCCGAACAGGGAACAAGGTTTCCGAGGGAAAGTTGGTTATTTCGGGTAAAAAAGAAGGGCTTTGCATACAGAAAAGCAGATCTCAAACATTTTGGGCAATGCTCGAGAATCGTGCCTGAGAGAATCTACAATTTATTTATTATACCTAGTCTTGTATAGTTTATGTCTATATTTTATGAACAAAACTGGTTTTATTGTTTGTTTGTTTGTTTCTTTCTTTAACACCAAAAGCACTCAAAATTGAGGTTATTTAACACTCATGAGACAAAAACGTAACTAGAACATAAGAAAATACGAACTATAGAAAAGGTTGCATTGTATCACACAAGTTCAAAAAATAAGAGTAATATCACTATATACCAATAGATAACATGAAAATTAAGTGGCTCTGAAAAGTGGTTTTGACCACATACTGTTCACTGAGAAAAGTTCATAAAGTCCGTAAGACATATATCTGAAAAATTGAGTTCTCTCTCATGCGGTGGGTCCAAAAGATACAAAAAAGTGTCATGAAATATTGTGTATGTTTCACATACAATTGTTCGCTGTAATCAAGACAAAATAGAGGAAAGATAAAACAACAAAGGCAATAGAGAGAGAGAGAGAGAGAGTAGTTATTTACCATTTTTTAGTCGGGTCCAACTAAATTACAGATGCTCTCTTATGTTTTACGTCACTAACTACATGTTAACATATTAACAATATTATTGTACTTATAACATTTGGACAATACTTGTTATTATTGTTACCACGCTACCAAATATCGGATAACACGCCAACAAACACTACCTATTATTGTTAACATCTTAATAAATATCTGATATTATTGTTAGCACGTTAACAAGTATCATATATTTTATTGCACCGTAGTAACAAACTATGTTAACATGTTACAATATTTATTGTTAACAAGTAGAAATATTAACATATATCATTGTTAACAAATATAGATGTTAACATATATCATTGTTAACATGGAACAATAAGCATTGTTAACATGTTAACTTGTATTACATATTATTGTTAGCATAATCCGGACAAACGATAACACTCATATGTAGTTATCGGATATATATACATTAAAATTAGCAAACGAATACATAATCCGTTATATCGCATCTACCACATATGATACACCATATCTTATGGCAGGTGACAGGTGTCATTATCCAGAAGATAGTTATCAAGACTATCTCTGACCCCAACTGACGAGCATTAAATGCTGATGTTGGTTAATTTCTCTTCTTTTTTGCAAATGTAGTGACGTCAATTGGATGTAGGGTTAAAAATGTGAAGTTTTGCTGATGTGGCATAAGCTATTTAATTTTGAAGTATCTTTTGGTATATACTTAATTAAGTGGTCAACTTTTGGTATATACTAAAATGATCCAAAAAATAAAAAGTAAATGCACTAGATAACTTTGTTCCTGTTCCTAATTTGCAAAGTAGGAAGAAGCACTATTTTGTCTCTGTGCACATTTCAATATGGCTCTTTTATCCGGGTTGTTTTGAAAATAAGGACGTTTTTAAGTTTTTATTTGAGAAAATGGTAGTTTTATGTTTTAATTAGTCAGGGTATGGACATACTTTCATAATGCCAAACTTACCCTTGTTTTTGAGAGAGAGAGAGAAAGACAGAGAAGTCTGTCCCTTAGAGAGAGACAAGAAAATACCGTGGGTTCCAGGAGTAGTCTGTGTCCGCACGCGTAACAGCCGAGAAGAGAGCACTCACGCGCGTGGTTGAGTCGTTTTTTGGGCCTGATTTCGAATTTCAGAATGAAATTTCCAAAAACCACCTTACTGGGCCTCGGTTATGGGCCGGAAACTACCCAACTCATTACACGCAAAACTACCCTTCTCATTCTCTTTTTATTTTTGGCGGAAAAAATTGTGGTTAATTAGAGATGATGGAGAAAAATTGGTTAAAATAAGAAACAAAGTACCCTAACCAAATTAGAAACCCTAGTTTCCCTTTCCAGAAGATGTTGAAATTGAAGGGAAAATTATGCGATGATCAAGAGGACAACAACCACGGTTAGTTACTTAATCCTATTATTGTACACCCATAGATTTGTCATTGTTATTTTTGAATTTTTCGTTTTGGTGTTCGCTATTTGCCAGTAGTTTTTTAGATATGGTGTTCGTGATTTGCAGTGGATCCGTTCATTCTTGTTATGGCGGGAACGTGGATAAGGTACTATACAGGAGATTGGGATTTCAAAATGGATATATCTCGTCGTGGAAGGTGCATAAATTGCAAAGATGTGTCCGGACCAGATGATTTGAGAAATCTGATTGCGCATGAGTTTGGATTAGACCCGAGAGTTGTTTCGGTGGAGATTTCCTACTGGTTTGATAATGTTCTAACTGAGCTTAATGGTGATGGGAGTTGTCCATGTGTGATAGTTACTCCTCGAGAGTACAAATTCTTCCTTTTGCTGCATAAGTCTGACAAGTCTGTGAATTTATTTGTCACATTCAAGGAGTCAGTAAATGGTAAAATGGTGAGATTGAAACGGAAGGAAAGTCTTGAAGTTCAAATTGCTAGGGAACGGCGAAAGTCCATAGGGCATAGCCTCTTCTTCGGCAGAGTCTAGTCAACCCGATGATGAAGCAGATGATGAAGATATCGATGATTGTTTGCTGATAGCACAAGCCGAGAAAGTAGAGGCAGAGGCCACAATGAACACCTCCAAAGGTGAACAACCTGAAGCTGTCTCTGTAATCCATCCTTCGTTGGGATTAAAAATGTCCCAGGAATCAGAGAAAGTAGAGGCTAAGGCCAGCACTAACACCTCCGTTATTGTAAAACCTGATGTTCCAGGTCACGCTGTCTCTGTTGACCACCCTGAGTTGGAATTAAAAATGTCCCAAGAATCAGACGAGGCGAGAGATTCGGAAGAGAAGGAAGCTGATGATGTTGACGATGACGCATACGGCTCTGATGATGATTATGATCCGGATTATGATTTTGACTGGTAGAATGATTACATACTAGCAGATGGTAAGGGTTTCCATTCTAAACCTGGATTTGATGAGGATAAAGATGACTCTGGTAGTTCAGGGGGTTGTGGAAGTAGTCGCGGAAGTGAGCCGAGTGATTCAAACCATATGGACTACTCCATTGTCTTAAAGGACAGTCCTATTCATTTTCCTGGAAGAAAGAGGACTCTATGTGAGAAGGTTCTGGCTCCCCATGGAGATGATGATGATTTTGTGCAGACTCCGACAGGCGATGTCGTTTGGGGGCGTCAGAATGGCGGTGCAGAGCTGAAGAAAGCGATTAAACGTACAGAACTATATAGATTTCCAGATGTGGCACCAGTCTCTGATGATATGGGAGGGGATTTCGATGAACTTGATTTGTCAAATGAAGATGGAGAGATATGGATTGGGAAAAAGTTCAGGAACAAGGAACACTTTAAAATCACGTTGGCCATCAATGCGCTGAAGAATGTAGTGACGTTCGAATTCAAAAAGCATGCGAAGAAGTACACAGTCGCCGAATTTCCAGCAAAGATATGTGATTGGAGGGTGTTGGGGTGTCAAGTTGGCGACTCTGCGTTATATGAGGTGAGGAAGGCGTGCTTGAAGAATACATGCCACCCGGATACAAGAAAGAAATTTCTAAGCATGCTACTTCTAAAATCATGGCGGCTCTGCTGAAGTCTAAGTACGAGAATGCAATAGTTGGTCCACGTGCGAGTGAGCTACCTGCGATTGTTCTCTCCGAATATAATATTACAGCCTCGTACTGGAAATGCTGGAAAGCTAAGGAGCTGGCTATATACTCTGCTCACGGAACAGAGGAGACTTCTTTCAAATTATTACCGATTTACCTCCATGTGCTCAAGTATGCTAACCCCGGCACCATAACGCATTTGTCAACCGAGAGAGATGAAAAAGATAGAAAATGTATGACCAGGTTTAAGTCCGTATTTATGGCATTGGCTGCATGTATATCTGGATGGAAACATTTGAAACAAGTAGTTGTTGTTGATGAGACTCACCTGACTGGTAAGTATAAGGGTTGTCTATCAACGGCCAGTGGACAAGATTCTAATTACCAGGTTTTTCCAATAGCGTTCGCCGTTGTCGATGCAGAGTCTGACCAGACATGGAGGTGGTTCTTTGAGAAGTTGGTAGACATTATTCCAGATTCCTCTGATCTTACTATTATCTCGGATATGCACGGTGGAATTGCCAAAGCTAAAAAGAAATGGTATCCACAGTCACACCACGGTGCATGTCTTGTCCATATCCAGAGAAATGTTCACGGTAAATACAAAGGTTCCGGTCAGAAAGGGTTGGTCGGAAAGGCTGGAGAAGCGTTCACAGTTTCTAATTTCAAGAAACTATACGCAAGGCTGAAGGATGTTGATTATCGTTGTTGGGAGTACATGGAAAAAATCCCTCTTGCGCTGTGGACTAGATCACACTTTTCTGGTCAGAGGTATAATATGACCTCCAGTAACATTGCGGAGTCTCTGAACAATGCACTATTCGCAGCAAGAGACAGTCCAATCGTTGCAATGCTAGAATTTATCAGGCGAATGTTAAGTAGGTGGCTTGAATGCAGAAGAGAGAAAATTCAAAAGATGGATGGTGACATTCCAGAAGAAGTTGACAAGTTAATGAACCTGCAGCTTGAAAAATCTGCTGCACTATCGGTTCAAGGCATTTCTTTGTGGGAGGTTGAAGTGAGTTCTGAGTTCGGTGTACGGCGGCATGTTGATCTCCTAAAAAAAACATGCTCATGTCTAGAGTTTCAGACATTGAAATACCCTTGCCGACATGCAATGGCCGCGGCTAGGCTTCGCCAAGTGGAGTACAGCAGTTTGGTTGATCCAATTCTTAAGAAATCAATTTGGAGTGCAACAGTTTGTGGCAAAATCCTACCAGTGCCCGACCCTGACGACATTGGTATCCCAGCAGAGGTGCGTGACCTGAATATTATGCCACCTAAGTCAAAACGTCAATCAGGAAGGCCTACGACGAAGAGAAAACTTTTAGCAGGAGAGTATTCTCAGGTTAGTGTACACTAAGCAATTATTTTTCCCCAGTCATACTGATTACTGATTACTGATATACGCTGTTGCAGGTTGCGAAAAAAAAGAAGCCAAACAAATGCTCGAGATGTGGAAATCCCGGCCATAACCGGGCAAAATGCAAGGAACCATTGGGTTGACCAGGTGTGGCTTTTGTGTGTCTTTTGTTTTGTTTAGGAAAGAGCGAGCCACATTGTTTTTTGTGTGTCTCTTGTTGGTTTTTTTGTGGAGATCTCGCTTTGTTTTTCGGTTTTGTTTCTTGCGTAAACTATGTTTCCCTATATTTAAACTTGGCAAGGCATGAATTATGTTATATTTGTTATAAAATTTATGATGTTTACTGGACAAGGTGTACACAGTTTGTGTACACCTGTGACGGTGGACACAGTTTGTGTACACTGTGATAGTGGACAACATGAATCAGTTTACATTATATGGTGTATGTGCATTATGGCTTATGGCGTATGCGCATTATGGCTTATGTCTAAGTTTACATTATATGGTGTACGCATATAAATATAGGGTGTATGCACATTCTGGCTTATGTTTAGTGGACAAGGTGTACACAGTTTCTGTACACCTGTGACGGTGGACATAGTTTGTGTACACTGTGATGGTGGACAACATGAATCAGTTTACATTATATGGTGTATGCGCATTATGGCTTATGTATAAGTTTACATTTATATGGTGTACGCATATAAATTTAGGTGTATGCACATTATGACTTATGATTACGTTTTAGGGTTTAGGGCTTAGGGTTTACGATGTAGGGTTTAGGGTTTATCTTATTAAGGGGATCAAAATAATTATCAAAGACATGGTTCTATAGCAGAGAAATAAAACATTATCTAGAAAACGGACAATGATCGTGTCTTTGAAATGAAATTATAGGACAGGACAGCACGAATAAATGGTTTTTTCAAAAATCAAGTCATTACGTGTTGGAGTACAAGGGGTCTTCTGCGAAGCATCACTTGCATCCTCAGGTGCAGTATGGTAATCTTTCCCTGCATTTGAGTCCTCCTCATTAGCCACAGCCTACAAACCACCGTAACAATAAAGCGTATAACATATCAATTGTATACCTAGCGTATACCTAAAGAGTACTGTATACACATGCATATCATATGAACAAGTTTAATGTCTGACCTGTGCATCCTGTGCATCTCTCTACGCTTCATTTTTCTTATATGCGTAGCTCAATGGGTGAGCAGTCTGAGGTTTGTAGACTACTAAGGTGCCAGACACCAAATTTGTTCGACCACCATCTACCTGAATAAGTCATTAAAAAATAGCATAGTACACACCCGTTATGAAACTTAATAGAGTCAGCTGCTGACTAAACAATTAGCTCACCTCGTTGAGGCCAGAAGGTGGATCTTCATCCGGATTGACGAAGTAAGGAGGTGGACGAGTTGTTCCTGAATTGGCTTGTTCAGGTTCAGGGGTCTTCGTCGGAGATTCTGGAGTCTTCAAGTACGCATGGTCCCTGGAGAATAATGGTCCCCGCCGTAGTAAGTAGAGGTCCCTTCTTCATCATCTCTTTCTTTCTGGCGTACGCTAGACGGTGCACCATCATCACCTCTTTCTTCACCTCCATCTTCGGCTTCGTCTTCATCTTCATCCGGTTTTTGACCACCTTTTTTTGGATTCTGTCCTTCTTCATCTTGTTTCCCATCTTCTTTTGACTGGTGTACATCGTCATCTTCTTCGTCCTGTTGGTATACGCCCAATCTCTTGTCCAACTCTGTCTTAATCTTACGAAGGAGCAATTCATTCTGACTTACTATCCATCTTTTAAAATCTTCAATCTGTCCACTTTCAGGGGTTTCATGTTCCGATAGATTAGAAGAGTTCTTGCCCCTGCCTCTTTTCCTCTGCATCTTACGTTTTTCACTTTGATGAGTTTTCAGTTTCTTCTTCGGTCGGGTGGATGGCTCAGGTTCCTGTTCATTGGTAACCTCGTCCTCTGCATCACTAAGATCCACGATAGGTGCCGAAGGTGTGAATTTGTACCCCTCGGCCATGAGTTCCTGCAAGAATGCAACTTTGGCATCCTCTACCTCATCTCCCCAACGCAATTCATTTTGTTGGTCATTGTCACCATCATCCACTACCATCTGTTTCACAGACAACTAAGACAAAAAAACAATTGCAAAATTACCAACCAAAATCACAGAGTACTTATCTTATAAGACAAGTACTACAAAATAAGACTAAAAATAGTACTACATATAATACTACAAATAATTTACTTGAGGGTCGGATTCCACGGCAAGTATGTCCCCAAGATGCAATAGTGTGATGACGTTTTAACAACCTTCGGGATCTTCAACGAAAGTCTTCAAGTTATCAGGTTGAGGAATTTTGGAAACCAACATTGGTATAGATTGGAGGGCCATGAGTTGTAGTGATAGAGGGAATCCATAGCATGCACTGGTTTTCTGTTAAAGTTGACGACGCAATCGTGTTAAAGGATTCTCCCTTTTCTCGACATCCGTGATTGCCTTCGGAGCTTGAAAACGAGATACTGTTTTGTTAAAGGATACCCTCCCCCATTGATACAGCATGAATCTATCCAAGTCAGTCAGCATCTCAACGTATTTCTCGGTGAGAGCCAGATTTTTGCTATTGCAAAACAGAACACCATCGACAAGAACGATTAGGGCCAATGGAAGCCGTTTCAATCGGGGTAGATCCAGGTCCTTTAGCATTTCAAGCACATCAAACACGTTCATAGCGGTCGCTCTTCCGAACAGGTCTTTCCAGATTCCTGTCTTTCCGACATCTTCTTCTTTTTCTGTGCTATCAGGTTCGGGATTGTAATTCAATCCAGTGATTTCCTTAAACTCCCGTATCGAATATCTCAGAGGTTGTCCACCAAAGAGGAACCAAATCTTGTGTTTCTTCGTGGTCACAAGTTGTCGTGATAGAAGGGCATGGACTAGTTTGGCGCTGTTGCAACATCTTGCAACAGGTAGATGGAATAACTTCCCAAACTGGGAATGAAGTAGCTTCTCAAGATCTTCAGTACCCTTTAACGCCTTGACAAGGAGGCCAATGACATTGGCCTTTGAATATATGTTCAACCGAACACCAACGGGGTAGCAACCATCGCCGAGGACCCTTTTTGGTAGTTTTTCCGAAAGGTTATTTGAAGCTTCTCCATCTTCCATGCCTGTATTTGAAGCTCCTCCGTCTTCCATTCCTGTATTTGAACCAAAACAACAAATCCGAAATGCAGGAAAGATATAATATTATGGATAAACAGTTAAATGCAAACCAGGGGAAAATTTTGAGGGAAAGGAGTTCGAAGGAGTTCGAAAGAGAGAACAGAGATCTGGAAAAACTACCCTATTTGTATGCTCTCATATATAAACTTCTGTAACTGTTTCTAGATGATATAAGAGTAATCCAACCGTTTGAATTCAATATATAGACATAAGTACTAGAGTTCATAACCGCTAATACATAAATCAGGCCAATCAGGCGCCCCGTTCAATCTTAATTTGAGTTACAAACCGCCAGTACAGTTCAGACAAGGTCGAAGTTCATAAAAGTAACTTACTTTTAGAATTCTGAGCAGGCCATTCTAGAAGAAGAGGAGCGAATTGTCTTTGGAGCTACACCGCCGGCGTGGATTGAGACGACTCACGTGAATGGGATGTCAACCCGGTCACTCCGTCGCAGTGGCATGGGCGGTATGGGCGACTGCTCCGTTGGAGCTGTCTTCGAGTTACTCCGGAGCACTCGCCTGGACACCGGAGGTACGGTGTTGTTGCGCCTTAACGATTTTTTTTACTCTCCGCGCCATTACAACGGTCAATCGGAGGGCTAATCGGAGATGGATTGCCGGAGATGCTAGATGGACTACGTCCATATGTGGATCCCAAATTTTATTTTTAATTTAAATGTTGGGGTGTCGATAAATTATACATTTGGTTTTACTTCGGTTTATGATATTGGACTTCGGTTTATAATTTTTTGTAATCGGTTTACCAAATCGGACTTTACCAAAAAATTTTAGTTATTTTACTTCGATAATGGCAATTTTGAAAATAAAAAATTGCCTTAGGGCCCTTGCGGGAAGACAAACAGTAAAAACAGCCCTATCATTCCTTGGTTTTGAAAACATTATATTCCTCTAATTTAAAACTTAAAAACTACCCATACAGCAATTTTCTCCTTTTATCCCTATATACTCTCTCACCCTCTGTACATATTTGTTGTTATCTCTTAAAAAGGCCACATTTTTAGAAGAAAAAAAGAGAGAGTAAGTGAGAGTGAGCTTCTTAAACAAAAGGTCAAAAGTGAAGACGAGTAAAGTCGGTGTATCGTCCCCTTCTCCAGAAACATCTCTCTCTACTTTTCTTGATTTCAAGCTTTGAATCAGCCGACTTTATAATCTGCCTCCTCATCTACGAATCTTCCATTTCCTATCTTTTCGTTGAATCTTGTGCAGGATTTATATCATCAGAGATTTTTAAGATCTTTGTTGATTTCTTTCTTCTTGAATCATTTGCAGAGATACGATGAAATCGGATCGAATCTTGCTCTAGATCCGTCCATATTCATCACAAATCATGACAATGTTTCCATAGGACGACTCGATACAAATCCGCGAGGTATGGAACGAGAATCTTGAATCAGAGATGGCAATGATTCGAGAAGTCGTCGACGATTTCCCTTTCGTCGCCATGGACACAGAGTTCCTTAGAATCGTCTGCAAACCAATCATTGTTTTAATGTAATATATAAGTTGTTAACATGTTAAATTTATTTGTATTGCGTTAAACAAATTAATATCATACTTTTAGAGTAATCTAGATAGCTGCCAATGTCTTTGCTCTAAAACATAGATAACTGCTAATGTCTTAACTCTAACTAAGTTTCAATGTATTGAAAATAGATAACATGTTACCGAATACAAATATCATGTTAGAGATGATAAATAAATTGTTAACGGATAAAATAGTATATTAAAAATAATAAATAAATTATTAGCGAATACAAATTTAGTGTTAACAAGATAACATATCTTTTACTGATATAAGCTTAGTGATAATCTTAGTGATAAGCTTAGTGTTAACAAGATAACATAACATTTATCTTGCTAATAAAGTATATAGTATGATAACAAGTTCGGTATTTATATAACTTATATACTAACAGAAAAAATATGATGAAAGATAAACTCGAAGAAAGACTTGTAACAAAACAAAGAAGGGTTAAAAAGTAATAATACATTTAAAGTGTTAGACAAATGTCATACCAATTTACTGTTTTTTCCATTTACTTATTTTTAACCAAATTATAGAATTTCTAGCAAATTATCTCAAAAATAAAAACACAAAAGAGATTCCTCTTCTACTAAGAAAATAACTTTCCACTTGTAAGCGTATAAGATATACTACTCTTCTTATCTGACTAGTAAAACTAGTAGTAAAACTAGGTCGGTTTCCATGAGACTCGTCTCTTCCTCCGCTGCAAAACCCTCAACACTGTTTCACAGAGACCAAGACCACCACAACGACCACCACAACGACCACCTCTGAAACGACCACCGACAAAAAAACCACGACCACCGACAAAAAGACCACGACCACCTACAAAACGAGGAACACTACTATCAAACTTGTTTTCATCAGAATCCTCGATAGAATCATCACTGCTTGAATCATCACTAGTGGTCTCCTTTTCAGGAGGAGTCTTGGTATCTTCTTTAGCCTTTTTCTGGAGAGGTTCCTCATCAGAAGAACTGCTTTTTGCCTCGGCTTTTACAGAGCCAGTTTTAACAGCAGTAGCAGCAGAACTTCATTGTTTGAACCACTCGATGAGATCATCAAATCCATCTTTTCTTCCATCCTCTGCACAGGAGCAGCCAATCCTTGTATTACCTCCATCACCTCCTTTGTATCAGATTTTTCATTCTCGATCCCATTACGCTTCTCCTAATTATCTTCTGGTTCTCTTTTAACATTCTTCAAAGGCCTCTTGTTATGCTTCTTAACAGAAGGAGCTGCTTCAGCTTTGTTAGCGGATTTGTTGTCCATGGAGAAGATGAGAAGAGCGGCTCTAGGGCAGAGCCGTGCTTACCATGTAGTGAAAAAGGCTTTCGCCTCAAGCCCTCAATATATGTAAATTTTTTAGGACCTCCATTTTCTTAAGAGGTGGTTAAGTGGTTTAAAGTTGGTGTGAGTTTTTTTTTACATAAGATGTTTTTTTATTTTTGTTTATAAAACGAAAAAAAAATAAATAGATTTAAAATTGAATGGCCTAGCTATCATATCTATAGAAAGAGAACTAGTTAGGAACTTCGATTATGAGAGTTTGGTGAAAGAGTTTATTGAAAAAGAAGAAAGAAAAATTATGTTTTAATTAGTTTTTTTTAGATTAAGATTTTATTTTGAATATTTTATATGATTTTAAATTATATTATATGTTTTTGTTAAAAATCTCTATTTTTTTTTAAACGAAAAAAGCCTCATTTTTTAAGTTTGCCTTAAGCCCTTATAAACCTTCGCACGGCAAGTTAAAGAGAAATAGTAAAGAGAGACAAAAACCTTGGACAGATATTTAAAGAAATTTCTGTGAAAAAGAATAAATCTCAATAAATCTTTGGTTTTTGCTTTTACCTTTTCCCATTTGCTTTCGAAATCCAAGGATGGGAAAAAAAGGAATAATGAGAAAAATTTATAAATGAAAGGAACCTTGTGGCCCAAGCCAGAATAATGGATTAAGACCCGAATCTTAACTCAAGCCAAAGTCATAACAAACCATCTAACTACTGTATACAATACTAAGTTAAGTAAACTACAGGTTTAGCAAATTCCAAACTTGAAAACTACATTCTCTCCCCATATTTTCCAACTTTTTAATGAACTCAAGTTTCAACCCATTTTAATTAATTTAGTATAATCAATCCCTATGAGATTCAGATAAGGCACGAAAGAGAGCAGCCACGATGGCTCACGGAGGCGGAGCCGTTGAGAAGATTAGCCGTTGTTCCAGATTTTTTCGTGTCCTCAAACTTGATAGTTAGGTTTACATTCAGTTTGGTTTATTTATATGACTGAATCTAATAATGTACTGGACTAGCTAACAAAGCAGTCTCGAGTATCTTTTTATATATCATTACGATGCACTGTTTTCACTATCTTGACATCAGCTATTGCATAGTTTATCACTACACTAGGAACTTTCGGAGTTTCTTGCTATGTTACATGTTGGTGATATACTTGAGCCGTTGTTTAAGTATATACTTTTCTCCGCGAGCTTGTATAAGATGGTGGAGGAGAAAGGTGTGAAGATACTTGTTGAACCAAAGGCCTTAATGCATGTGATTGGAACCAAGATGGATTTTGAAGATGATAAACTCATGTTTGGACCTCTATTACTTATTCACTTACAGACCCAATTGTCTGTTTTTATCTGTTCATGTCGATTTTTAAAACCCCATATATAAACCTCTTTTTTAGAAAAAAAATTGAGAAATCAGAGTTTGTGTTCATCAATCATAACTCACAAGGGCAATGAGGATGTGGTGACTCGTTCATGACAAATTCTACCTGATCCACTGCTAAACAGAGTGGTCGTTACGGCACGGGTGGTGATGCGTTATGAATGATGATGCATTATCATACATTACATTGTTATGATAGAATCAGAGACTCAGAGTCTTGATAACATTACATTGTTATGCCAATACGAAGTGAGTTTTATGTTTGTGTACGACATTAGGCATAGATTGGTCTCTTCATTGCATGTGTACATTAGAAGCTGTCTGGTCGTTGCTTAGAGATCTTTCTGAAAGCCATGTATTTAGTGCAAATGGGTAATTCTGATTTCATGAGATCATCAATTCATGTATGTTAAAGGCTTAAAGCAGACTTTGGTTGCCAAGGATGTCGTCAAGGAGTATCTCAAGAACCCTAATGAATCTAAGTGTTGAAAATCGAGTGTTTGTATTGTTTCTTCCGGAACAATTAATTCTTGTCTTCATAAAGTATTTACTGTTGTGAAAACTTAGAAACTTTATTAATCACTGGAATGTATATATAGAGTACATAGGGAATCTAGGTTAAGTACAATGCCCTGATGGGCCTAATGGGCCGGTATAAGAGTCCATATATGATATGTGTTATAACACTCCCCCTTGGACGAGTGAACCGGGTCAGCTACTCAATCGGGATCTCGATAATGCGCTGGGGAATGTTGCCTCATTAAAACCTTACCAGGAAAAACCCAGTGGGACAAAACCATGGTGAAGGAAAAAGAGTACAACACGCATTACTCCCCCTGATTGTAGCATCACTGCAGATCTCTAAGTCTATACATTCCTATCTGTTTGACGAGCTTCCGGTGTGTTGAAGTAGGCAATGATTTGGTGAAGAGGTCAGCTGAATTCTCACTGGATCGGACCTGCTGAACGCTGAGAGTGCCGTCCTTCTGCCAGTCTGAGGTTGAGAAGAACTTCGGTAGAATGTGCTTCGTCCGATCTCCTTTGATATATCCTTCCTTGAGCTGAGCTATGCATGCCGCGTTGTCTTCATACATCACCGTGGGCTGTGTGTCTTCGTCCATACCACAATCTCTGCGGATGTGCTGAGTCATGGAGCGCAGCCAGACGCATTCCCTACTAGTCTCATGAATGGCTAGGATTTCAGCATGGTTTGATGAAGTGGCAGTGAGTGTCTGCTTCATTGATCTCCAAGAGATGGCTGTTCCTCCATGCGTAAAAACGTAGCCAGTTTGAGACTTGGCAGTGTGCGGATCTGATAGATATCCTGCATCGGCGAAGCCGACTAACCCATCTTTATTTTGGTTAGTATAGAAGAGTCCTAAGTCTTGAGTACCTCGAAGGTATCTTAGGAGATGTTTTATACCGTTCCAGTGCCTCTGAGTTGGAGATGAACTATATCGAGCGAGGAGGTTCACGGCGAAACATATGTCTGGTCTAGTGTGACTAGCCAGGTACATTAACGCTCCTACAGCACTGAGGTATGGCTTTTCAGGACCAAGGATTTCTTCATCATCCTTTTTGGGACCAAGAGGGTCATCACTTAAGCTTCTAACTACCATTGGGCTGGTCAATGGGTGAGCTTGGTCCATATTAAATCGCTTGAGTACCTTTTCGATATAAGCCAATTGATGCACAAGGATTCCTCCTTTGATGTACTCAAGTTGTAATCCCAAACAGTACTTTGTTTTGCCTAGGTCTTTCATTTCGAATTCTGCTTTTAAGCAGTCGACTGTTTGGGAGATCTCACCAGATGTTCCGAGGATGTTTGGATCATCCACGTATACTGCTATGATTACAAATCCTTTGTTTGAGTACTTCTTGATGAAGATGCATGGACTGATGGGGTCATTTTTGTAGCCTTCTTTGATGAGGTAATCGCTGAGGCGGTTGTACCACATACGCCCACTTTGTTTCAGTCCATACAAGGATTTGTTCAGCCTGATGCAGTATTGATCTCGAGATGCATTTTTGTCTTTTAGTTCAATGCCATCTGGGAGTCTCATATATATTTCGTTGTCCAGGGGCCCATAGAGATATGCGGTTACAACATCCATTAACCGCAGATCAAGATTTTCTCTTATGGCCAGACTTATGAGGAATCGGAATGTTGTTGCATCCACCACTGGAGAATAAGTCTCCTCATAATCGATTCCGGGTCTCTGTGAGAATCCTTGTGCTACAAGCCGTGCTTTGTATCGAACGACTTCACCGAGTTCGTTCCTTTTGCGCACAAAGACCCATTTGTGGCCCACTGGCTTGATGTGTGATGGGGTCCGGATGATCGGACCGAACACGTTTCTGAGTTTGAGACTCTTTAACTCCACGTTTATGGCTTCTTTCCATTTTAGCCAATCTGTTCGATGTGTACACTGTGTTATTGACGTGGGTTCTAGATCCTCTTGCGTGAGCGCAACATCAAGTGCTACTTTGTATGCAAAGAGTGCATTTAAGTCGACTTCTTTTCGATTCCATTGTATTCCGGACATATTGTAATTGATGGAGATCTCATTGTTATCTTCTGAACCTGGAGATTCGGCGTCCCGAACTTCCATTGAGGGTTCATTAGATTGAGTCTCAGCCGCGGCTATGTCTGATATTGCAGGAATCCCGGTTTCGGTTATTGCACTTTTCTTTGATTTCCGGGGATTCTTATCTTTGGAACCGAGAGGTCTGCCCCGTTTGAGACGTGGTGCAGACTCTGTAGCAACTTGGGTCTGTCCCGTTGGGACAACTATTCGTACTGGTGCATTACAAGCTGGGATGTACGATTTGGTTACTTTGGTCGGGTCAGCAAAGGAATCTGGCAATTGATTAGCTAGCTTTTGATAATGAATAATCTTTTGGATCTCTGAATCACATTCTAGAGTCCGAGGATCTTGCCAATTTAATGATGTTTGATTCCATGAAAGATCTTTGACCAGCTTGTTTGTCTCACCACCTAAAGAGGGATATACCGATTCATCGAATTGGCAATCCGCATATCTGGCCTTGAAGAGATCTCCAGTGGTTGGCTCGAGATATCTTATGATGGTGGGAGAGTCAAAACCAACATATATTCCCATCCTTCTTTGAGGTCCCATTTTGGTTCGATGTGGTGGAGCAATGGGTACATATACTGAACACCCAAATGTTTTGAGATGGGAGATGTCTGGCTCATGACCCGAGAGTAGTTGGGATGGGGAATATTTGTGTTCACTAGATGGCCGGATGCGTATGAGTTCAGCAGCATGTAATACTGCATGTCCCCATGCTGAGGCCGGGAGCTTTGATCTCATGAGTAATGGTCGGGCTATCCATTGAATGCGTTTAATGAATGATTCAGCCAATCCATTTTGAGTATGGACATGTGCTACAGGATGTTCCACGGTTACCCCCATGGCCATACAGTAGTCATTAAACGCTTGTGAGGTAAATTCACCAGCATTGTCAAGGCGGATAGTCTTTAGTGGGAAGTCAGGGAAATGGGCCCGCAATTTTATGATTTGGGCCAAGAACCTAGCGAAGGCTTGGTTCCGAGAGGACAAGAGACAAACATATGACCAACGGGTCGATGCGTCTATAAGGACCATGAAGTACCGGAATGGTCCGGAAGATGGATGTATAGGTCCACAGATATCGCCCTGGATTCTTTCTAGGAAATGAAGTGTTTGTTTAGAGATTTTAACTGGTGAAGGCCGAGTGATCAATTTGCCTTGAGAACAAGCTGTGCACATGAGGTGTTGAGGATAAGATCGGTTTTCTTTGAGGGTATGCCCTTGAGAGTTTTGAATTAGTTTACGCATCATATTTGCACCGGGATGACCGAGCCGGTCGTGCCAAATAGTATAATCAGTAAACCGGGCTTTGAGAGTGGTATTAGCTTCAATCATACTGACTTTAGCATGGTAAAGTCCAGTAGAGAGCGCGGGTATGGTTTCGAGGATTTGTTTATGGCCGTCTACGGTTTTAGTGACTAGGAGGGATTCTTTGTTCCCTTGACCTTGGATTTCTATGTGGAAACCATTCTGTCTTATATCCTTGAAGCTCAGAAGATTTCTCTTCGAACTAGGAGAATATAGAGCATCTGGTATTTCAAGTTGTGTGCCATTTGATAGCAACACATAGGCATGGCCATATCCTTCGATAAGGTTTGAGGGACCCGCGATGGTGCTAATATTTGCGGTTTGATAGGTTAGGTTTATGAAGTAACTTTTGTTTCTTAAGATAGTGTGGCTGGATCCACTATCTACGACTATGGTTTCCATTTGCTGGTGTGCTTTTCCACCTTTGGATTTCTGACAGGCTAATGAAACTGGGAGCTAATAGACCTCAGTTAGCCGCTACAAATTCCAAGGATTGATCACCAAAACTGGAGAAGCTGCTGGTTGAAGAAGGAAAAACTCGGATCTGGTTTTTTTTTTTCGGTTGATTGTCGTGTACTGTAAGTGTGCGTGAGGGCGCGTCCGACGTTGGATCGACAAACGGTTTTCACCAGTAGATTCGTCTCGTCGAGGGCTTCGATTTGATATGTAGATCGTCTTCTGGTTCCTCACGGTTTGGAAGATATACGTCTTTTAAGTTTCGACTTGCTTTTAGGGTTTTGGTGGTGGCCGGATTTATTAGGGTTTTTCGCTCAGAGAGTCTTATCGTGCTGATAACGTGTTGTGAAAACTTAGAAACTTTATTAATCACTGGAATGTATATATAGAGTACATAGGGAATCTAGGTTAAGTACAATGCCCTGATGGGCCTAATGGGCCGGTATAAGAGTCCATATATGATATGTGTTATAACATTTACTTGTTTTTTTTCTTTTTTCTTGAACACCAAAAGCACTTAATTGTGGTTATTTAACACTCTAGACAAAAATGTAACTAGAACATAAGAAAAAACCGAACTATTGGAAGAGTTGCATTGTATCAGAAGCAAATTGAAAAAGACCAAAGAAATTCCTCTTTTTAAAGAAAAGAAGTTTCCACTTAGTAGAGCTTGGTCGATTTCCATGAGACTCGTCTCTTCCTCGGCCACCAAAACTTCAACAGATGTAACAATGGCCGCGGTTACCACAACGACCACCTCTAAAAGGACCACCGACATAAAGACCACGACCACGACCACCGACAAAACGAGGAACACTACTATTTTCAACAGAATCCTCGCTAGAATCATCACTGCTAGAATCATCACTAGTGGTCTCCTTTTCAGGAGGAGTCTTGGTATCTGCTTTAGCCTTTTTCTGGGCAGGCTCCTCATCAGAAGAACTGCTCTCTTCCTCGGCTTTTACAGAGCCAGTTTTAACAGCTGCAGCAGCAACTTCACTGTTTGAACCACTCGATGAGATCAACAAATCCTTCTTTTCTTCTACCCGCTGCATCACTTCCTTCGTATCAGAGTTTTCCTCTGCTTCAGCTTTGTTAGCGGATTTCTTGCCCATGGAGAAGATGAGAAAAGCGGCTCTAAGGTTAAAGAGAAATAGTGGAGATCGAATTAAACCTTAGACAGCTTCTTTGGTATTTATAATCTTTTTTTTTCTCCTAATTCAGGCTTGGGCCACAAGGGTCGTTTCATTTATTTTTTTTTCCATTGTTTTTTTTTCTTTGTTTCAAAACAGAACCGGAATAACAAGATTTTAATATGATGATGATTTGATTTTTGTATATGAACAAAAAAGAAAACAGAATCTAAATTCGAACCTAACTACAAAAACTATACCCGATTTTAAAACCTACATTTCTATTTTTTAAAAAAAAATAGAATATCTATTCGGTTAAAACCTGAATCTCTTAACTCACAAACATCATAACCAATTATTATCCTAGATTAAATTTTATATTGAAAAACTTTGAAAAAACCGAAAACCTAAAAAAAAACCGAGAAATCCGAACCAAAATTCTAATTCAAAACCCTTCGATCAAATCGAGGTTGGACTCAAAATGGACCAACGACCATCAACAAAGCTAGCGCTAAAGAAAACCATAAGGATACCCTAAATAAATTTAAATTCAAACAAACTTTTAGTTTGATTATATGTAAAATCCATCCCATTGCAATTTTTTTTTTTTGAAAATCTGATTCTTTTATAATTTGACGATTTATATTTTTTTTTTGCCATCTTACATATTATTATGAAAGCCCAGAACGAGCTAAAGATACAAACATTTTCGAAGCCCAAAACTTTTACAAATAAAAACCTAATTAAAGCCCTTAACATATGAGATAAGGATTAATGAACAAAAGACACGTAGAAACACGTGGAAAAGCCTTGGGATGAATGTCGGTTAACAGAGAGAAGATGCCGAAGAGCTTCGCCTGATACAGAGCTTCGCCTGAAAACCGAATATCCGAAGAGCATGACCTCCAATCGGATCTAGCATCCTCCTTGAACAAACCGCTGCTCCTTCACCGTTCATTGGCTCCTCCGTAGAGATCCCATGTATAATGCCCAGAAACTTTTAATCTCCGATTAAAGCAAAGCCGATCATCTTTGACTCACAACCAGTCACCCACTGCCTGAAACAAGGCTTTAAAAAGGGGAATCTAGGGAGATCTTACTCTCCCAGCCATGAGAGCATGATACCACAAGCTGAAGAAGAAGAGCTCTGAGAGTTACCACCAGAATCAATCACCACCGCCTCAATAAAAGAGGAACCCGATTTCAGAGGAGACATGGGCAAGACAACACCTGATTAAGCTAGAAAACCATTGCAGAAGCATAAAGAACATCGATTCCTCTAATTCAATGAAATTTATCACTCCACTAAGGAATAGTGATAAAGTTTAAAAAAGGAATCAACATGAAAGATAACAAAGTAATTCATAGCTACAGATGAACACAAATCCGAACAAGTCGGAATTATTATCCGTAAAACGAAAGATAGATCCGATTTTAATCGGAATTTACAGGAAAATTGAAGAGAAAAACTCTCTCTCTCAAAGATATAGATGAGAGAAGAGAGAGAGAGGAAAAAACTCTTCTCGATGATTTATACTTAGTAACGTTACATTTTGATATGAATTCTAAGAAATTAGCAACTCAAATATGGCTCGATGATAAACCTTTTTTAATCTTATTCCTTGTCAAACACAAATTCCTTGTAAGAGTTATTGTCCTACAGAGACAATCTATATACTTATTTGTGTAGTGATTAGCTAATGTATCATGTTCACAGCGAATTTCACAGTGTTTCGCTTATGTGTCATCGCCAGAATAAGTTTCGGCTGCAAATGATATTTTTACCCTATTTAGTTATTACATGTCATTTTTTGATTGGTTCTTATGTGATGATGTGTTAAAAATAACTTAAAACAAACCATTCTAAATTATTATGGTTAAATGCTTAATTTCGCTGTCAAATCAAACCGTTTCTAAAATTTCATAAAATCAAAATTACAAAAAAAATCTAACAAAAAGTAAAAAAAAAAAGAATCTATATATCTAACTAATGGAATGTCGTTAAAAAAGAAATCATTTCTATCTAACGGAAAGTCACTAATTATTATGATATATCGGTTAGTGTCACTACAGGAAAACACGTTTTGTGCGACTATATTTTGTGACTCATTATATGGTCGTCGCAAATAAGTGGGACTATTGTGTAACGTATTTGCGACGAATAAACGACTAACACAAAAAAAGAAACAAAATAGTCGCAGTTTAACGACGAAGCAAAAAGGTCCTACAATAGTCAGTTATATGCGACTGATTAATGACCGATTATTGACGACAGTAATATGGTCGCAAAAGCGTCGGGAAGTGTGACGATTTATGGACACTTATTTTAGTCCGAAAAGTTATTCGTTAAATAGTCACAAATTTTTGTGACTATATTTTAAAGAGTCGCAAAATAGTGACAACTGTTTTTACTAATGTCCCACATCGGTCAGTTTCTTAAGGAGCATGGTTTTTTATGTTGTATATATAATATTGCATGGTTGTTTTGGTGAAATAACTTATGGGCTTAAGTTTTGGCTGAGCCCAACATCCAAAAGTTTTTGTGTAAAAAAAATGTGGAATTCAAGAGAGTGGATGTATAATAGAATTGATCCACTCATAAATAATATTTCTAGTGACTTTTTGGCAGGAGTAGAGCATTTTATGAATTTTGCCAATAGTCAGTCACTTGCGCAAAGCAGTGGAGGTAGATTTCATTGTCCTTGTGTAAATTGTAAAAATAAAAAAATTTTACAAGGAAGTACAATTTCTAGGCATTTGCATAGTAGAGGATTCATGCCGGGATTTTATGTATGGTCCGAATATGGTGAAAATTATGATGTTATTGGTGGAGGATCAAATATTCCTCATTTCGATAATATAGATCATAATATTGGTAATCATCATCCAACAACATATGATGGAGGGAATGTCTATGCTGGGATGGTCAATGATGCATTTCATGGTGCTACACCATTTAATCATAATGAGTATGATCATAATGAACATGATCAAAGTGGATATGATCATGTTCATGAAGAACCTACCCAGGAGGCAAAACGGTTTTACGACATGTTAGATGCTGCAAATACTTCACTATATGATGGGTGTCAGGAAGGTCATTCAAAGCTATCTTTTGCTGCTCGGTTCATGAACATCAAGGCAGACCATAATCTTGCTGAAAGCTGCATGGACTCATGGTCTGAATTATTTATGGAGTATTTACCAGAGGGTAATCAAGCACCTAGTTCGTACTACGAGACAGAAACTTTGATGCGAAAAATAGGATTGCCGTACAATACATTTGATGTATGTATAGATAACTGTATGCTTTTCTGGAAACAAGACGAGCAATTGGAGCATTGCAAGTTCTGTGCAAAACCTAGATATAAGGCCAGTGAGGGACGCACAAAAATCTCGTTCAGTCGTATGTGGTATTTACCTATAAGTGACAGATTGAAGAGACTATACCAGTCAGAGAAGACTTCATCGTCGATGAGATGGCATGCTGAACATGAATCAGAAGACGGAATAATGTGTCATCCATCTGATGGGGCAGAGTGGAAGAATTTCCAACATTTGCATCATTCGTTTGCCGAAGAATCGCAAAACGTATATCTTGGGTTATGTACTGACGGTTTCAATCCTTTTGGTATGTCAAAAAAATCACTCATTGTGGCCTGTGATCATGACTCCATACAACTTACCCCTAGATATGTGCATGAATACTGAGTATTTGTTTCTCACAATATTGAATTCTGGACCAAATCATCCACGAGCCAGTCTTGATGTTTTCCTACAACCACTGATCGACGAGTTAAAGGAGTTATAGTATAATAGAGTTGAGGCATATGATATGTCATTAAATCAAAATTTCAACTTGAAATCTGTTCTTTTGTGGACTATTAGTGATTTTCCAGCATATGGTATGTTGTCAGGATGGACGACTCACGGAAGACTGTCGTGTCCTATCTGTATGGATGATACAAAGGCATTTTATCTTCCAGCTGGCAGGAAGACATGTTGGTTTGACTGTCACAGAATATTTCTTCCTAATAATCATTCTTTAAGGAAGAATAAAACAAACTTTCTTAAGGGGAAGAATGCAATGAATGACCACCCACCACAATCTTTAACTGGTGAACAGGTTTTATATGAGCGTATAATTAAGGCATATAGAACCACAAAAAACATCTGATTGCGGTGGAAATGGTCATAAACAGAAGAAAGACAGTTATGGGGATTTTCATAATTGGCATAAAGAAAGCATATTTTGGGAGCTACCGTACTGGACTGATCTGATACTACGGCACAATCTTGATGTCATGCATATATATCGAGAATAACTTTTTTGATAACATAATGTATACTGTGATGAATGTTAAAGACAGATCAAAATACACAGTAAAGTCAAGATTAGATATTGCAAGATTTTGTTCTCAAAAAGAATTGCATGTAGATGATCAAGGGAGAGCACCATTTCCTATTTGAAGATTGACTTCAAAAGCTAAATAAAGCTTACTACAATGGGTTAAACATGATGTTAGATTCCCTGATGGGTACGTAGCCGATTTAGCTAGTTATGCAGATATCAACGGTGGAAAGTTGTCGGGAATGAAAAGTCACGACGGTCATGTATTTATGGAACGATTGCTTCCATTTGTCTTTGCAGAACTTCTACCACGTAACGTTCATCTTTCACTATCAGGTATTTATATAAATCATCAATTATCATTTATTTATACATATATAAGGCATATAAGACATATATAACTTCTGAAGCATCAATAATAGGGATTGGAGCATTCTTCCGTGACTTAAGTAGTAGATCGTTGGATAAAACTCGCCTACGAATTCAGAAGGATAACATTGTCATGATTCTGTGTAATTTGGAAAAAAATACTCCCACCTTCGTTTTTTGATGTGATGGAGCACCTACCGATACACTTACCTTACGAAGCGGAGCTTGGTGGCCCTGTACAATATAGGTGGATGTATCCATTTGAAAGATTTTTCAAACGTCTAAAAGGCAGAGCCAAGAACAAAAGATATCCAGCAGGATCAATAGTTCAATCATACATAAACGATGAGATTTCTTTTTTCTCTGAACATTACTTTGCCTTGCAAATTTCGACCGCTCGGAGAAGAAGGTCTACTCGGTATGATGAAGGTGAAGTACATGTATATCCTATACTGGTACCAGATATATTCACTCAAGTAGGTCGTCCAAGTGGCCAAAGTAATGAATTTTGGTTAAATGAGAAAGATTATAAATATGCACATGCATATGTGTTGCGTAATTGTGACTATTTTCAGCCGTTTGAAAGGTATTTCATATAAGATTTAATGAATTCTATTTTTTTGTAATCAATATACGTAATTATTTCTTATATATATATATATATATTGTTTTGTTAAACAGTCACTTGGACCCTCAGATTCGTTTTCAATACCTGGAACTCTCTGATGATGAGGTGAGGTCGAAAAGAGATGAAGATTTTCCTATCTGGATTCGCCAATATGTACGTGTATAAAATCCGTCCACTTGTTGATTGATATATCATTAAAGAAAATTTAGGATGAATTTCATTTTATAATATATATGCATTCATGTAGGTGAATACAATGAGAAGTCAAGAAAACTTCTCTCATTGGGTTCATGAAATAGTGGAAGGTCCGGAAAATAAAGTGAAGTCGTGGCCCATGTATTTCACAAGAGGGTATTTGTTTCACACACGAGATCACGGACTTACAAAGAAAACAATGAATTATGGGGTATATGTGCGAGGACAAAAACATTCTGAAGCATCTGAAGAGGATGATGATGATTTCTATGGGACTGTGAAAAATATCATTCAGCTCGAGTATCCAGGATTTTTGAATTTGAAAATCACACTTTTCTATTGTGAATGGTTTGACCCTACAATTGGGAAAGGCACCCGAATTCGAGAAGGAGGCATTGTTGACGTGTTATCAACAAGGAGATATCAAAATTACGAACCTTTTATTTTAGGTAATTTTATAGTTTTATAGTTTATTAGTAGTGAACCAATGTGCAGGATCTCTATCTGATCAAGTTTTCCTCTTACTCAATGTGCAGGATCTCAAGCTGATCAAGTTTGTTATCTTACATATCTATACATTAAACGACCTCGGCAAATGTGGCTCAAAGTTCTCAAATTAAATCCCATATAACAAAAAAGAACTGGTCATATTACAGCAAACCATTGATAATGGCCACACGGAGACAATTGATGAAATCATCGTTGACAAATTAGTTGAGGGAAACCATCATTCTAAAAAAATCGATGTTGAGATCGAGGACGCAGAAGCAGAGGACGAATTTCTTTGTAATTTATCATCTTCATCATATGAAGATGAAGAATTTGAATAATACTTTCATCAGGTCTTTATATCTCTAATTAGATTTAGTTAATGTGTGTTTAGAAATTAATGTGTGTTAAAAATATTTATGTGTATTTAAATTTTAGAAATTGATGTGTGTTTGGAAATTTATTAGATATAAGTTTATACTGTATATTAAATATTTTAATAAACAAAATCATTGATTAAAACAATGGTAATTTGGTTACGTTTAATGGAAAACGATAAATAGGTTCTGGGTTCGATATGCCTAGAAATCGTTTATCATTATTTCATTATTTTACCGGACATAGAATAGTATATAATGGAAATAAACAATTGTTGATTATAATGGCAATTTGGTTACGTGCATTGGGTATGATTAAAAGGTCATGGGTTCGATACGCCCAGGATCCGATTTTTCTGTAAATATTAGATGAGTCACAAAAGAGTCTTTTATTAACCACACATTTGCGAATAACCCCTGAGATTTTACGACCAACACCTGAGTGTGAGACTCATTTGTTACTACTTCGCAACGTTTTTGATATTATGCTTAACATTCATCAATATAAAAGTGTAAAAATGTTAATTTACACTTTTTTACATAGTTTGAACTACTTTATACAATGAATCTTCAGATTGGAGGTTAAAAAATTAAATCCTAAACTTTAAAAATTTTGTTTACCCATTGTCATTAGATATGTAGTGAAAGAATATAGATTTTATAGGGTATGATTTTGAAATGAATAAATTTGTCAAAAAATTGTTAGAAAAAACTTCATTTTGTCTTTTAATAGATACTTATAGTGTTAAAATAGGAATAAGAATGATTGGGATGTATTATTATTGATATTCTTTGCTCTAAAAGTTTAAGGTTGACTTGTGACGCCATAAGTTTTGTCCCTCAATAGTCGCAATATGTGACCGCAAAAATATTATTTTGCGACCAACACCTGAATTTGAGACTGATTTGTTACGACTTAGCAACGCTTTAGATTGTATGTTTACCATTATCAAAATAGAAGTGAAAAAATGTTAATTAAAAGATTTGTGCAGAGTTTAGAACTCAATAATACAATAAAGCTTCATACTTGAAGTTAATCTTTCATATTCTAAAATTTTAAAATTGTGTTTCCCAATTCTCACTAAATGTTTTGAATGTTCATATGTGTTATATTAAATGATTTGGAAATGTAGAAATCTTTCACAAAACATTTAGCTTTCATCATTTTGTCATTAAAATAGATTGTTATAGTGTTAAAATAGAAATAAGATTGATTGTAAGGTCTTGTTTTTGCCATTTTTGTATCTAAAAATTTAGGGTTTAGGGTATTGACTTGTGACTCTTCTCAATTAGTCCCACATTAGTTGCAATTTGTGACTGAATAGATATGATTGTGCAACACCTTTTGTAAAAATTTTGAGGACCATTGATGGTCTAAAATTTTGAATTATTTGTAAATTTAAGCGGTAATTATTTCTCACATTTTATTAATTGCGACTGAATTTTGCGACTCTTTTGGGACTCCTCCGTTAAAAACAAAGACAATACAAAAAATCATTCTTACCCACTTAATCAAAAATCAGTCTGCGGAAAACCCTAGCCTCTCTCGAAAACTCTCCCAAATCTCTCTAGAAAACTCTCCCAAATCTCTCTCTCGGATTCTCCCTCAAATCCCTATCTCGAAATCTCTCTCAAATCGTTAAACCCTAAGCCTTAATCTCTCAAATCCTCTCTCGAAATCTTTCAACCCTAATCTCAAATCCGAATTTCACTCGAAATCTTTCAAACCCTTTCTAGTTTCTAATGGCTTCAAAAAGAGGTAGAGGACGAGGAGTTAAAGCCGGCGGTGGAGACCGATTAAACTCCAGTGCCTCCAACCGGTCGTCGTCTCATGCCTCCAACCGGTCGTCGGACAAAGCGGAGGCGTCGGTGTCGCATCATTCCAGACCGCCGCCGATTCTTCCTCAGCAGTATCCCCATCAACAACCGCCGCCAGTCCAGATTCCCCAGCAACAACAGCCGCCGGTTTATGTTCTCCAGCATCAACCGCCGCCGCCTCAGCCTGTTTACGTTCTCCAACACCAACCGCCTCTTCAGAATCAAGAGCAGCACCAACCGCCTCCTCAGAACAATCAACAGCACCAACCGGCTCCTCCCGCTGATAATCAAGAACCGGACTACTAACAGATGCTCGACAATTTGTTGGCTCTTCCTGGCCAAGAACATCTACCCATCTTGAGTCCACATCCTCTACCCGATGTCCAAACCACATGGTTAGTGTTCTACACAAAAATCGCAACTCGTTTTTGGTCTTTGCCTTAGTATATTTGACTTATTGTGTTTGTATTTGGTTTAGTATTTTTGGGTCTGACTCCTTTGATTTTCATGTCAAGGTTTAACCGGGACAAAGGAAAATTGTCTCGTGTCATTGCTGGCATCTTCCGAAGGAAGTTTGATGGTCCGTAATACATTTGGAAGAGAACGCCTATAGCCGTTCAAGAGAGATATTTCAGAACTTTTGCGGTAATGTCTTCCTTCTGTTATCATTGTTTGATTGCGTTATTATTTTGTTTTCATTGTTTGTTTTCATTGTTAGTTTTCATTGTTTTCATTGTTTATTTTCATTGTTTTATCTCACTAATACATATTGATTCTCTTGTTTTGATGTGTAGCGGAAGTACAATTGGGATCTCGGCCTGACCAACTTGGTCAAACAAGGATTCTTGAAGAGGGCCAAAAAAGGATGAAAGGCATTGTCTCTCAAGCTAAAAACAGTGGCGAGAGACCACCTTGGATTGCCTCGGAGCTTTGGACTCAAATGTGGGCTCATTGGGACACTCCCGATGCAATTGAGAGGAGCTCCACTGCATCACAGTGCCGTAACTCAAACCGTGGTGGACTTGGAGTCCACAAACATGTCTCCGGCCAGAAATCCCACTTGACAGTTCAACAGGAAATGGTAAGTTTACAGGTTATAAGTTTTTGGATTTTGAGTTTTTGGGTTATGAGTTTTCTATTTGTCTGATGATTTGTCTTTGTTTCTATCATCATAGGAGGAAGCATTAGGGCTTCCCGTGTCTCTTGGTGAAGTGTTTATGAAAACACATACCAGAGCAGATGGCACATTCGTTGATCGAAAGGCTGAGAAGGTAGCTCAGGCGTATGAGAAGAACTTAGAAGAGCTTGTGAGTCAACTGGATGTGGACGGTCCAGACACTTCAGAGGATTCTTCTCAACAGTCTACACATCGGACCCTAACCGTTGAAGAAAAGGATGATACATTCCTTAAGGTAATTTCGATTTTTTACTTCTTCTTAGCATTTTAATATGTTTCTTTCAAACAGAAATATACTTGATGATGATTATCTGGTTTTGATAATCATCTTCTCTTCTTTAGTTTATTTGGACTTGATAATGTCTATGTCGTGGATTAGTGCCGCTTCTGTTTTGTTCTGGTTCATGTTGGTTTCGTTTTGTGTTTTGATAGTGTTGTTGTTGGATTTGATAGTGTTCTGGTTCATGTTGGTTTCGTTTTGTGTTTTGGTAATCATCTTCTCTTGTTTTGGCTCTTCTGTTTTTTGTTTCTTGTTCGTTCTTATTGGCTGAGATCAGTTGTTGTTTTTGTTGTTGTTTTAATCTACTGAAATAGATGACAAGGGACAGCCTTATGGACTTGGTGCAATTGGAGAGACAGTCACTGGGAAAAAAAGGAAAGAGACTTGTTATGCAAGCTCTTCCTCATCAATCCTAGAGATGCAAGAACAACTCAAAGCTGCTCGTCAAAAGATCGCCGAGCAAGAAGCTGAAAATTCTCGACGTGACGAGGAGGCACGAGCTGCTCAGAAACACTTGGAGTTACTCTTCTCATATGTCAAAAACAAGGATCTTGCCTTTGCATCTTTTTTGGCTTCTCATGCAAACTCCTCAGCAGCCACAACATCAGCAGCCGCAACATCAACAGCCGCACCAGCCAATGCAACAGCCCCTGCACCAGCCACTGCACATACCAACCCCTACACCAGCTGCTCTCTCTAACGATTCCTCACCCGCACCAAACTCTTAACTCTTAAAACTCTATGAACTAAACTTTTAATTTCTATGTTCTTTTCCTTGTGTATTTTTTTGGACTAAGCAATATGTAACATATTTTGGGTTGTGAAACTCTTTTTTTTTACTAATCCTATCAAGTTTTTAGTTCATATTCGTATTAGTATTTTATTTTTAGGTATTTAATGATTAAATTTAGATTTAATTACAGTTTTTAGATAAATGACCATAATGAAATTAGTTGGTTACAAGCGACGTATTTGCGACCAAAAAGTATAAAATTGTCCTAAATCAGTCGTAAACTCAGAACTAATTTGCGACTCGATGAAAATTCAGTCACAAAGATTTAGTCATTAAATAGTCGCAAAACAAAGACTACAAAAGGGTCCTAAATCAATCGCAAATTTGGAACCAATTTCCGACTTAACGAAAATTCAGTCACAACGAATTTTTTCATTAAAAAATCGCAAATCAACGAATACTTAAGGGTCGCAATTATACGACTTTGAGGAAGAGTCACACATTAGTCGCTACATATTATGTCACAATTTAGTCATTAATAAACAACCAATGTTATTAGTGTCAATTGTGTCGCTAAATATAGGCGTTACAATATGGTCCTTAATAAACAACCAATGATTGTAGTGGCACTTTTGTCGCTAATATACGACTACATTTCTACGTCATAAGTTAGTTGGTAATTTGTATCCAATTTGCGACCGTTCCATTTTGCGACGAAATATTAGCGACTCTTTCAAATAGTTCTTATGTAGTCGCAAATAGGGTATTAGCGACCATTTAAGGACGATTTTCGTAGTTGCAAAGAATGTGTTTTCTTGTAGTGTGTTTACGAGTTCTTATGTTTATATGATTTTCATTTTCTTATGATTTAGTATAAATATAAACCATTTTTCTCTAATAAAACCGATATTTATTCAAATCTAACGAAAACGTAAAAATCAATAAATGAATTTTCTAATAGAATGACGATATTTGTGATGTCTAGATTAGGGTTTTTGACTTTAAATATTTTAGTATAAATATATACGATTTCTCTCTAATTCTCTCACACCCTTCTAAATTGTTTAACTCTTTCCTTCTTCTTCGAATAAGTTTGTACGATACTTCAAAAAACTACGTCTAAAATACATAGAACAGTGTTCAAAAGATCTCAAAACTATTTAAACTAAATTATTTGGATAATTTTATGTTTTTATTTATTCTCTTCTATTATATACTATTTTTACGATCATGTCTTCCAACATTAAAATGCAAGGAAATCTAACAAACAAATATACTCAAGAATAAATAAAACAAATGAATCCAAACTATTATTAGATTTTTCAAACAATTAAATGGAAATTATATCAGTCCGCGCAAGGTGCAGGAAAATTAACTAATTTACTATTATTCAAGGTTTGCTAATAAGAATTGAGTCTTATCTTTGTGCGCAAGTTTAGGCATATGGATTGGTTATATCATGAATTCATGATTGCATGTGCATTAGAAACTTCCGATCGCTTAGTAAAGACTATGTTTTAATGAATTCGTTTTTTTCTGTAAATATTATACCTAATAATCGAAAAGTAGTATGTTGGGAAAATTCAGTTATAAATGCCAATTTAGGTTTATAAAGTGAGCAAACAGAGGTTTGTTTCTAGGGGTTTTTGCTAAAAATAACCTAAAACTTGATTTTGAATAAAAAAGTAGACTCCTGAAAAAACATTTGGCAGAAATAACCTAAAGGGGTAGTGAAAAGACCATTTAATCCTGTATGAGTAAAAAAAAACGGATGTCCTAATTACCGTTTACACCCTGACGAAGTTTACTAAAGAGAAAAAGAAGTCTAATAGTAGACTTTTTTATCGAAATGAAGTCTACTAAGTAATTAAATCTGAAAATTTAATTTTAAAATTTTTAAAAAATTATTTTGGTATCAAATTTACATTCATAAATTCCGTAATCGTAACTCAAATGTACATAAATTATTTTTTCATATTGCTAAATGGAAATGTATGTTTTTAAATTAAGTAGAAGTAAATTTATTATTTAGGTTTTAAAAGTTGTAGACTTCTATATTGAAGTCTGCTAAACCGAATAAAATAACCTAACCGAAATTTAAACCGAAATTTAAACCGAAACTAAACCCAAATTAAACCAAAAATATCTATTTTAACCAGAAATTTTATCCTACTATATAAACCAACGAATCCTCGTAAAACCCTAATTTTTTCTAAAAGACTCTCTAATTCGGCGCTTTCCTCTGGCCTCCATCGCCTCTCTCACGATTTTTTTCGAAGCTCAGAGATCTGGTGTCCTCCCTTGTAACCAGAGAGTAACTTAAACGAGAACGAGTAACTCAAGGATTTTCCGGTGACCCAAACAGCAAAGAATCCATCCATATCCGCCAACAATGGAGTTTAGCCTTCGACTCTCCGCTGTCACCAAGACGGCATCGCCCACTCTTCTTGCCTCTGGATCTAGCGAGGTGAGTGAGATTGAAATATTTAACCATGTCCATAAAATCGTGTCCATCATAATCTGGTCCATAATAGATTTTCCATCGACAACCTTCCACGAAAACTTGTTTATGAAATACTATAATAATTGGAATTCTTGAAAAAGCTTCTTTAGAGCAATTTTGCTTTCAGTTTAGAGTTTTGTACTGTGTATTTTGTTTTCAATTGTCAACAAAATAACTAATCTTCAAATTTTATGAACTGTGGTGGAGTTTTGAATCGAAGGATCTTCAAATTTTATGAACTGTGGTGGAGTTTTGAATCGATTACCTTTTACAAAATTGAGCTCGGCTACAGTTCTTTTAAGCACCCAAAACTCAGGATATCACCAAAAATAAGCAACCCAGATGTTAAGTAACCAGAAATCACCGAAAATGCATGACTTTTGGCATTGTAACTTAGCCCATATGTTTTGGAGAAGAAATTATGAAAGAATGAGGAAGGTTATGAGTGAATGAGCTTAAATATTTACTTATTACAGCTTTAAAATCGGTTGAGAAGCATTTATTCCATTTTCATGGTTGTTCATGGTGGTTGAAGAAATTGAAGTAGATGGCATTCTCGTAATTAAAAGTTCTTTAGAAGGTCCAATGAGACTTTAGCCAAATTAAAGAAAAATTGAAATAATAGATGTATAATGGCATTTTCGTTAATAATTTAAGTGGGAAAGATAAAATTGTGAGAAAATGACAAAAGTTAGAGAAAGAAAAAAAAAAAGATTAGTTTTGTGTTTGACTTTAAAATATGGGTTAAATCTAAAACTCTCCCTTGTTTCTATACAAATCTCTCAAACAATTGAGTTCATATACCTAGTTGACTAGGTTGTGTTTTCCACCAACTTACGTTATGACGGAAATATCTAAATTTGCATATTGTTTAGAATTTAGATATTTCGAATTTGCATGTCTACGTTATTTGTAAATAATGCACATTTCGAATTTTATGTTTCATTGCAATAAATGGACATGCAAGTCTACATTGACATATCCCACAATTCTTATTCATGCAATCTGTTCATGTTATCTAGATTGACGTGTTCAGACATTTTTCTTTTAAGTTTAGACTTTTTTTTTGTCACAAACACACTTCATTTATCAATTAAATAGATACATTTTTGTATCATTAAACCAATAAGCTTAGACAAAAAAAAAGGCTGTATTTATGAGTAAAATGAGAATAAGGACCCAAAAATTAGACTTATACTGTAAATAAGAACCAAACATAATTAAAAAAAAAAAACAATATACGTAATTTATTAATAAGGGAGTCCCAATTATTTTTCCCCTAACGGCTTTTTATTTTACTGAGACGGGCCTCGATGTGCTGTGCTTTAATTCTATGTAACTCATAGCAGATTCGTTTAGTTTGAGGAGGTTTTATGTACCAATTGAAACATTGCAAGTTCGATTATTAACATAAGAATACAATTTAATTAGCTAAAGTCTTTAAAGTAATGAATAGAAAAATGTACCATCCAACAACTTCTATCATCTCATCACTTCCTTGAAAAATATCAAACCTTCTAGAAGCCACTATGGAGAAAGTAAACAAAATAGTATAACTTGAAATCCTGATTTACACAAAAAGTGTCATTTTTTTGTTTGAGATTGTTACTATTTTTTTTATAATTTATGATCTCAAACCAAAATCCAAACTAATCCTTGGAATCGGCAATTCTTTTTTCTTAAATATAATTTTAAATTATATAAAAAATATTTTGTGTCAAATCAGACAAACCTCATGTTAATTGATACAGAGGAGTCTGGTTCTCAGAAGCCACTCCAAAGTACAGATTCATGGCTTGGTTAGCTTTTCGTGATCGGTTAGCCACTGGTGATATGATCAATAACTGGAATGTCAATACAGACTCAAATTGTACTCTATGCAGTGATCAGTTAGAAACGAGGAACCATCTTTTTTTTCTCTTGCCCATTTTCGAAAGAAGTATGGAAAACACTAGTGCATGGTTTATTAACCATCAAATTTTCAAGTGTTTGGGAGGAGGTGGTGGAGCTGATCGTTAAGCCACCAGTAAACCAGATATCAGCTTTCTTCCTTAAGTATGCATTTCAAATGTCTATCCATTCAATTTGGAGGGAACATAACAACAAAAAGCATAGGGAGAAACCATCTACTGTCTACCGTATTGCGAATATTATGGACAATAACATGTGAAATCAACTCTGGTCGATCCAGAAATCAGGAGACATGCAATATGAGGATGGTTTACAAATTTGATTCGCTATAAGATAGACTGTGTTTTAGTGTTTTTAAATTTTTTTTTTAAAAACATTTCAAAAAAGCTGTAAAAAGAATCATTTTTTTCTTTTGAATATAATTTTACAATAGTTGGCAATTCTTACTACTTAACTACTTAAGAGGGTTATTATATCAGGTGGCTAATGTTAAAGTATTATATTACAATGTGGTTAGAGAGACAAGAGTAACAGCGTAACGAGGGTTCACGATGTAAAATAATCAGGTCAACACAGGCAACATAGGTGATCTACTTCCAACATAAGTAAAAAACAAAAATTTAAAGTTTTCACATTTGGACAACATAAGACAACACAAAGTTTTCATAACCTAATAAATTTTTTTTTTTAAGTTCATAACCTACCAAGTACTAGGTGATCTCTAAAATCTGCTCTAAGATCGTTTTTATTTATATATGCTAAGATACTTCGTGGGGGGAAAAAGAAGATATCATAATCTAGTTATGTCTTCCACCTCTGAAACAATCAAGTTAGAGGTAATTAACTCAATGCAAAATCATGAAGATAGACTTAATCCTAAATTGATTCCAAAACCCAATAGAGGTGAAGCAAATTTAAATTTACGCTCTATTTTTCTTTATATTATACAAGTAAATTAACGAATTAAAAAAATCAACAAATTACTGACTCATCTCAAAATTCAAATTCATAATAACCAGTTAACCACCATATAAATTTACGTAGTAACAAAATATACCTACTTTAAGATTGAAATGATATATAATACAAAACCACTGAACCCAGACTCAATTTTAAATGACTAATATAAGATGAGACGATAATATTCTGATCTGCAAATTTTAAGTTTATGTACAAAAGTTGGAGGACAATGAAAGATGAAGAGTAAAAGCAAAATTAAGAGTCAAACATTATCACACGTACAAATTATCCTTTTCTATATAATATATATTTTGTTTATTTCATTTCCAAGCTCCGAAAATCCAAAACCCTTGTCTTCAAACCCAAGAAATCATAACCAATGCTGCTTGTACTACTAATGTCAATCGAAGAATAGCTAATGCTACTGCTATCCTCTGTTTGACATTTTGCAGTATCACTACTACACTGCATGCCGTTTTCTATATAAAAACGGGACGCAGTGTTTGGAGATCTCTGATCATCATCATGATTCAGGTTTTGCCATGGTGGACTGATCCTAAGCTCCAGACTCAAATCTGGGCATATTTCTTCTTTTACTTCCTCAACAACAATTGGGTAGTACTCAAACCTCTCTTCTTTGCAAACTAAGCCATTACTTCGATTCCGTTTTTGGCTTTTATTTTGCTTCTGCTCCTCCGAATTTTTCGTTTTCTCAAACCGAGACACAAAAGAAACATCTTTTACAATTTGGTCCTCTGTTTTCTTCGAATCAGGAATTTTCGCCTCGTTGATCGATCTGTGAGTAGCGGGATCAATCCCTTTGCTCAAAAGCTTCCTCTTTATATGCGTGTTCCAGTAATTCTTGATCTCGTTATCTGTTCTTCCAGGCAATCTCGCTGCAATCAAAGACCATCTGCATTTAAAAATAAAAAAACAGAGCATGAGCTTCGTAAAACAGAGCATAAGCTTGAGAAAACAGAGCATCGTAAAAAAAAAGAGACTCACTTGTTTCCGAGAAGGCTATGAAGCTTGATTATAAGCTCGTCTTCGTCGTGGGTAAAGTTTCCTCTTTTGAGATCAGGCCGGAGATAGTTAATCCACCGGAGACGACAGCTTTTGCCACAACGAAGGAGACCGGCGGCTCTAGGTAAAGATCGCCAACAACCTTCGCCGTGAGACTTGATGTAAGAGACGAGCCTCTCGTCTTCTTCTTTAGTCCAAGCACCTTTGTTCATGTGTTCCTTCTCGCAGCAAGGAGATCTTCCCATGGTTTTTCTTCTTCTGCTCTTGCTTCTGAAGTTAGTTGTGAGGCTTTTATGGAGAGAGGAGAGAGAGAAAGGGAAGAGAGAGAGAAAGGTTGGAGGTGGAAGGTGAGCCTAATTGCTTCTAGAAGAGAGTTGGTAGGACACGTTTGAAGGAGTGGCTGTGTTTGTTTATTATTTTATTTTACATCAAACTATAACTACCACATTCACATTATTCACTATTTTTCTTTTCCTTTTTTCCCTTCGATGTAGATCTCAATCCATTTATTATGATATTAAAAAAAAAAACTTCCAATTCATCAAATCTCAACATGAAACGCTACATAATCATGTGGCCATGTTGGTCCGGTCAGTTCGGACAAGTGTATGATCTTAGTTAAATTCTTACATAATCATGTTAATTGTACAAGTGTATATATGATCTTAATTAAATTTTTACCGTCTCTAACTATATCGTCACTTTTTTACCGTTATCATACAGAAAAAAGAATATTTGACCTATGCCACCAACCAGACTCATATGTACAGACAGAAAATAATGAAAACTTGTCGATACATTGTTGTTAATTAGAGATCTTCATCAGGGTTTTTAAACTCATTTTGTTTTGTGGTCCGGTTTCATAAGCAAAAGAGATTAAAAAATAGTTTTGGGCCAATTTTGGTAAGAAACGTTCTTATAATAGCGGACGAGATCGTCTCGTAAAACGCGTGGCGGTGTATTATTAGCCGTTTTTTTTTTCCAATTTTGTTGAATTATTTTGTGATGGAAAAAATGATGTGTTGGGGGAAACAGAAAAGGGTTTTTCCTATACCATTTCTCTATCGAAGTCGTTGGTGAAGGTGATTGCGAGTGACCTCGTCGAATCCCGGAGATCGTATCGCCAGCTGTTTTTTGCACCTCGGGTCCATCTCTTCCGTCGACTGCATAAGATAATCATTTCTCAACCTGTTTAATTGTTTTTTGTGCTGCGATTTGAGGAAATTAGGGTTAGTCGATTTGGGGAAATTTTCGCATGTATCGTGGGTTCAAATTAGGGTTATTTGTGTATCGGTGTGTGTATGTGGTAGTTGTTTAACATCGATTACAGTCGATTTGTGGGGTTTATGTAAATTGAATTGGGGAAACTAGGGTTCGTCGAATTTGGGGGAAATTTTTCACATCATTGAAACGCATAAACAAAGGGTTTATTCGATCGACTGTGTGTTTAGGTCTTAACAATGATGGAAGCGATAAAAGGGTTTGCTCTGTGTGTTATTCAATTTTGGTTTGAACCCGATTTCTATGTCTTCATTGTAGAAAACGTTTTTCGGTTTGAATCTCTTCACTCTCTCTCTCTGTCATTAGCATCGGTTGATAGTTGTAATGAGTTCCACTCTGTTTTGTTTAATGTTATTGAGAAGTAAGATACATATGTGTATTGACATCGATTTGTGTTCTCAATATGGCTAAGTGTTTATAGTTTGAGTTCACTGTTCTTGTTATCGATTATGTGATCTATTGTTTAGCTTTGTGAGTTCTTTGATTTATGTGATCTTATGTTTTTGTTAAATGATTTGTTAAGTGATTGTTTATGTAACTTTCATCCGAGAATGACTTGTTAAATGACTTTCATCTCAGAGAATGCCTCATTACAGCGAGACATCATCCGAAGGTCCAGAAATAGATATGGGGTGGGCCTACGCGGATGCTACTTACGGGATCCCGGAAAAATGTTTCTGTGGGAAACATATGAAGCTTGAAACATGTACCGGTGGTGCGATGGGATCAGCAGGGCACTTGTCTTGACTGGGTGACTGAGGTAAGGTGTACTTAGAATGTTGTTTTGTTGTTGCTTTAAATTGCTTCGTACATGTTTAACTAGTTTGACTTTAAAATCTACTCCTATGTAGGGCCGTGGTGAGCACAAAAGGCAATGGTGGGATGAAGCTGTTACAGAGCAGTTCTCCATCGTCGAGTTGAGGCTTCAAGAGCAAAGGAGATGCTGTTCAGCGTCGACAGGCGTCATGCTACTAATCCCACCATTGCAGAGTTAAAGAAAGACGTTTGAATGCTTCAAGAAGATGTGTCTATGCTTCAAAAACATGTGGCAATGCTTCAAGAAGATGTGTCTATGCTGAAAGTCCACAATGCTAACCAAGGTGACGCCTTCATGTTGCTTTTCATTTTTGTTGTATTCGCTGCAGTTTCTTATATTTTTAAGTAGGTTGATCTAAGTAAGACAATAACACATGTTGAATGAATGTTGTCTTCATCTAAGCAAGACAAACGTGTTTAACTGTCTTTTTTTTTTCCTAAGTAAGACCAAGGCTTGATTGTAATGTTGAATTATGGATAACTTTTAAACTTAAGGTTCCTGATAAATCGTTTAATGCGTTTTTGTTTATTGCCGATGTATACTTGTTTGTGTTTAATGCTAGATAGCTTTTTGTTAGGTAGAGAAGTTAAAGCTTAGTCGTTGGCTCATTTTGAATGCTCTATGTCTTTGAACACTTATTTTTATTTTTTGTTGAGGTTACCATGGTGGGATAATCGAGATAACAAGTGTAGATGATATTATCACCGAGTCTTTTCATCAAGGTTAGTCTCCTTTGTCCTCTTTGTCTTACTGGAACTAGTTAGTCATTGCTTTGATATGAATGCTTCTTGAACTACTTAGCTGAAATAGTTTGTTTTGATTTAAATGTGTGTGCTTTGTGATCTCTAGTGATCAATGCTTGTTAGGTTAGGGTTAGTAAATGGAACTCTGCTTTATTAAATCATTATTAAAAACTTCTGCAATATAAATAAACTTTCTCTCACTTAAAAACTTCTACAACATTAAACAACATAAAAACTTCTACTACCTCTTTCTTAAACACTACCGAACCTTTGTAAAACTTCAAAACCAAACACATAAAACACTTAACCTCTTCCTAATGGATTTCGGCAATCATTGTGGTCAGACTGAAGGTTAAATTTGTAAACCTTTTAACCAGTCAGATCCCTAACGACGGCTACTCGCACATCATTGATCTTGGATCATCAGAAGTCCCTGTGTTTAGTACACAAACTTCTGATGCTCCAAGTGGAGGAGTGAAGACACCGGCTCAAAGAATAAAGTGGTCACCGAAGGAGGATATCATCCTCATCAATTTGTGGCTGAATACGAGTAAAGACCCGGTGGTTGGGAATGATCAGAAAGATGCAGCCTTCTGGAAGTGCATAAGCTACTACTACAACTCTTCACCGCAGCTTGCCGGTCAGCCAAAAAGGGAAATAGGGCAATGCAAGCAACGTTGGTGTAGGATTAACGATCAAGTCTGCAAGTTTGTGGGATGCTATGAAGCAGCTATGAAAGAGAAGACCAGCGGCCAGAATGAAAATGATGTCATGAAAGCTGCTCATGACATCTTTTTCAATGATCACAGCTTCAAGTTTGGTCTAGAACATGCATGGCAGGAGTTAAGACATGACCAGAAATGGTGCAAAGCCTCTTCTCTCAAAGACAGTGCAAGCTCAAAAAGACAAAAGCTGGATGAAGGCGGTTCGGCTCAGTCATCAAACAATGTGGAGGTAGTAGGCAATGGAGATGATGCTGCAGGGTTGCGACGACCACCGGGTGTGAAAGCAGAAAAAGCAAAAGCCAAGAAGCTAAACAGCGGTAAAGAAGAAGGAAAGGCACTACTTAAGTTTCAGAACTTGTGGAGTATTAGGCAACAAGGTTTGGAGATGAATGCACAGCTTGCTAAGAGTAAGCAACAAGATTTGGAGCTGAAGGTAAAGCTTGCTAAACACAAGACCCTCGACAGTCTCCTAGCAAAGACTGAGCTGCTCTCTGACATCGAAAATGCCCTGAAGAACAAGTTGATTTCTGAGTTGTTGTCTTGATGCCTTTTTAGAACTCTATGAACAGTTAATGTTATGTTGTCTTTTTGGTTTCGTTTGTTTAGCGGTTTATGTTTTACTGTTTTAGTGTTATGTTTGTCTAATGCCTGCTTCAGATTATGCTGCCTAAATGTCTGTTTTACTGATATGTTGGACTATAGACTAAACCCAGATTCTTATGTTGACTAAATATGTGTATGTCATAGATTGATATTTGCTGTGAGAACACAGTGGACTTTGGCTCTGAGAACATCAATATTACATTGATTTGAAGGATCCCTTGGCTACTGAAGGTACGCATATATTCCCTTGGTTTGTGTGTATTTTGTGACTTGTATTATTGGATTTCTATGACTCTTGCTCTCTTTTTCAGGCTTCGAAGAGTGCTTTATGTGGGACAAGGAGTTCTGGGGTCTTCTGTCACGAGAGTTGTAGTCTTGGTTACTTGTGTCACGAGTGTTTGTAGTCTTGGCTATCTGAAGAGGTTCCATACTTTCAACAAAGATGGAACGCTACCGGTCGTTTAGGGCTATCAGCACTACAAAAATGTACAGCAGCAATTCGAATGATGGCGTATGGTTGTGCGGCAGACGCGGTGGACAAATACCTGCGACTAGGTGAGTCTACTGCAATTTTATGCTTGTAAAATTTCAATGGAGGTATAATAGAATTGTTTGGAGATGAATACCTTAGAAGATCCAGACCAGAAGATCTCCAACACCTACTCGATGTTGGAGAGTCACGTGGCTTTCCCAAGACGATAGGAAGCATTGACTGTATGCATTGGGAATGAAAGAATTGTCCTACCGCTTGGAAAGGCCAATATACATGTGGTTCAGGAAAACTGACAATCGTATTAGAAGCTGTGGCATCATACGATCTTTGGGTATGTCACGCATTCTTTGGGCCTCCAGGTACTTTAAATTATATAAACGTCCTTGACCGCTCACCTGTTTTTGATGATATATTACAAGGTCAAGCTCCGAAAGTGAAGTACTCTGTCAACGGTCACGAGTATAAGTTGTCTTATTACCTCACAGATGGTATCTATCTGAAATGGATAACTTTTATATAATTTATCAACCTTTCACAAGGTGACAAAGCAACATTGTTTGCTAAAGTTCAAGAATCCGTCCGAAAAGATGTCGAATGTGCTTTCGGGGTTCTCCAAGCTCGGTTTGATATCATTAAAAATCCAGCACTAATCTGGGATAAGGAAAAAATTGAGAAGATTATGAGGGCATCCATCATATTACACAATATGATTGTAGAAAACGAACGAGGTAATCGCAGTCTGCATGATATATCAAGATTCCAACAACCAGATAGAAGGAGATCGTAACAAGTTGATATGACGTAATCTAGAGATATGCCTACAAATATCAGCAATATGATCGACATTGGTAATGAAGTTCGTGATCACCAATTACATAAACGTTTGAAAGCTGATCTGATGGAGCATATTTTAGAATAAATTTGGTGGCTAAATCACATATCGAATTTGTATGTCTTATATTGATGTTTTATGTTTTCTTGTTCAATAAGTTATATGTCTTAAATTTTTATCGTTTTATGTTTTCTTGTTCAATTAGTTGTATGTCTTAAATTTCAGTATTCTAAAATTATTACCGACTTGTTTAAGTATAATTTTTAATAACATTTGAAAATTTTTTTAAAAAAATAAGTAAAATTAATTATTTTTTAAAAAAATATTATTTATTTTATTCTTAAGAAACACATATAGGAAAACACTAATGGACAGCAAAAAAACATGAGTCTCTTAACTTTTTCTCTCTAAAAAAAAGTACTAAACTATTCCTAAGAAATCCATGTTGTGTAACACTAATAGAAATGTTCTTAGACCATGATTATTGCTGGGTTCTTGTTAAGATGCTCAAGGCTTTAATTTTCAAAATTAAATCAAAAAGGCCCAAGAGAAGAGGGATCGATCCCTATTTGAGCATCACAAGGATCGATTCTAGTTACTAGTGGCACCACAACATTAGTTATCTTTATTTTAATTAAAAAATTATTAATATTTTTCTTTTTTTAAAAAACCTAAAAGAGTAGTTAGCAATAATCATGCAATAATTATGGTTTCTTACAAATATTATTTAATCCAAAAAAAATCTTAAAATAATGTTAAGAAACCCAAAAGGGTAGTTAACAATAATCATGCTCTTAGTTTTAACTTGTAGAATTAATAGAACTTTTATTTAGATAATTTCACATTGTGGTAGACTGTTAGTGTGTGTGATTGGTCATGATGAATTGGTGGATATTAGTTAAAAATTTAAAAGGAGAATCCTACAAGAAGTGGTTGTGATCTGTGAACGCAATGATTCTTAGGATGATAGGTATTGCAAGTTTAGCATACGTTGTGATTATGATTGTAGTGCACAAGGTTATGTATGAAACTCTTTTGTGATCCTATAGGACTAGATGATTTAAACAATTAAACTGCATCTTTTGTTCGGGCTTAAATAATCGTTTCATTGAGTCTATTATGTAATAGTCCATCTCAAGCTCTTGCTGATGAGCTTGGCTAGCTAAGACTTAACTTAGTGACTTTGTGTCTAGGAGCACGAGGAATCGAATCATTTTAGCGTATTTTCGTATTTTTGGTTGTTAACGGTTTTTTTATTTTATTTTAGCCTGGATTGTAGCTTACATGCCTAATAATATCATGGATTTTTTTTTTTTTTTTGTGGTTGGAGTTATAAGATAGAGTTGGTTTGATACTTTGGAGGTTGGACCGTATTGCTGAAAATATTAATGCCTATGACGACAAAGGGCAAATCCGATCAGAACAAAAGTGAAAATGTTTCTTACTAAACGGATTATTGAAAAAACAAAGTTATAAAAGCATATTATTTTTGGAAGAGGTGATAATAGCTTATTGCTCTCCCTTTATTAATTTCAAACATAACATGATAATGCATGGGAAATGAAAAAAAAAGTATATATAGTCCTAGTCAAATTCTTGATCTTCATCTATGACTTAACCAACATGATAGGCTTCAAGCTTGTGATTTGTTTGATTGGTGTTGATATACATACCTTTTCTATTAGTTAATCCTATATTCCAATCCAAAAAAAAAAAAAATATTTGTAAAGTTCACACCCGAGTCAAAATATGTGAACAACATTACACCGTCTAATGATATTGTCAATTAGTGTTTCCACGTGTCAACGCTTTCCACCCTCAAAAATATATAAAACACATACAAAACAGATATATATTGAAAGAAATAAAAGGTTCTAGAATATCAGTGTTGTACCAAACTCATATATCACTATCATCTTGTTGGGACAAAAGCCCTAATGTCCATTCGTGACGCCTTGTGAGGAAATAGTCCAACTTAGTTTTTTTTCTTCATCGTTATTTTATTATCATAATCCCAACACTTCTTTTTCATTTGTCTAAATGATTGATTGATGGTTAAAAAAGTTTGTTAGATACAAAGCTTTTGTTTATTTAATATAATTGGTCATTACCTTGCGTATTTAGATTGCTTGTTCTTATATTGTTTACTTTTTTAATGAAAATTTGTTAGGAAAAGACTTGATTGATAAGCTAAATTAAGTCCCTCGATATTATATATACTCGTCCCTTCGAAACTAGAAGATAAACCTATAGTTTATCATACAAGAACAAGATACGTAACACGTCCGCATTATATTAGAATACAAAACTATTATCAGATTAAAAATGTAAGCTCAAGTTCGTATCTGAAGGTAAAATTTTAGTTAACAATATTTTCTTGTTTTTTCTTGAAATGCGGTGATATTGATTCCAAACAATATAGTAAAACAATGACAAAAGTTGTTCGATGAAACATATTCTTGAACCATATATTGTAAGACCGCGAAAATCCGATTGAAATCACGAATAAAAATAGCAATTTTATAAACTATATGTTGAGGTAAGAGATTAAAACGAGAGTTAGAAAACCGAATGAAACAGACGAAAACACAGAGTCGAAATATAATCTCTTTCTTTAACTCAATAAATCGCCTGTAATGTGTGACGGTTTGTTGCGATTTTTGAATCCTAGGATACAACCGTGATGAGACTATTACGCAACACCCGTAATAGAATCTGCGAACTGAGATTATACTATGCTATAACTCTCGAGACACTTACGATATTAAGACGAGAGGGATTTGCTGTAAAGAATTATTTGCTGGTTGTTTTGTGTATTCGAGAATTCGATGATTTAGAATGAGAGAAGAGGGCGTCTATTTATACTGGAAGGTTCAGCTTGATCCGCAAGGAATAAGCTTTGGCGAAAAAGAATATTCGCGAGATATTCTCTTTTTTCCGCAAGTAAAAGGATTCAGAAATCTTCCAATTATTATCTGGACGCAATCTTTTATTTCTTAAGATTTATCATTTTAATATGCAAAAAATATTTCGTAGGAACTAAGAAGCCCATGACCCACACCCAGCTATATAGAGCCCAAGAGACTTAAGAGCCAACTAAAAAATGCAACGTGCAACGTGCAACCAGCACGGCACCGGCGACGATGACGGCGGCCGTACGTGTTTTTACGTAATGCCCTTTTACTTCCACAATGCTGTTGACCCTTATTGTGAGAAGGTCATATATATACAAGAGATTTTTTCTCCTTGGTGAGCAAGGTGGGACAAATACACTTCCACTAAACTTCCACTTTTAGTTATAGCCAATAGGAACATTTCATTTCCATAGGCTCAAACTCAAATCTCAAATGAATTTATAAGGCTCATTTGCTTATTAAACTTTATTTCTTATTCACACACAAACTCAATATTACAAATCTAAATGCTTATTAATATTGGGTTCCAACCTATATCTCCACATGATAAAGAAAAAACCCTAATTAAGAATACCTTGTACATATATCAATTAGTATATATCCATTAATCTTCGAGAAACCATATATACTTAGGATTTCATAATGTATAGTGTAGGAACTGTAATTTTTTATAAAAAAAAATTACAAGAAAAAACAGGATGATACTGTTGTTTTTAACGAAATTCATTAATTAATTTACGTAAGACTGTATATTTAATATCCGTCCATAAGAAATAAAAATAGTAAAAAGAAAAACGAGTGGTTGGAAATGAGAGAGAGAGGTCATGACTCATGTGACCCGACCTTACCTTACAATGTACAAAGACAGATTGCAACATACACTTCATCCTGAAAGTTGTTCTAACTACCTGTTTTCTAATTATCATATTTTAATTTTTAACCTCGGCTTTTTCTATGTTTAGCGTCTGCATTTACTGTTTATCAAACAAAATTAACAAAACACTGACATTAAAATCTCACTAAAAAAAAAAATACTATGCTAACGTGTGCACATAAACACAAATGTACAAAAATCAAAGAACCCGGAATCGATATATATATTAGCTTATAAATGAATCTCTAAATATTATCCCAAACATTCTAAATAAAAAGAAAACAATTAAGGACATAAAATCCCAAAAAAGTCTAAAGAAGCTTCGTACCTAACAATACCAACCATGTCTAGTCCTCGATAGGGTTCGGTTTCAGGTAAGTCCCACTTGGTGTAAGGTGTGGTGGGTACTTTTTCACCAATTTTATATCAATCAATGCTATAACGTATTAAATTTAAATATCAACGTTACGTAGAGTACGAGGCAACTCTACAACGAAGCGGTATGTAAAACCATGGACCACCAAACTTAACAGAAATTAGTTAATTTAATAACAAACTAAAACCACTAAGACGATCCCGTACTAAACCGAACTATACCAAACCAAAGTGGATTATAACAGATCAATATGTTTTTACTCGACCTAGGGCGAGGAGTTTAGAATCCAAATAAACCGAACTGGTCCAAATTGGAAATAAAAAGTTCAGTCTAAAAACTGGGAAAAATCGTTTTAGAATTCCAAGAAACCAAAAATTAACTAGAACCAATAACCCGAAAAAAATCCAAACCAAAACATAGTTTTAAAAATTGAAGATATATCCGGTTAAGACCTCAACTCTTACGATACCAATATTACCAATCCCTTAGTAGAATTGGTTTCACGATGCTTCAGGGTGGAAAACTTGAACCAAAACCTGAACGGAACATCCTTGACCAATACAAACCGAACCAAACTAATACCACTAATAATGCCGACTGTTGGATCAATGTGTTAAACTGTTGCAGAAATATAAGAATCTAGGAGTTCATATTATCTCGATAAATGCATCATGCATGCTTACAAAAACCAGAGATAGGAAGGGGATTCGTTTATAGGTTTTACTTCTTTCTAATTCATTTACTTCATCTTCCTGCGAATTTCATAGAAGTAGCCAAAGGCCACAACAGCAGCAGCGACCGCGACTCCGACTGCACTATGTGCGAGCACGGTGCTATCTGTTATTGCCTTAGCGATGGAAGACGTCGGTGTGAACCCGAGCTCTGAAAGTTTCTTGTGTGACTCCGCATAGTCTCTGAAGAATGCATCTTCGTCCTGTTGGTACAAAACATTAGAAACAAAATGGTTAAACAAAAGAAGAAGCCAAGATGACACTTTACAACATAATCTTGGCCAGTCTATATGAAACTCGATCGGTTTGCAGGTCTAGAGTAATAATTCACTCGGATATTTGGATCACAATGAAGACAATACCTTTGCATAAAGCTCAACGTAGTGACGGAACTCTGGGACTTCCAACAAAGTCTTGTCTGTCGAAAGTTTCAGCAAGCCCTCGGATTCTTCTTCCTTCAGTAATTCCCTTTTACCAACAGTGATCAAAGTCCAGTAATCAGTGAGAAGTGAGAACAACTATTTGTAGTCCTCAACAACAAAAAAAAAAAAACTGTCCATGACTTAAGATGATCTTACACAAAGTATGAGTTATCAAACTTGAGAGGATCTTGAGTCCATGGTCCATCGAAACCTGATCTCTCTGGATGAGCCCTTCCCTAAACATCAGAATTTTATTAAGACCCCAACACAGCTATGTTTATTTAATACTAAACGACAAATGTGAATTGTGAAACAAAGAATTTACCAGAGTATGAGCCCCTGAGAGTGCCACAATATCTTTATCAGACAGTCCCATTCGGTAGAAAACATCTTTAAGATGTTTGAAACCTAAATGCAAAATTAGCAGACATAACTTCAAACACTCATAGTGGAAAGAATATACTGTACATGGGGCAACACCAAGTACTATATGCGATCATCTTCCATTATTTATTTGCTCCTCAGATACTAAGTACATTAGGGGTCTTTCATTTAAGTAATTCACTTTGGTGTTTGTAATAATTGGGAAAAAAAAATCATCCTACCTTGATTAGCATCAGGAAGTCTTCCTTCGTCGGTGCAGTCATTACAATCCTATAAGAGAGAAACATACAAGTAATATAGTTAAATTGTATTTGGCGGTAAACTGTAATACCATTCATCTTAGTAGCTGAGAAAATATTACTTTTCTTCCAGGAACAAAACTGATGTCAGGTCCACCAGTAACTTCAACCGCTACCACGCCAGCAAGCTGAAAATATGACAGAATCAATTTCGAGCGAAAATGTAAGGTCTGTAAATTCCAGGATAGAATAGCATTGATGAGTGAATAGTTAAAGGCAAACAACAGAAATGTTTACATGCCTTATTGACAATGCTATATTCAGGATTCTTTTCACAAATTCACAGTCAAAGATAAAGTGGCACTTTTTTCATTTGTGGTCCTTGGTGAAGTGTATTTCCATGCAGGCTACCACGGAAATGGTTTTGACTGTTTTTGTTAAGCTTCCTCGATAATTGAGACACCATCAATATACTTTACTTAAAAGAACAATTGTGAAAGCAAGAGACCAGAAAACTATTACTGTTCATGTGTGTGAGTGTGAAAATTCTTCAAATTGCAAATATGCCAAAGATATTAACCACAAAGCACAATTGTCAATTTCCTGTTTCTATACCCTGAGGACAACAATCATACAACGATCAGCCAAATAGATCTAAAAACACTTTTGATGAGTTTATGATTAACAACTTGTAAAAAGTCACAGGACAATCCGAAGAAAGAGCACAAAAAAACAAGATGGGAAATTATAGAGCCAACACAACTGGACAAAACGAGCCTTTGTTTTATTGTCTTAAAATCCAGTAGGAACCTTTATGTTATCATAAAACTTCAAGTCAAAATTCGTTTAAGTTTACCTGGTATAGGTCCGCATAACTGATCTTGGGAAGTTTAGATTTCACGTCCTCTGAAATATCAAAGAATCAACATCAAATTCCAAAAGAAAAAGTAAGACTGTTCTTGAAAATTTCATTCGTAACTCATAAGACACCATAATACAAGCACATGAATACAAGGCAAAGGTCTCTAAAACTGATAAGCATATAAGACACACACTAACAGGTTTAACATGTAAACTTCTCATAAATCCTCAGGACTACTAATAGAAGTATAGAACGATCTCATTACAAGTAAATCTGTATAATCCAGGTCAAACCATAGCCAACACATAATCATCTAAAGGTCACTGTATCTAAACTCCATAAAGAAGCGAAAGGAGAAACGTACCACAGAGATCGAGAGCGATTTTCAAACCACTATTAGCACCATGACTGTACTCCGTTTCGTTCCTAATCGATCCATTAGGTCCACCGGTCTTCGATTTGGCGTCGTAGGTTCCAGCATCATGCCACCTTTCACAAACCAGAGAAGACGACAACAAGTGAACCAAAGCAAAGAACCAGAAATCGCACATGAAAGCAAACAAAATTCCAAAGCAGCGCGAGATTCCTCAAATTTCCCAGGAAAAGAGACCTCATAGCACTCAATACGAGGGAATCGCCAAAAAGAAAACGACAGAAATGAAAACTTACGCCAATCGGAGCATGATCGGAGCGCAATTCTTCTTAGCGATGAGCGAACGAAGCTCACGGCGAGCCTTTTCGACCTCCTTAAGGTACTCCGCGTCAACTACGAGTGCCGCCATTGTTACTCTGAGTTTTGAGAGAGCGTGTGGGAGAGAGCGTGTGGGAGAGAGCGTGTGGGAGAGAGAGAGAGAGAGAGAGAGAGAGAGAGAGAGAGAGAGAGAGAGAGAGAGAGAGAGAGCGATATATAAGAGAATTTGGTGAAGGAAGAAGCGAAATTCTTGTTTTTTAGTTTTTCGTTGAAGTTTGGGCCAAAGAGATAAACCACCCAATGGGAAAATGCGATAAAAAGGAACAGATGGATCGGTGTCAGTGATCTTCTGTTCTCGGCAGTATGCTAACCTCTGGTGGACCTCATTACGTTGACTAAAGATTATTTTAGGCGTTAGAACTGCATGTCGCTTTTCTGTCATATAAACGAAGCGCGGTTTAATATATGATTTAAGAAATGGCACGCATGTTTGTTTTTGAAAAACAACTTGTTTTCAAACCATAGAAGATTCCGTTTTACATTGGTCATGCTATTTTCCTAAAACCGAAAAAACCTCAGCTGAACCAATCCAAAACCACTGAAAATTCCAACCGTTGGATCAATGTGTTATCTTCTAACAGAATATACAAATCTAGAGTTCATACTAGATCAACAAAATCTTCACCATCATATCCAAAGAGATCGGAAGAGGAAGCGTTTCTTTCAGAGAAGTAGCTACAAGCCACCAAAGCAGCAGCGACTGCGACTCCGAGCTTTGTAAGTTTAAGTTTCAGAGTTATCTTGTAAGATGGAAGTTCTAGTCCCAGAGATATGGACAGCTTGGTGCTCTCTGTTGTCTCCTTGGTGACTGAAGAAGTTGGTGTGAACCCGAGCTCTGAGAGTTTCTTGTGTGACTCCGCATAGTCTCTGAAGAAAGCATCTTCTTCCTGTTTGGGACGAAATTGGAAACTTATACAGTTGTTAACAAGAGCAAATCAAGATGCTACTTGCAACACAATCTTGGCTTGTCATTATAAAACTCGTTTTGCAGCTCCAGGATTGATAATTGAATCAGATCTTTGGATCAGAATAAAGGCAGGCTCTCATAATTTTCACCTTTGCGTAAAGCTCAGCGTAATGACGAAACTCCGGGACCTCCAACAAAGTCTTGTCGTTAGAAAGTTTCAGCAATATCTCTGATTCTTCTTCTTTCAGCAATTTCCTGGTACCAGCAGCGATATTGGATGTAAACAATTCAGTAGTCAGAAGTAATATTTGTCGTCCCAATACCAAAAAAAAAAAACAAGTGTCCACGAATTTAGAGGATCTTACACAAAGTATGAGTTATCGAACTTAAGAGGGTCTTGAGTGACTTGAGTCCATGGTCCATCAAAACCTGATCTCTCTGGATGAGCCCTTCCCTAAACATCGGAATCTAATTAAACAAAACCAATATACAACTTATTTATCAAATACCAAATGAAAAATGTGGAATGACGAAACAAAGAATTTACCAGAGTATGAGCCCCTGAGAGTGCCACGATATCTTTATCAGACAGTCCCATACGGTAGAAGACATCTTTAAGATGTTTGAAACCTAGGTGCAAAATTAGAGACATAACTTTGATCACTCACTGAGAAAAGATATACATTCAAATAGATGATTATATTATACATTGGGGAAACACCTAGATGATCATCTTCCATTCTATCTTTGCCACTCAGATACAAACGTCAGGTATTTAATTTTCAGTAAAATACTTAGGAGTTTGTGATTATTTGAAAACAAAACTTTCATCCTACCTTGATTAGCATCAGGAAGTCTTCCTTCGTCGGTGCAGGCATTTGAATCCTATAAGTGAGAAACATACAGCTTATATTGTTAAATTGCATTTGGCGGTAAGCTGTAATACTATTCATCTTAGTGGCTGAGAGAATATTACTTTTCTTCCAGGAATAAAGCTGATGTCAGGTCCACCAGTAACTTCAACCGCTACCACACCCGCAAGCTGAAAAATGACAGAAGCAACTTCGAGTGAAATGTAAGGTCCATTAAGTCCAGGGCTAAATAGAATAATTTGATGAGTGAAATAGTTGAGTGCCACTAGTAGAAATTATTACGCAACCTTATTGACACAGCTAAATGCAGGATTTGTTTACTATAGTCAAAGATCAAGTGGCACTTTTTTTTTTGTTAAGCTTCCTCCATAACTGTGACTCTATCTATATACTTTACTTGAAAGAACAATTGTGAAAGCCAGAGAATACAAAAAAGACTATTATTGTTCATGTGAGTGAGTGTGAAGATTCTTCAAATTGCAAATAAGCCAAACATTTCAACAACAAAACTTATTTATCCTGAGCCTGCGGACAGCAATCATACAAGTACAGCTCAAAAAAATATCTAACAACGCTTTTGATAGTTTATGAGACACAACAAGTTAAAAGTCACAGGACAATCAGAAGAAAGAGCACAAAAAAATAAGGTGCGAAATGATACTATAAGAAGCATTTGTTTACAGTCTTAAATCCAGTAGGAACATTTATGCAAACATAAAACTTCAAGCAAAATTCGTTTTAGTTTACCTGGTATAGGTCCGCATAGCTGATCTTGGGAAATTTAGTTTTCACGTCCTCTGAAAAAATTAAAGAATCAACATCAAAATCCACATAAGCCGATTATGAAACTTTTGTTCCCAAGTCATAAGACAACATGATACACCACATGAGAACAAAGGGAAAGGTTTCTGAAACTGATAAGCATATAAGGCACACACTAACAGATTTAACATGTGAAACTTCTCATAAATCCTCAGGACTACTGAAAAGAACGATCCGGGAGAAACATAGGCAACACAAAATCCTATTAAGGTCAATGTTTCAAACGATAACGTATATTTAGAAAGATTTCGAAATCGATATTATATAGGGTTCCAAATGAGGAAATTCTCGTCTCCTATAAACAGTTTAGTGCAAACAAAGACTGCATAGACAAGCTAGGAAACGAAATCCCTAAATCGATTTTCCACTCGAATCTTCAAATCCGCAGAGAATGGAAAAAAGAAAAACGCACCACAGAGATCGAGAGCAACTTTCAAACCATTATTGGCACCATGAGTGTACTCTTCTAGTCTTCTTCGTTCCTAATCGAGCCAATAGGTCTACCGGTGTTCGATTTGGCATCGTAGGTTCCAGCATCATGCCACCTTAACAAACCAGAGAAGACAAACATGAGATCGCAAATGCAGTAAGCAATATTCCAAAATAGCGCGAGATTTTCTCAAATTTCCACAGGAAATAAACCTCGTCGCGCTCAGCACCAGGGAATCGCGAAATAAGACGACAGAAATGGAAACTTACGATAATCGGAGCATGATCGGAGCGCAATTCTTCTGAGCGATAACAGCACGGAGTTCACGGCGAGCTTTATCGATCTGCTTAAGGTACTCCGCGCCAACGACGAGTGACACCATTGTTACTCTTGAGTCTTGAGTCTGAGAGAGAGTGTGTGTGGGAGAGAGAAAAGAATTAGTGTAACAAACCTCATTTGGACGGTAAACAGTCTATTTTCTCCGCTTACTATTGTATAATACACAATCCACCCACACTTTAAGGGTCTGTCTATTTGCCCCAAAACGAAAGTTAAAACTCTGGTTCCCTCTCGAGAGCTATGTCCCCCTAAATCCAAAATTTGATGGTTTGACATCGGTTCTTGACTTAAATCATAAACCAAATGTGTTTCACTCAAAATAAACCAAAAAACAAAACCGAATCTAACCCTAGATTTGACCCGTTCTCCGACCCGTTTCTCAGTTAAAATCCGTTTTAAACCCAAAAAAATCCCCAAATTCGAGTAGAACCCTAAAACTCAATATTTAAAAGCGAAACCTGCGAATTCAAAATTGAAACTTGAGAACGATGAGCAATGAATCCAACGCATCAAGTGGAGCATGAACTGGTGGCCGAGATCGAGGAAGAGTCATGGAAGTTCCGAGAAGATGTTGGTGCATGGAAAAAATAGCCAAAGGATATCCCGATCGGATTCGAATCCATACCGGCGATATTATAGGTGTGCTTTAGCTATTGCAAAGAAGGTAAGCTGGTTAACATATCAATTGTCATTGTTATGTTCACAATTGGCATTTTTCTGTAGCTTTCAAATTTGTGATTCAAATTTTTGTAGCTTTCAAATGATAATTATGTGTTTAAGTGGGTTGATGAGGTTCTGTTTAATGAGATAGAGGCATTTAGTTATCGAGCATAAAGACTTGAACATCAGATGAAAGAGCTTTCAAAATCACGTTTGGAGCTTGAGAAAATGGTGTATGAAACGATGAAAATGAAGCTACAGAAAGAGATATTTGAAAGACTAGAAGAAATCATAGATGAAACTGAATCCAAGATGAAAAAAATGATGGTGCTTGCGGTCTTTGGGTGTGTGGCCATTGTCGGAATCAGTATGCTTTTAGGTTGAATCTCATATGGTTGTGATTGTGTGTTTGTTGTTGTTTGTTTTTCTTAGTGTCTTTGTCGACATTGATGGTCTTTTTTTTGGCAGATTCAGTACGCTTTAGGTTGAGTCTCATTTGGTTGTTTGTTGTTGCTTAGTGTCTTTGTCGACATTGTTGCTTGTTTTTTCATATCTTTATCAACATTTGGTATTGAAATACAAGCGCTATTAACCATTACAAGAGAGCAACTTTAAAATGTGCCTATAGCTTTACCAAGCAATTTATGCAACATAACATTGATCCAAACAGGTTCCAAAATGATAAAAAAAAACAGATAATCTTAGAACATAACATTGATCCAAATGATTCAAAGCCGGTTCCAAACTAGTCATAAATAGTCAGCCGAGAATATAAATTGGTTCAAACAATCCAAAAACAGACAAGCCGAGAATATAAGACACCTGATTTGTCTTGCACCAAAAACCCAAGACACCTAAATGTTCTTAAACATAAATAACCCAAAACAAGCTTCTACCACCAATCTTCTTCTACTCTTCAATCACCTTGCTGTGTCAGAATCCCTTGTGAAGACTCAATCTGCAAAGTCTGAACCGGAGTAGAGTCAGTCTGCGAAGACTCCTTGAAATCCCTGTAAAACCAAAATAAAAAACAAAACATACATAAGCTGATTACATTAATCACATAACCTTAACAAACAAACATAAACCACAAACCTTTTTATTTTTCTTATAATGCCACCTTGAACTATGGTTAGCTGTGCCACAAATCCCACAATGCATCACTCTCTTCAAAACTTTTGGTGCCTTTTTCACTGGAGATTATTTTTTCTTTTCTTCCTTTCCTTATTCTTCTTACTAACCTTCATGGTTTCTCCTTTCTTTCGACGAGGTGATTCAGGCCTTGGAGGTTGATGCACCGATGGTTCTTCTACTGCAGGCCAAAATCTTGCACCTCTCATTGGTGTTATCCCTTCCTGGTAAGTCCTTCTCCACAGGGCTGTCCTAAACCAGTGACATACATAATCCTCTGCCTGCAGCTTCTTGTTGATAATGACAGCATATGCATGCTCACAAGGAATACCTATGATCTCCCACCTTTTACAGGTACAAGTCCTCTCAAACAACTTGATATGGTATGAACAGCCACTGATCCTAACATCAAATGTTGAATTTGTAGATATGTAGACCGCACAATTTTTAGCTTTCTCATGCTCAAGTGCGAGATAGTCGATCACATATGGAGTGCACACACTTTGCCAATCCAATGCTTTGTAACTCCGTTTTGCAATTCTTACCATCGCCATCCTTGCAATTGTCTCTAGCATCGGAACTAGTGGCTTTGTCTCTGGCTTTGACTATAGAAAAATTCCATGACTCGGTGGAATTGTTCTCCACATCTTTACAGAAATTGCCAATCTTGTGGAAGGCTCTACACCAAGTTTTTGGTTTTGTCTTCATCAAATTCGCATGCACAGCTGAGTCGAAGCAGAAGATTTTGTCCAGATTCTCTTCATACTCTGTTGTATTGTAGCTCAATGCCAAACGCCATATCAACTTCTTCATCTCCGGATTTTTTCCATGTAATGCTCTCATGTTGGCATATATGTGTCTCACACATTTCCTATGCTTAATCTGAGGGAGCTCTTGATCAACAGCTGCAATAAGTCCCTAAAAAAATAAACACTCAAACAAAATTAGTGGAATGTATCAACATACAAGCAAAAAAACAATCAAACCATTAAAAAAACATGCAAACACACTTACTCTATGCCTATCAGACATCATAATGTATCCATCTCCATTTTTCAAATCCAAATCAATCTTAAGTTTCTTCACAAACCACAGCCAATTATCCTTTGTTTCAGCTGGTACAAACGCCCATGCTATTGGATAAATATCATTATCCCCATCTCGACCCATAGCAACCAATAACTGACCCTTCATCTTTGCTCTCAATTGGCATCCATCAAGACCTATAATCGGCTTACAAGTGTCCTTCCATGATCTTCTTATCACATCAAAACAGACATAGAATCTGTTGAATACATCTAAGCCTTGATCGTTGGGAATGCATTCTAGAGCCACCGTTGATCCTATATTTGCGTCAACTATCTCACGGCAGTAACCACGAAGCCTAGCAAACTGCTCATCATACTCTCTTTGGATCCATCTCAGAGCTTTGTTCCTAGCCGATTGACACTGATTACTTGTCACATTTATCCTCCATTTTTCCAAAATCAACTGTTCAATCTTCATTGGCATATAGTATTTTGGTTCTTCCCGGATTTTGTCAAGAAACAGATGAGCAATCACCGGACCCTTTAGCATCTCACAAGCGCCATTAGGAACACAGCTATGAGCTTGTTCAAAACTCTTAACCTGCCACTTAACTGTCTTTCCCGTAGTTGAGCAATAGATCCTCCAAGCACAATTATCACCATTTTCAGACTTACCTCGACATATGTAGGTCAGTTTAGTTTTGTCATACCTCCACTGTCTGATGTTTCTGCCGATCCTGAGAGCATAATCAAGCACAGCCTCTTTAAACGCCACTTCATTGAAGAACACTTGTCCTTCAAACAAGTTTCCTAACCCTCTGTCGAAGTCGCCTTTTTGAGAACCACCTCGTCGAGCACCAGGATGATTAGGAACAGCAATTGTGCGTTGAGTTCCAGCTTCGTCGTCGTCCGTTTCAGGGTACACATTGTGGAGCACAGGATCTTCATCAGCAAGCTCCATCAATGCTTTCTCGATGTTGTAATCATCTCGTTGCCGTCGATCTTCTCCATCAGAATCCTCCTCTCGTCGATCATCTCCAAACGCATCCTCCTCTTGAAATTCTGAAACCTCTCTCCACTCCAATGACTCCATTATCGAAATTCAGTCACCTCTGCAGCTATGGTTTCTCAATTTTGGGGATTTCTGTTTCTGGGTTTCATTTTTTTTTAGGGTTCGAACAGAATTGGGGATGAACTGTAATCGGGTATCTAATTCGGGTTTAGCGTTTTGGGTGGGTTTTAGTTTTGATTTTACGGGTCATAATCGAGTTTAGAAGGGTTTATTTGGGTTAATGCTGGTTAACAAATAAATGGTCTGCAGTAAACCAACTTAAAACGTGGTATGTGTGAAAATTGGTTTCGAATTTTGAATTTAGGGGGACATAGCTCTCGAACTTCAGTCGCAGGGGGAACTAGAGTTTTAACTTTCGTTTTGGGGGCAAATAGACAGAAGCTTAAAGTCTGGGTGAATTGTGTATTATACGATAGTTAAGGGGAGGGGGGGGGAATAGACCGTTTTCCCCATTTAGACTATAAAGGGTATTAATTTGATTCAGAGTCAAGCATCAACTTTTTTCTTGGCTGTTCAAAACGGCACGCGGTTAGATATAAAATTTAAAACGGCACGCGGTTAAATTTATGATTTATGTTTTTCACTATATACAGAGTACAATGAAAAGTAAACCATTAAAAATGTATCAATCTTGACTAAAGAAAAAAGAAATGTGTCAATAAATATCATGTTTAATTGACGTACGAGTTAATTCAGATTAATTTTATTATCCCTTTTAAATAGCAATAAGTCACATCATTCATATTTATTAATAATAATAATATGAAAACCTATGAATGAATCATTGAATAGTTGTGTTTTTCTATTGTACATTTTCATGTATAATTGTTAATTTATTCAAATATTACAATTCCACGGTTGTATCTTTTCGTTCTACTTTATTAATTGTATCATTCCGTACATAACCGCTGATTATTGATGAAAATCTATGAATGAATCATTGAACCATTGTGTATTTCTATTGTATATTTTCATGTATAACTGTTAATTTATTCAAAAGTTACAATGCTACAGTTGTGTCTTTTCGTTTTACTTTATTAATTGTATCATTTTGTACATAACCACTGATTATTAATAAAAACCCATGAATGAACCATTGAACCATTGTATCTTTCTATTGTACATTTTCATGTATAACTGCTAATTTAGTCAAATGTTACAATTTTACGGTTATGTCTTTCCATTTTACTTTATTAATTGTACTATTTTGTACATAACCTCTGATTATTAACAATTGTTTCTCTTAAAATTTATGTCTTTCCAAGATTGTATATATTTTGTTTCAATCTTTCTAATTTATTTTATTGACCATTTTATTTTATAATGCTCCAAATTTTGATCCAAATTTTGTTTTTCTTTCGAATAATATGATGACCTAAATGGATACAAAATGTGTCTTACAAAATTTGTGCATAGTTCGATACTTCGATCTGTTTACTGTATGAAGAACTTCTTTACATAGTGTAAAAAATATGTGTTTATAAAAATTAGTATTTTTGAACTTTCAAATAGATAAAATAAAGATAAAATACAAAATTTTGAAAATAGGAATTTTTACAATAGAACTCTTATGAAAAAATAATTGTAAATGAATTGTTAGTTGCCAAAAATCTAGGTGACTAATTGTAAATGAAATAACATATTATATTGTAAAATTAAATTTATGTATCGATTAGACATCTTACAATATTAAAATCCGAATGAATATGGTTGTTTCAATTGGATTGATTATGATTTATGAACCCATTTTGGATTGCCATGTTATCATTTTAAGCTAGCACATTTTTATTTTATTTTGGGTTGTTTTGAAAATAAAGACGTTTTTAAGTTTTTATTTGAGAAAAGGGTAGTTTTATGTTTTAATTAGTCAGGGTAGGGACATACTTTCATAATGTCAAACTTACCATTCTTTCTGAGAGAGAGAGAGAGACAGAGAAGTCTGTCCCTTAGAGAGAGACAGACGCGGAAAATACCGTAGGACCCTGGCGTAATCTGTGTCCGCGCGCGTAACAGCCGGGAAGAGAGCACTCACGCGCATGATTGGGTCGTTTTTTGGGCCGGATTTCGAATTTCGGAATGAAATTTCCAAAAACCACCTTACTGGGCCTCGATTATGGGCCGGAAACTACCCAACTCATTAGACGCAAAACTACCCTTCCTATTCTCTTTTTATTTTTTGGCGGGAAAAATTGTGGTTAATTAGAGATAATGGAGATAAATTGGTTAAAATAAGAAACAAAGTACCCTAACCAAATTAGAAACCCTAGTTTCCCTTTCCAGAAGATGTTGAAATTGAAGGGGAAATTATGCGATAATCAAGAGGAAAACAACCACGGTTAGTTACTTAATCCTATTATTGTACACCCATAGATTTGTCATTGTTATTTTCAAATTTTTTTGTTCTGGTGTTCGCTATTTGCCAGTATTTTTTTAGATATGGTGTTCACGATTTGCAGTGGATGCGTTCATTCTTGTTATGGCGGGAACTTGGATAAGATACTATACAGGAGATTGGGATTTCAAAATGGACATATCTCGTCGTGGAAGGTGCATAAATTGCAAAGATGTGTCCGGACCAGATGATTTGAGAAATCTGATTGCGCATGAGTTCGGATTAGACCCGAGAGTTGTTTCGGTGGAGATTTCCTACTGGTTTGATGATGTTCTAGCTGAGCTTAATGGTGATGGGAGTTGTCCATGTGTGATAGTTACTCCTCGAGAGTACAAATTCTTCCTTTCGCTGCATAAGTCTTACAAGTCTATGAATTTATTTGTCACATTCAAGGAGTCAGTAAATGGTAAAATGGTGAGATTGAAACAGAAAGAAAGTCTTGAAGTTCAAATTGCTAGGGAACGGCGAAAGTCCTTAGGGCATAGCCTCTTCTTCGGCAGAGTCTAGTCAACCCGATGATGAAGCAGATGATGAAGATATCGATGATTGTTTGCTGATAGCACATGCCGAGAAAGTAGAGGCAGAGGCCGCAATGAATACCTCCAAAGGTGTACAACCTGAAGCTGTCTCTGTAATCCATCCTCCATTGGGATTAAAAATGTCCCAGGAATCAGAGAAAGTAGAGGCTAAGGCCAGCACTAACACCTCCGTTAATGTAAAACCTGATGTTCCAAGTCACGCTGTATCTGTTGACCACCCTGAGTTGGAATTAAAAATGTCCCAGGAATCAGGCGAGGCGAGAGATTCGGAAGAGAGCTGATGATGTTGACGATGATGCATACGGCTATGATGATGATTATGATCCGGATTATGATTTGGACTGGTGGAATGATTACGTACTACCAGATGGTAAGGGTTTCCATGCTAAACCTGGATTTGATGAGGATAAGGATGACTCTGGTAGTTCAGGGGGTTGTGGAAGTACTCGCGGAAGTGAGCCAAGTGATTCAAACCATATGGACTACTCCATTGTCTTAACGGAGAGTCCTATTCATTTTTCTGGAAGAAAGAGGATTGTATGTGAGAAGGTTCTGGCTCCCCATGGAGATGATGATGATTTTGTGCAGACTCCGACATGTGATGTCGGTTGGGGGCATCAGAATGGCGGTGCAGAGCTGAAGAAAGAGATTAAACGTACATAACTATATGGATTTCCGGATGTGGCACCAGTCTCTGATGAAATGGGAGGGGATTTCGATGAACTTGATTTGTCAAATGAAGATGGAGAGATATGGGTTGGGAAAAAGTTCAGGAACAAGGAACACTTTAAAATCACGTTGGCCATCAATGCGCTGAAGAATGTAGTGACGTTCGAATTCAAAAAGCATGCGAAGAAGTACACAGTCACCGAATGTCCATCAAAGATATGTGATTGGAGGGTGTTGGGGTGTCAAGTTGGCGAGTCTGCGTTGTATGAGGTGAGGAAGGCGTGCTTGAAGCATACATGCCACCCGGATACAAGAAAGAAATTTTCTAAGCATGCTACTTCTAAAGTCATGGCGGCTCTGCTGAAGTCTAAGTATGAGAATGCAATAGTTGGTCCACGTGCGAGTGAGCTACCTGCGATTGTTCTCTCCGAATATAATATTACAGCCTCGTACTGGAAATGCTGGAAAGCTAAGGAGCTGGCTATATACTCTGCTCACGGAACAGAGGAGAGTTCTTTCAAATTATTACCGATTTACCTCCATGTGCTCAAGTATTGTAACCCCGGCACCATAACGCATTTGTCTACCGAGAGAGATGAAAAAGATGGAAAATGTATTACCAGGTTTAAGTCCGTATTTATGGCATTGGCTGCGTGTATATCTGGATGGAAACATTTGAAACAAGTAGTTGTTGTTGATGGGACTCACCTGACTGGTAAGTATAAGGGTTGTCTATTAACGGCCAGTGGACAAGATTCTAATTACCAGGTTTTTTCAATAGTGTTCGCCGTTGTCGATGCAGAGTCTGACCAGACATGGAGGTGGTTCTTTGAGAAGTTGGTAGACATTATTCCAGATTCCTCTGATCTTACTATTATCTCGGATAGGCACGGTGGAATTGCCAAAGCTAAACAGAAATGGTATCCACAGTCACACCACGGTGCATGTCTTGTCCATATCCAGAAAAATGTTCACGGTAAATACAAAGGTTCCGGTCAGAAAGGGTTGGTCGGAAAGGCTGGAGAAGCGTTCACAGTTTCTAATTTCAAGAAACTATACGCAAGGCTGAAGGATGTTGATTATCGTTGTTGGGAGTACATGGAAAAAATCCCTCTTGCGCTGTGGACTAGATCACACTTTTCTGGCCAGAGGTATAATATGACCTCCAGTAACATTGCAGAGTCTCTGAACAATGCACTATTCGCTGCAAGAGACAGTCCAATCGTTGCAATGCTAGAATTTATCAGGCGAATGTTAAGTAGGTGGCTTGAATGCAGAAGAGAGAAAATTCAAAAGATGGATGGTAACATTCCAGAAGAAGTTGACAAGTTAATGAACCTTCAGCAGCAAAAATCTGCTGCACTATCGATTCAAGGCATTTCTTTGTGGGAGGTTGAAGTGAGTTCTGAGTTCGGTGTACGGCGGCTTGTTGATCTCCTAAACAAAACATGCTCATGTCTAGAGTTTCAGACATTGAAATACCCTTGCTGACATGCAATGGCCACGGCTAGGCTTTGGCAAGTGGAGTACAGCAGTTTGGTTGATCCAATTCTTAAGAAATCAATTTGGAGTGCAACAGTTTGTGGCAAAATCCTACCAGTGCCCGACCCTGACGACATTCGTATCCCAGCAGAGGTGCGTGACCTTAATATTATGCCACCTAAGTCAAAACGTCCATCAAGAAGGCCTACGACGAAGAGAAAACTTTCAGCAGGAGAGTATCCTCAGGTTAGTGTACACTAAACAATTATTTTTTCCCCAGTCATACTGATTACTGATTACTGATTACTGATATACGCTGTTGCAGGTTGCGAAAAAAAAAGAAGCCAAACAAATGCTCGAGATGTGGAAATCCCGGCCATAACCGGGCAAAATGCAAGGAACCATTAGGTTGACCGGATGTGGCTTTTGTGTGTCTTTTGTTGTGTGTAGGAAAGAGCGAGCCACATTGTTTTTTGTGTGTCTCTTGTTGCTTTTTTTTTGTGGGGATCTCGCTTTGTTTTTCGGTTTGTTTCTAGCGTACACTATGTTTCCCTATATTTAAACTTGGAAAGGCATGAAATATGTTATATTTGTTATGAAATTTATGATGTTTACTGGACAGGGTCTACCTGATTACATGTCTATGTAATCAGGTACTGACGGAAATACACCAAATGTTAACTTCCCCCCAAATAAGTGAAAGACACTTTTTTGTTGAAGAAATTGCTAGGATTTACGTGGAAAACAGGGCTGCATTTGAAACCACTGCACTTGCATGGACGGTGGAGCACGCCGGAGGACCATGAACTTCTGAATTGTGCTATTAATTTTGTTTGTTGAATTGTGTTATTTCTTTTGTAAAAAATAAGACCAATATTTTGTTAGCGTGTTTTTCTTGAGAAATTTATGACTTTATATTAATTTTTTTATATGAATTTATGGTTTTTATGTTTACGATTTGATAAATTGTCCAAGCATAAATTGTCCAAGGATTTCATGAAACATAAGTCATCGAATATTAATTCAAAGATTGTTCATTACATACTAAAAATGAAATATAGGTGTACACTTCATATAGTCTACACATACTTGTGTACACTTCAGAAGGTGTACACCATAAACTTATTTTTAAAGCATTTCGCAGATACGCCTAGCACACCAATATATGAAGCAACCATTACAAAGTACTCGGATCTCAGGTTCGAAATGATCAAATGCACAATCAGGCAGCTTGATGACGTCGTCGTTTGGATATGAAAATGAGTTTGAGTACGTATCCATGTATGCAGTTCCGTAGTATGAAATCTCAAGAATTAAATCCTCACCTAATTGTCGCATGCGCTCTGACTGTAGACTTCCGTGATGCGTTGCCAACAGTTGCAATGTTTGGCTTGCGGAACAAGGGTCACCCAAGCAAACACTGAACATGGCCGACGCCAGGGTCGAGAGAGCGTCGGTGGGAACATTTGATTCCAGCATGGTCCTACTTGCAATGAGATCTGCGCCTCTGGTTGCAAGTCTCAGGCCTTCCCAGTATCTTGCCTCAGGGTTTCCACTCGCCAAACGTTTCAGAAAGAATGAGCGTCTTTCCTTTCCAGGGCATATGTCGCTGGGGACACAGCAAAGGGCATAAATGTTGGAAGATTTGAGGACATCGTCGTTGAAAACAAGCTAGAGGGTGTGCTTTCCAGCGCGGACAAATGGTCCGAGTCGCCAAAATGCTTCATTGCCGAGTCTCTTGAGGATTTCGATAAGAATTTCATCAGGCAAGTCTGGGAGCGTCATGTTCGGTTTAGGGTTTGTTATGTTTGGTTATGGGTTTTATTCGTTTGAAAGGAGGCAAGTTTTGTTAAGACAAAGCAAAATTAACATATATGGACTTCACTGGTGTGTGGTTGGGGGTGGAGAATTTATTATACGGTTGAAAATAATATAATAGTGTTCTCCCTTTTAGTAAATAGTTCACCTAACCATTTTCTACCCCCCCCCCATTTTTTAAGAATAATGGTCAGTTCGCTTTTATTAAAGTGCCTGAAACTAGTTTCATTTATAATGTAGTGCGACGTGTTGGGGTCAGTTTAGCAGTTATTGAAGTGGCTCTTAACTTTATACCAACCACGAATTAGGACATTTATATATCTATCCACCCTGTCTACAAATAAAGCGAATCAAATTTATTTTTCACCAAAGTTAAACAACAATGCATTACTTAAATGATGATGTTTTAGGGTTAATAGTAAAGAAACTAGCTGAGGATGACTCCTATCATCTTGGCCCCTTTATTCGCGCAGGAAAACATGGAAGAGCCATCGCGTTCACCGACGACGTGTTACGGTCTGCAGACATCTCTCGATTGGTTGAGTCACCGATCGACGTATCCCCTAACAACCCTTACCGCCCATTCTTTGAGCGTTGTCTTGGCGCCTATAATCCACGAGCTATTTTTTTCGAAGCCATTAGAGTTGCCGTGAGTGAGCGAAGATTGTATTCAGCGATTACAATGCTTAACCGACTTTTCCCATGTAATAAACATGCTACTTTCGCATGTGCCATGTTTGAAATTTGCGTCGGACGTCCACAAAGGGCTAAAAAACTCCTCACGTATGTATTCACTCTACACGTCCCTTATGCGGCTAATGAAATGAAGCTGTTAGCGCACGATGTTATACGTCACGTATGGGAGTTCGCTCTAGGGCCGTTTCAAGATACGTGGGGTAGCCTTTGGTCCTTCCCCATCACCCTACAAGAAGAACCTATATCGGAGTGTGTAGATGAGCATTACGATGGCACAAATACACCAGACTGCGAGTATTGCCTTCTACAATGCACGACTCTGCGCATAAGATATTTTCTTTAGTTTTAGTTATTTTAATTGCAAGTACTTGTTTAATTTTTGTAATATATTAAAGGTAGAAAGTAAGTGAACATCACTTCACAAACATATTGTAACAAGTAGCTACTAAGAACGTAACTAGTTGTAACAATATAACTAGTAGTTTAATTTCTGTAGTTGGTAAACATCACTTCACAAACTTATTGTAATATTACTTCTGTTCATCTACACACTAAACCCTGCAATTACTAATTGTCTTACCATTAACTATTTCTCAAGAAGAAGTACCCATCGAATTCAATATATAGTTTCATAATATTGCGAAGAAAGTTCACCCTACACAAACCCTATAACCTTCCCAAAAAATGCCAGATTTACCATATTTACCAGATCATGTTTTCGAATCATTGTCAAGAAAGTTGCTGAGTCTGACTGCATCTACCTTGGACCGATTATTCTGGCAGGGACCCGTGGTAGAGACATTGCGTTTAGCGCGGAAGTACTCAGATCGGCATACCTATGGACATTGCATGACACACCATCTCGGATATACCATGGAGGAGTATATCGACCTTTATTCCTGCGCTGCTTAGCGTCGAGAAATCCACGGGCCATATTGGTCGAAGCTATAAGGTTCGTGTCAACAGAGGAGAAGATCTATACCGCCATCAGGATGCTAAATAACTCGTTCCATCAGACGTCTATGCCACTTACAGCTGTGCCATTTTGCAAATGTGCGTGGGTCGCGCTAACAGAGGGAAAAAACTTCTAAAGATGGTTTTCAGGTACAACTATCCTCATGATTCTCGTGAAATTCATGAAGTCGCCGAAGATATAGTATCCTTATTCTGGTCATTTTGCCCACGTAATAAGCATACATACAAGAAAAAGTTCAGGTACCCTAGTCTCATTCATGAAGACACCTCTGCGTCGTGCGAAGTGTATCACGAAAATTTGCATTATATTGTTACATGTGAAAAATGTTATCTTAGATGTTCGGCAGAACGCATAGCAAAAATGCTTTAGTATCGATGTGCTATTTATAGCAAAAATAAATATGAAGTTTAAAAACAGCCTTATGTCTATCAGCCTTATGTCTAAAAAGGTATACGATCCCGTATACCAATGTTCGTGGACGTATATAGGTGTACGTTTACGTTAAAATAGGTGTACGTATTCGTCGTTCTTTAAAAATGTGTAATGTTATTTTATTTTCAAACTGGTTTATGTTTACAATCTGTTTCTGATCCCATATACATAAGTAGGTGTACGTCTATAGGTATACGGTAATAGGTATACGTAACACTACAAGAAAACAATCGTTTTCCAACGGTCCATTACGACGGTTTTCAAATCGTCGCAAAATTACAACGATTTTACGACGATCTTACATCTAATTTTAAAACCGTCGTATAAAAAAATCGTCGTAAACTCGACGTACAATTTACGACGACTTACGACGATTATACATCGATAACGAGAAATTTGCTAGTAAATGTAAAATCGTCGTAAATTCGATGCAAAATTACGACGAATATACGACGACTTCATTTCGATGTACATATTACGACGATTTTACGTCGAAAAAGAAGTTAGGTGAAAAACATTTAAAACATGTTTACCTAACAATTGTAGATGAAAGATTTTATCGCAAAATCGTCGTAAACTCGTCGTAATATTATTGTTGAATGTAAAACCGTCGTAAAAAGTTGTCGTAAAAGCGTTGTAAAGCCCGAAATTTTCCTATAAATAGATCTTCATTCTTTCATTCAATCACAACACATCATCATTCAAACATAAGAGCATCTTCATCTTGGAGACCCATTGTAGGTCTCTTAAATTTTAGTATAGTGTTGTAAATCCTTATATATTGGGTTGTCCATTGCTGGAAACCCGAATTAAGAGTTATATTACTTTGAAAAAAAGAAGTAATAATATTATAAGGTTAATTTACTCCATTCACGTTGCTAGACGTGACACAAGAGACTACCTCCTTTATTGTCTAATCAATAAAAAGAGATAGTATTTTGAGTTTATTTTCAAGATGTCTATATACGAGCTAAGAAGTTGGATGTATAAGCGTAAAGATTCAGATGGGGCGTTGACAGAAAAGTTCAAAAACGGGTTAGAAATATTTATGTATCAGGCTACAAATATGGAGAGAACGAAAGATAGTGGGAAGATGTTTTGTCCTTGTTTGAAATGCAAGAATACGAGGTATACACTAACCAAAACCGTGTGGACGCATTTATTAAATAGAGGGTTTATGCCGCAATATTTTGTTTGGTATCTACATAGAGAAGGATATGGCAGTAATACTCATGGGAATGCTGGTTGTAGTAGTAATTATCAAAGTCATGTTGATATTGATGAATCGAATTATGGTCATCAGCCTAATCAGTATCAATATGACCAAAGTGTAGATCATGATAGGATGCACGAAATGGTGACTGATGCATTTCATGAAACGCATACGGGTAATGCTGTTGAGGAACCTAATGTAGATGCCAAACGATTTTATGATTTGTTAGACAATGCTAATCAGCCAATATACGAAGGATGTAGAGAAGGCTGGTCTAAATTATCGTTGGCAGCTAGGATGATGTCAATTAAAACAAATCATAACCTGGCTGAGGTTTGCATGGATGATTGGGCTGATCTTCTGAAGGAGTATCTACCGGAGGATAACTTGGCAGCGGGAACATACTATGAAATTCAGAAGTTGATTTTTAGTCTTGGTCTACCTTCTGAGATGATAGATGTATGTGTTGACAATTGTATGATTTTTTGGAAAGATGATGATCAGCTGGAGGAATGTCGATTTTGCCAAAAACCAGGATACAGGCCGCAAACTGGTGGGCGTAAAAGGATACCGTACCAATGTATGTGGTATCTCCCTATAACTGATAGGTTAAAACGGCTTTATCAATCTGAAAGGACAGCTGCATCAATGAGATGGCATGCGGAACATACACAAGTAGATGGAAAAGTTGTTCATCCATCAGATACAAAGACATGGAAACACTTCAATATGGTATACCCAGATTTTGCTAAGTTCAAACGGAATGTCTATCTTGGTCTGTGCACTGATGGTTTTAGTCCATTTGGTATGTCTGGTAGACAATATTCATTATGGCCAGTAATCCTAACTCCTTATAACCTTCCTCCAGATTTGTGCATGCAAAGGGAATTTCTTTTCCTAAGTATTTTGGTTCCAGGTCCAAATCATCCGAAGCGAACTCTCGATGTATTTCTTCAGCCACTCATACATGAGTTGAATCAGTTATAGTATACTGGCGTTCGTATATATGACTGTTCTACGAGGAAAAATTTTACTATGCGGGCTGTGCTTATGTGGACAATAAGCGATTTCCCCGCTTATGGTATGCTATCAGGATGGACTACACATGGGAGGCTATCTTGTCCTTATTGTCTTCATCGAACTGATGCGTTTCAGCTAAAACATGGTAGAAAAACTTGTTGGTTTGATTGTCACCGGAGGTTTTTACCGGATAACCATCCATATCGGAGGAACAAGAGGTTATTTATGAAGAACAAAAGTGTACATGTCCCTCCACCCGTTAATTTAACAGGAGCTGATATACAGGCGCAACTCGATCATTGGAGGGCAGAAGAAACAGTAACTCGTGGGGGAAACTGGCACACTCTTGCAAATATGCCTGAAGGTTATGGACTTCATCATAATTGGCACAAGAAAAGTATCTTTTGGCAACTACCTTATTGGAAAGATCATCTGCTCAGACACAATCATGATGTCATGCACATTGAAAAAAACTTTTTTGATAACATCATGCATACATTTATGAACGTAGCGGGAAGAACAAAAGACAATGGTAAGTCAAGATTGGACTTGCCTGATTTATGCAACAGAAGTGAGTTGCATCTACTGAGAAACGGGAAAGCACCAGTTCCTGTATTTCGGTTGAGTGCAGATCAAAAGTCAGCATTGTTCAGATGGGTTTCTTCTGACGTTAAATTTCCTGATGGATATGTCTCTAATCTTTCCGAATCTGTTGAGAAGGGGGTAAAGTTTGCCGGGATGAAAAGTCATGACTGCCATGTCTTTATGCAACGATTATTTCCATTTGCATTTGCTGAACTCTTGCCCAAAAACGTCCATGAAGCTATTGGAGGCATTGGTGTTTTTTTCGGGATCTTAGTACACGAACATTATCAGTTGATGTAATATCACAACTGGCATTGAATATTCCAATCTTGTTGTGCAATTTGGAAAAGATCTTCCCACCATCATTTTTTGATGTTATGGAACATCTTCCTGTTCATCTCCCACACGAAGCAGAGCTCGGTGGACCCGTTTAGTACAGGTGGATGTATCCGTTCGAGCGTTTCATGAAGCATCTTAAAGGTAAAACCAAAAACCTAGCTAAAGTGGAAGGCTCAATTGTGGCGGGAAGCTTGGCGCAAGAGACTTCACACTTCACTTCATACTATTTTGCACCGAAAGTACGAACACGCAAAAGAGCTACTCGTCGATATGCTGATGGAGGAGTTGGCCATACGTATGCCGTTGAAGGTGTACCTGACATATTCTCGCCGATCAGACGTCTTAGTGGAAAACTAAAAGATGTTTGGTGGTCCAATGAAAAAGATTATCACAGTGCATATACGTATATCCTGTTAAATTGTGAAGAATTGTCATCGTATGAAAGGTACCTTTTTAATTAATAATATCTTTATATGAGTTGTCAGTATTAATAACTATTTGTTGTTTTTCTCAGCACATTTGTTGATGAGGTTAAAGAATGCATATCTGGGGTTTCTGAAACTGAAATCAATGATCGTAAAGATCAACACTATGCCCAGTGGTTAAAAGGGCAAGTACGTATAAAATTTTAATTAAAAGACTACTTTAATTTGCTATATATCGAAATCAAGAAATAAAAGCGGAATTTTTTTCTTATTAGGTGGACCCGAATGATCCGGATGAATTTCCAACATGGTTCCATGAGTTACTACTAGGTCCGATGGCAAAATAACTACAGCCTTAATGTATTTCACTCGGGGCTATGTTTTTCACACATACCGTCACGGTGCAAAGCGGGCGACAACTAACTATGGAGTTTGTGTGAGGGGTGAAATCGATTTTTATGGAGTTGTGCAAGAAATAATTGAAGTAGAGTATCCTGGATTGTTAAGGCTGAAAACTGTTCTCTTCAAATGTGATTGGTTTGATCCAACTGTTGGACGAGGGGTACGTCTAAACAAGTTTGGAGTTGTTGACGTGAACAAATCACGACGGTACAACAGGTTTGAGCCATTTATATTAGCTTCTCAAGCAGAACAGGTAACGTTTCTGCCATACCCTCGAGTTCGATCAACAGGAATTTCATGGTTAGCTGTAGTTAAAGTGGCTCCGAGGGGCAAGATTGTAGGGGTTGAGGATGTTCCACTTCAACAGGACACTTGCGTAGATCTGTCTGAACCAGATGTTGATGAGGAGATTTTCTTAATAGACCCTCGGAACAGGCAAGTTGAAGATTTTCCCGATGATACAGAAGAAGAAAGTGATGATGAGTTTGCTGAAACCGATGATGACGATTTGGCGGAAGAAGACGATGATGGTGATGAAGTAATAGAGGAAGATGAATCTGATTGAGTTTCATGCATTGTATTTAGTGAATGTTTGTTATTATGTAATTTGTAACTTTGTTTGTTTGAATTTTTTAAAAACTCTAAAATTCGATTTTACGACGGTTTTACGACGGTTTTTCCTAAACCCTAAACCCTAAATCTAGGTTTTAAGCCCTGAATGAATAGGGTTTCAACATTACGACGTCTTTACGACGAACCATCGTAATATCGTCGTAAAGTTACGACGGTTTTACGACGAGTACACTATTTCATTGTAAAATCGTCGTAATGTTGAAATCCAAGAATTTGAATCTTTTATATCTTATTGGTTGTAAGGTATTTCACAATTTTTTTTGATTGGTTATCTTATTTTATATGAAATGCTATCAATCTGATCAAAATCAAAAATTTGAAAAAAACATACATTTTTACAAGTTCATGCATGTTTTCGTAAATGTTAAGTGAAAGGTTATATATTAGATTATGAAATTTCAATTTTTACTATCTCATGTCATAAATCCATCATACATGCAAAGTTGTAAACCTCTTATTATATGTTAGGATACAATAACCTTTGCATTGTTCTTTATGCAATATCCCATTTATAAGATTTAGGGTTTACTTACTTTTTTAAAAAACATCGTAAAACCGTCGTAATATAATCGTAAATTTACGACGGTTTTACAACGACTAAACCCAAAACCATCGTAAAACCGTCGTAACGTTTGCACCGGATAGGCTCCTGATCCGAGGTACGAGGTTATAAATGTTTAGACGTTACGACGATTTTACGACGGTTTTGGGTTTAATCGTCGTAAAACCATCGTAACGGTCAAATGCTCCCATCACGACACGTGTCATGTCATGCAGTGGACCGACAGTTATACAACCAAATCGTCGTAAAACCGTCGTAAAGTTACGACGATTTTACGATGATCACAAAATCTATATATAAGGGACGCGAGTTTTTCCCCTTCATCGCTCATTCCTCTCTTCCCCCTCTCTCTCTATAAATCTCTTTCTCTCTCTAAAAAACTAACCCTCTCCCTCTCTGCCTACTCTCCCTACTCTCCTAGCCAATTAATTGTAAGTATTTTTTTTAAATTAATTTCATTACATATTATTTTAGATTTAGGTTCGGAATTTAGATTTAGGTTCGGAATTTAGATTTAGGTTTCAGAATTTAGATAGGCCCGGATTTTGTAAATTTAAATAAATATTTGAAAAATTAGTAACAAATTTTTTAAAATTTTGTAGATTCTGTCGATATGGCTCCTCAGGCTAAGAGATTTCACTACCGACAGCTCGTCGATTCTGACGGTACTGCCCTGTCTACCTCGGCACCCGGATCAGCCATCCCGGAGTCCTCGGGAACACAACAGACGGTTTCCCAACCGGTCGTTGTTCCGCAGCCGGCACCGCCTCCACCACCACCAGCCGAACCAGCGGCTCCCGCACAGGCCGATCCTGAGGCTGATCCGATCCCGCCTGTACCGTATGCCCAGTTTACGGTACAGGATCTTCTGGCGCAACTCGGTCGTGAGACCATGAACAAACTCGACCCGGATCGAGCCCCGGGCACCTTTTGGTACGTAATTTTTTTCCTTCAATATTTTTAAATTAATTAATATTTATTTTTATATATTTGATATTAATTTACTTTTTCTCTTTCCATTTGACTAGGTTTACGACCGACAATGCAGTCGGTCGTAACGTTGCGGATATCATCAAGGGGTTTTTCGTACAACCCCATACCAGCTGGAAGAAGTTGGATCAGACCACACTTGACACTTGGTTCAAGTGTTTTGCGGTAAGTAATTTACCATTTCGTTTAATTTTAATTTTAAATTTTAACTTTTTACAATAATTACTAACTTCTTTTTTTCCTAGCAAAACTGGCATTGGGAAACATCCGCACACGGACGTGTGGAGACGGCCTTCAAGGAGAAGGTCAAATTCCGCCTCAACAACACCGTTTCCGACTGGAAACGTAAGTGGGAGGTTGACGGCGACAAGGCCAAGCCGGCGCCTATGGCCAATACCGTCTGGCGGGGCCTTGTCCAGTACTGGTTGGATCCGCACAACCACACTACGGCCGCCAAGTGTTCCGGATCTAGGTAAGTAGTTAATTTCAATAATATTTACATTATTTTTTCTTATAATAGATTCTAATGAAAATATTTTTCAGGAACGCTACTGACGATGCGGGAAATCGGAAGAACGTCCCGCACACTTCCGGCCAGATTCCTTTTGCCGGAAGACGGCTTATGATGGTAAGTAAATTAAAATTATTAATTTTTTTTTGTTTTCAAATAATTAACTCTTATTTCTCGATACAAATTAATTTTTTCATTTTGATTTTGTAGGTCGAAGATAACGAAGGAGAACTTCCTCCGATGACGAAGGTTTTCGCCGAAACGCATAAAAAGCGTAACGGCGAATTCACGGATCCTCGGTCGGAGGAGATCTACAACGCTGCCTGTGCGGCGATTGAGGAGCGACAGACGCAGCTGACTCAGCAGGCGCGTCAAACGTCTCCCGGAGGTAGCTCGGTCCAATCGACCCCGGCGCTGACGGTGGCGGAGATGGACCAGATCTTCGAAGAGGTAAATTTAATTACTATATTTAATTAATTAATGTAACTTTAGTTTTAAATTGAATTTCTAACCATAATGTTTTTAAATATTTGTAGGTTGCCCCAAAGAAAAAGGGGCGGGTATTAGGGATGGGGTCCATCCGTGATACCCCGAGAGCTACGGCGTCTAGTCACGTCCGGGTCCCGGAAACGGTTATCCGCCAGGAGATCGATCAGATGCGGACCCGTTACGAGACGAGGATCGACCAGCTCTACGGTCTTCGAGATCATGGGAGCCGACAACCCGGTGCTCATGGCGCAATTGGACAAGCTGCGGGCTGATGGGTTGTCGGTTCGTCTGCCGCCGGGTCATCCACTAGGACGCAACCGCCGGTGCAGACGGACGAGGAGATGTTCCGATCTCTCGGGGTTGAGCCTCCTAGAGCCGGAGATCAGGCGCCGGCGGAAGCATCAAACCGAAGACCCGGCAAGGAACACGTCCAGGACGATGGGGAGCAGGCCGATGACGGGATCGACGATTTAGATTTAGGTTTAGATTTAGAGCTCTAGGGTTTTTATGTAAATTACAATTAATTTTAATTTCAAATTTTAATAAATTTTAAATTGTAAATTATTTTTTTTAATTTAAATTTTAATTCGAATTATTTTTTTTTTAATTTTCAATTATATTAAACGTCGTATAATCGTTGTAATAGCTTTATTAAAACCGTCGTACATTCGTCGTAAATATTACGACGATGACTTTACGACAATTTCGAAATCGTCGGTAGTTCGTCGTAATAGCCCTATTACGACGAAATAACGACCATTTCGGCCGTTGTAAAATGATGTTTTTCTTGTAGTGTAAGTCAGTGTACGTCTATAGGTATACGTAAGTAGGTGTACGTTTATACGTCTATAGGTATACGGTAATAGGTGTACATAAATAATTACAGTGAATAGGTGTACATAATTAATTACTGTCCTATATGAAATGATATCCAGCCACTTTCATTTCGATTTTGGGAAAGGCTAAATTCTCCATATTTAAAAAAATTTCAAACACCTTTATGATTAGTTACTACATTTAGGAACCTAAGTATCATAAATATCATAAAATCAACTACTAAGATAGATTATGTTTATACAAAAGTAAGAGTTGCAACTAAAAAACGAAAGTAGACATGCAATTTGAAAAACATCTGTTGTAGTTCGGAATGACAACATAAATAATTAAAGAGACACGAATGCAACAAAATACTAATATTACGGCTTTCACCAATCGAGCATCAACGGCCAGCTTGGAACGACGTTCCTAATGAAGCGGAAGAACCTTTGGGTCTCTTGGGCCCAGAAACAGGTTGTGCACTTTGGCTGCTTAAAATCTTCTGCAAACCACTGGATCCAGTAATTGATAACCCCGCACTGACAGGTGTACAGCGCCAGGAATCTCGGATGAAAGGCAGCCGCTTTCTCAGTGAAATCGACTGGCAAATCGAAATTCCATCCGTGTGGAACGTCGGCCAGCAACAACCGGCTCATCCTCCTCCGATTTTGCACCGTGAGCCTGCCCAAATACTCCTCTGCACGGACGAAGTCTTCTGGCACTGCTCTGAGCCACATCCCGTACACAAAAATGGCTCGGTCGTAGCCTCTCTCTGCAGCATCCCTTATCAATTCCACGCCTTCACCATCGTGCAAGAAAAAGTAGGCTTGCATCCCCCTCTGGAAAATAACCCCTGGATTACCCGCGTCATAGAATCTCCTCATCATCGGTGGGTAATGTGGAACCGCCGCTTGTTCATGCACGATTTCGGCGGGATCAATCGCTCGATAGAAACTCCTGCTTGTGCCGATACGGTTGAAACGAGAACATACAGCACGGAGGCGGGCTGTTTCCCTTATAGTTGGGTTTGTAGCGGCCAGAATTGTTTCCAGCAATTCATCAGGGAGTGAGAGAAGATAGGAAAAATCACCATCACCACCTCTGTTTCTCCTTGGAACCATCTTTTATTTCGATGAAAAGAGAAAAGATAAGAAAATGGATTGAGGAAGAGGAGAAAGGATTGAAAATGGAATGAAAGAGGAAGTTATGATGGTTCTAAGTAGGATGTTACACTGAAGGGATTGAATTTAAAGAGGTAGTGCGGTTTTAATAGAGCCGAATAGCTGTCTTTGAAGAGAGACGTTGAAAAGAGACGAAAATGTGTCTTTTCGTTTACCGGCAAAATTAAATTACCACAATAAATACAGGGAATAACCAAATCCAAGCAAATTTCACCGTTAAACTATTATGATGAATGATTTAATTTAATTTATGATATACCACAATACATTTATGATTTCTGCCACAATACTATTTTTATTTATGATTAAATCGAAATTTCAATAACAACACAGACCTTTTTTATATTTTGGAAACTATATTTCTTGTCATCATTACAGAAGTTTTCTCAACATCACGTTAACCGAGATATAGAGTACAGATTGAGTCCACATAGACGAAATCATGATTAGTTTTAAAATATGCGTACAGAAATAGGTAAGGTGAGACTTTAAATAGATAATGACGTTTGTATACCAAATATTCTCCGAAAATTCCCACAAAAGAGATAATGTCGTTTGTATACTCAAAATACATAATATGTGATAAATGTCTGTAACATTCAAGTGTACAAGTTTAGGTGTACATATTGAGTCCAGATTGAGGTGTTCTTTTTTTTTTCTAGTTATTAGGCGTACAGAGAGAATTTAACTGAGATTTTAAAGATATAAGAGATAATGCTTCTCGAACAACTGCCACAACCACCCATCGAAATTAATTAAAGTCAACAGAATTAAAGTATACATAGATAGAAACCAAAACAAAGTACACCTACATACATAGAAGGCCTAAATAAGTACGTGTACAGATCCTAAACAAAAGATTAAATCATAAAGTACGAAATATGGAATCTAATCGATTACATAAACCAAAAAAACATATTCGCGGATGCTAATCAAATCGATGAATTCTGAAATAACAGCAACGCCGAGGTGTACACAACGCAGGTGTACACACTGAAACTTGTTGAGTTTCACCAATTAGTCACCATTTTTCCATTGACGGCCCAGACCTCACTGCATACCAAACAAATACGAAGAACTTTTGCGTTTCCTGTGCCCAAAAACACGGCGTGCACATGCTTGGCCCCTTTAACAATTCGTCATGCCAATCAAGTTGAGCATTGGCAACACCACAGCGACAAGACCAAAGTGTGGCAAACTGAGCATTAGTTTCAAATCTCCTCTTCGAGAATTCTTCAGGCAAATTATTGACATAACCACGCTCACCTCGATCAATAATTTTACGAATTATTCTTCTCATTGCCCCGCTGCTTAGTTTTGAAAGATACTCTAAACCCACGGGGTTTTCGACCACTGCTTTCATGTACATGCCATACATGTAAATACCTGTTTCGTATCCCATATCTGCAGATTCCTTGATGAGTTTTATGCCACATTTGTCTGCACGGCAGAAGTAGTCTTGCATCCCCTTCATGAACAGCAAACCCGGATTGCGCGCGTCATACATCCTCTTCAACAAGTTGGGAAATTCCCAACTTGCGATAAAAGGCATATCGAAATCTTCGGGAATAGGCATCTCCAATTCCACGGGATCAACCGATGCTAGAAAATTTTTGGTTTCTGTACAGGCCTGGAACCGTTTGCAAACTTGCTTCAGTGTGAAAATATGTTGGACGGAGTTGCAACTGTATGCGAGAACCTTTTCAAAAGATCTTCGGGTAGCGCCATCAGAGGGGATTGACAATCACGGATATCTGCATCACATCGCCCTCTCTTTGGTGCCATAGTTAATTTGTGAGGTTGATTTGTGAAGAAAACGGTTGTTTATGGAGAAAAAATAACTGCGGTTTAGGATTTGTGAGGATAACGGTTGTTTATGTTGCATATATATAATCATTAAAAATTCCACTAACTGAGCGTATACATTAAATGCGGTTACCCGTTCAGATTATAAATGAGTTTGTAAAATTGGTGGCTAAACAAAAAATTTTCTTGTTGTACACCCATTTGATGTACACCTAAATGGATATTGGTATATAGATACAAATTAAGCCGGGAACAAAGTATTCACACACCAATTAATAAATACTAAAATAAAGTAAAGTATAAACAAATTTATCTTGATGTACACCCATTTGATGCATTTGATGTACAACTAAACGCATATTGGTGTACGGATACCAAATTATTCCCGGAACTACGAATTGACACACCAATTAATAGATAGTAAAGTAAACTAAATTATAAGCATATAAATTATCAAATAAACCCACATCCTAAACATTATCAAACACATAATCCAACAAATACACCTTTCATAAATTGTCAAGTTCAACATTAAACTTCGCCATTCGTCCTAAGTGTTGGCAACAGCCGGATTCCCAACAAACTCTTCGTATGACTCCATGGCGTATTTCTCCCTTAACCTGTCAACGTCATCGTCCGTTATCAAACCCATATCCTCCACTGCAAGCCCTGCAGCATGCATCTCTAAGAATTTGGCCGCACATGGGCCACAGTCACCGGATCTCTTGTTCTGATATATGCCCTCCAAACGACTCCATGTGTAAGGGGTGGTACGTAGGCCTTCCGTTAATTTGCTATGCAAATAACGCTTCAATTTAAATGGCATACTTTGACACACGGGCGCCGTATACTGCTCCACAGCCGCTTCATCATTATGACTGATGAATGAGTCCAAAATCTTTATGTTGCCCATTATAAAGTCAATTACAAGGCCCACCCAATGCTCAGACCCACAGTTCATCGGGACGTATACAACGTCCACAAACCGTAGAAACATTTGCCTCTGACGTTGATTAGCCCACTTTGCAGGTTTTCCCAATACAATGCCCTGAATGGTTTTCCCCCAGTCATACTGATTTTTTTCTCCAGATATGAAATCGTTGTAGTAGTTGCCGATGATGGATATGAACAAGGTATCTACAAATGCTACCCTGTCTTTCAAGTATATTTCACCTCTACGTCTCCAAAGCATGGCCATTATGACTTGCATGTGCTGACGAATAACAAAACATAAATAACATATATTACAGATAATTAAAGATTCAGTAAGTACTAACTATATACTTACCATCGTGTTAACCCACTCAGTAGGCTTCGCTATTTATAGGAAGAATTGATTGTTCACAGTATGACCAGTGGTAATGCAAAAGTCGCTGTAATGAGAGCAATTGGTAATTGATAACAATGAAAGTTTAAGGATAAATTGCTTTGAATACGATATAACTTACATGTTTCTTTCACGTGATAATAACTCCTGGAATGCTTGAAGTGGTCTTGTTCCACTGTTTCGAGTGGTTTGTACGCAGCTTTCGATCTGGATACAAATAGAGCTTTCACCTTTGAATCTGCGGTGTAAATATGTCGAATCTTGTCCGACCGTACGCGTGCGCGTTTTCCTCTACCTCTTCCTCCTCTTCCTGTTCCTCTACCTCTTCCTCCTCTTCCTGTTCCTCTACTTTTTCTCTTTACACCAGACGATCCCTCAACTTCTTGTGGGGGTTCTGGAGTACAAGGGGTCTTCTGCGAAGCATCACTTGCATCCTCAGGCGCAGTATGGTAATCTTTCCCCGCATTTGAGTCCTCCTCATTAGCCACAGCCTACAAACCACCGTAACAATAAAGCGTATAACATATCAATCGTATACCTAGCGTATACCTAAAGAGTACTGTATACACATGCATATCATATGAACAAGTTTAATGTCTGACCTGTGCATCCAGTGCATCTGTCTGCGCTTCATTTTTCTTATATGCGTAGCTCAATGGGTGAGGAGTCTGAGGTTTGTAGACTACTAAGGTGCCTGACACCAAATTTGTTCTACCACTATCCACCTGAATAAGTCATAAAAACATAGCACAGTACACACACGTTATGAAACTTAATAGAGTCAGCTGCTGACTAAACAATTAGCTCACCTCGTTGAGGCCAGAAGGTGGATCTTCATCCGGATTGACGAAGTAAGGAGGTGGACGAGTTGTTCCTGAATTGGCTTGTTCAGGTTCAGGGGTCTTCGTCGGAGCTTCTGGAGTCTTCAAGTACGCATGGTCCCTGGGAGAATAATGGTCTGGGCCGTAGTAAGTAGAGGTCCCTTCTTCATCATCTCTTTCTTTCTGGTGTACACCATCTTGGGGGTGTACACCATCATCATGGCGTACGCTAGACTGTGCACCATCATAACCTCCTTCTTCACCTCCATCTTCGGCTTCGTCTTCATCTTCATCCGGTTTTTGACCACCTTTTTTTGGATTCTGTCCTTCGTCATCCTGTTCCCCATCTTCTTTTGACTGGTGTACATCGTTATCTTCTTCGTCATGTTGGTATACGCCCAATCTCTTGTCCAACTCTGTCTTAATCTTACGAAGGAGCAAATTATTCTGACTTACTATCCATCTTTTAAGATCTTCAATCTGTCCACTTTGAGGGGTTTCATCTTCCGATAGATTAGAAGAGTTCTTGCCCCTGCCTCTCTTCCTCTGCATCTTACGTTCTTCAGTTTGATGAGTTTTCAGTTTCTTCTTCGGTCGGGTGGATGGCTCAGGTTCCTGTTCATTGGTAACCTCGTCCTCTGCATCACTAAGATCCACGATAGGTGTCGGTGCCACTGCAATATCCAAAGGTGTGAATTTGTACCCCTCGGCCATGAGTTCCTGCATGAATGCAACTTCGGCATCCTCTACCTCATCTCCCCAACGCAATTCATTCTGTTGGTCATTGTCACCATCATCCACTACCATCTGTTTCACAGACAACTAAGACAAAAACAACAATTGCAAAATTATCAACCAAAATGACAGAGTACTTATCTTTTAAGACAAGTACTACAAAATAAGACTACAAATAGTACAAAATATAATACTACAAATAATTTACCAGAGGATCGGATTCCACGGCAAGTATGTCCCCAAGATGCAATAGTGTGATAACGTTTTGACAGCTTTCGGGATCTTCAACGAAAGTCTTCAAGTTATCAGGTTGAGGAATTTTGGAAACCAACATTGGTATAGATTGGAGGGCCATGAGTTGTAGTGATAGAGGGAATCCATAGCATGCACTAGTTTTCTGTTTAAGTTGACGGCGCAATCGTGTTAAAGGATTCTCCCTTTTCTCGGCATCCGTGATTGCCTTCGGAGCTTGAAAACGAGATACTGTTTTGTTAAAGGATACCCTCCCCCATGGATACAGCATGAACCTATCCAAGTCAGTCAACATCTCAACGTATTTCTCGGTGAGGGCCAGATTTTTGCTATTGCAAAATAGAACACCGTCGACAAGAACGATTAGGGCCAATGGAAGCCGTTTCCATCGGGGTAGATCTGGGTCCTTTAGCATTTCAAGCACATCAAACACGTTTATAGCGGTCGCTCTTCCGAACAGGTCTTTCCAGATTCCTGTCTTTCCGATATCTTCTTCTTCTTCTGTGCTATCAGGTTCGGGATTGCAATTCAATCCAGTGATTTCCTTAAACTCCCGTATCGAATATCTCAGAGGCTGTCCACCAAAGAGGAACCAAATCTCGTGTTTTTTCGTGGTCACAAGTTGTCGTGATAGAAGGGCATGGACTAGTTTGGCGCTGTTGCAAAATAACTTCCCAAACTGGGAATGAAGTAGCTTCTCAAGATCTTCAGTACCCTTTAACGCCTCAACAAGGAGGCCAATGACATTGGCCTTTGAATATATGTTCAACCGAGCACCAACGGGGTAGCAACCATCGCCGAAGACCCTTTTTGGTAGTTTTTCCGAAAGGTGATTTGAAGCTTCTCCATCTTCCATGCCTGTATTCGAAGGTTCTCCGTCTTCCATTCCTGTATTTGAACCAAAACAACAATTCAGAAATGCAGGAAAGATATAATATTCTGGATAAACAGTTAAATGCAAACCAGGGGAAAAGTTTGAGGGAGTTCGAAAGGAGTTCGAAAGAGAGAACAGAGATCTGGAAAAACTACCCTATTCGTATGCTCTCCTATATAAACTTCTGTAACTGTTTCTAGATGATATAAGAGTAATCCAACCGTTTGAATTCAATATATAGACATAAGTACTAGAGTTCATAACCGCTAATACATAAATCAGGCCAATCAGGCGCCCCGTTTCAATCTTAATTTGAGTTACAAACCGCCAGTACAGTTCAGATAAGGTCGAAGTTCATAAATGTAACTTACTTTTAGAATTCTGAGCAGGCCATTCTAGAAGATGAGGAGCGAATTGTACTTTGAATCTACACCGCCGGCGTGGATTGAGACGACTCGCGTGAATGGGATGTTCAACCCGGTCACTCCGTCGCGGTGGCATGGTCGGTATGGGCGACTGCTCCGTCGGAGCTGTCTTCGAGTTACTCCGGAGCACTCGCCTCGACACCGGAGGCACGGTGTTGTTGTGCCTTAACGATTTTTTTACTCTCCGCGCCATTACAACGGTCAGTCGGATGGCTAATCGGAGATGGATTGCCCGAGATGCTAGATGGACTACGTCCAGATGTGGATCCCAAATTTAATTTTTAATTTAAATGTTGGGGTGTCGATAAATTATACATTTGGTTTTACTTCGGTTTATGATATTGGACTTCGGTTTATAAATTTGTGTAATCGGTTTACCAAATCGGATTTAATCAGAAATTTTTAGTTATTTTACTTCAATAATGGCAATTTTGAAAATAGAAAATTGTCTTAGGGCCCTTGTAGGGAGACAAACAGTAAAAACAGCCATATCCTTCCTTGGTTTTGAAAACATCCTATTCCTCTAATTTAAAACTTAAAAATTACCCATTCAGCAATTTTCTCTTTTATATTTTGGGTGAGATTGATTGTGGAGGTGCCAGCCATCTAATCATTTTTTCAGAAAGTTAATTTTCGATTAATATTTAAGGGGTTGTATTTTGTTTTTAATTGATGTCAAAAGAAATCATAACACATTTGCTTATTCTTATTTAATTGACGTCATACGATAAGAGTCGATAAAAATATCGAAATTTAACAACTGATGTTAAATTGAAATTTGTAACACTTAATATATATTATTAAATACCTCTAATTGGTGTCAGATATCTAATTAATGTGAATAATTACTTTTCTCTATGATATACTCCAGAAAGAAAAAAAATCTCGTAGTACTTGGTTAGCATCATAGCATGGCACTATTGGTGGACAAGGTAAGGCTTTGTCGCTTTTGTAAAACATTTTCTTCGGGCATCAATTGAAGTGCAGAGCTTCTTGTCTTTTTTTTCTCCTAAAGAAAATTCTCTAATCATGTCTCTGCTTCTCAGCCGATTCTCGATGCTCAGCCCTGTAGCCATGAGAAGGTCCTCTCTTCTTCTTCCTTGCTTCAAACCCCTCCTTGTTCCATCGTTTGTGCTTCTGCTTGTGGACCGACTCTAGGAAAACTCACCATTAGTGACTTTACTGAAAGTGGTACCACTAATTCGGGTAAGAAGGTGCCTTATTAGTTGGTGTATCCTGATCTATATGATTATGCAGTGATGACGATTGGGGCATCTCATGGCTGGGCAGCTACTCTGAACAAGGACGACTGGATCCTGCGTCTCCAAGATGATCTAAACCCATATGCATCGGACACAAACCCAAAATGCATCTCGCTTCCTCCTCTTGTGGCTCTGCCTCACTGCCAAACCAAAATCATCACGTACGTGTCAATGTCCTAGTCTTCTCCAGAGGATGAAGACTGTGTTGTGGCTGTCAAGTTCTTGGGACCTCAGCTCAACTTTTGCAGACCCTCTGCCGCTGCTCAGAGCGAGTGGACCAACGTCAGGATAAAAAAACCCCTGCTTTTTCTCCTTTAGAGTCATGTTTTCCAAGAAAGACGACATGTTTCGCATCCCCGGATTTGGAGGCCACGTCATCGGGTCATGGGATCCCTGCAAACCAAGCGGTAACCCCAAGTTGCAGAGCTTGGGATTTCAAAACCTTCAAAAGCTGCTGCCGTGCGCACACGAGGTTATGCAATCGTGCTCTACGACCGAGCACTTGGTTGAGTCAAGAACCACCAGTGAGACTTTCTTGGTTAAGATATACAGGAAACTCGACGAGATCATCGATGCTGTTTCCAAAATGAAACAAATTGTGTACTGACGTTAAAGCTAGACGAAAAAGGCAATGCTGTTCTCATGGGTGACATCGGAGATCTCGTCATTTTCATCTCCAGGAATGAACCTTTCTGTGTCCCTGCTAGCTCCTTTCCCGGTTTGGTACCTAACCATGTTTACATCTCAGATGTCGATGAATTCTCATATGTCCATCTGTCTCGCATCTTAATCCTTAATTACATTGGTACATACCCAGCCCCTTACCATATCCCACCTCAAAATATAAATTAGAGTTGTGCTTTGTAATGTACTCAGAGAGTACTCATGCATATCACTGCTTTTATTTTCACAACTAGCTAGTTTGACTAGATTTTTATGCGTGATCATCCATAATTTTCACCATGAACCTTGAAACAATACATTCCATGAGTATTTTGAACAGAATAATCAATTTCTGCATCCATAGAAGTAAAAGCTATGATATCATTATATGCTCTTATATATTGGAGAAACAAAAGCTCACTTAAAAGCTTAACTAATAATGGTGGAGGCTCACGAGTAGTAGAGAGTAAAACACGACTTTGTGTAAAATAAATTAAGAACAATTGTCGTTTACTAACTGCATCTGTTTCAGTACATTCGAATGACCAAACCCAAACATGACAATCGGGACATTGCATTAAGCTATTATTTGGTTATTTTTTTCGTGGTCTTCATCCTTTTATTTAAAATTTTTAATATTATTAGTTCTAATATATCAAAGAAACAGTATAGTATTATAACTAGCAATAAAAATACTCATTATTCTATTTTTTTTGGGATAATGCTGTCATTTAATATTAGTTGAAAATCACCATCTATTCAAAAGAAAATTTTAATTAATATATGTAAATTAACATTCCAAAAGTATATTTTTAGAAATATCTAATTTAAGTGATATACTGTTAATCAAAGTTTGTTGTTGGGAGAAACTTTTTAATTCTGTTTAATTTCAAGTATTCATAGATTTTTTATACTTTCCTGCAAGCAATATATTTTTAAAAATATATTATATCAATTTTATATTAAATTTTTACACCCTTAAATGGAGAATAACACAATAACAGACATTATCAGCCAAGTTTTAATTACATCATACAAGAGTAAATTTTAAAAAATGATAAAGCCAATACAGAATAACTAAATTTGATATTATTGAATAAATAAAACCTTCTTTGTTTAACAATAGTGAACTTGTAGATCTTAAGCCAATAGTATTAGAAAAATTGTAACTATAGCAAATACTTTCACTTTATGGCGTTTAACAGGTAAATTGTATACTTGATAAATAAAATGTTTACCCATCTCTAAATAAAAATAAAAACAAAACTGTGTTTTATACTTCTTAATGAAAAGTTGTGCATCTTCAATATGTAATTGTGTCTTTATTTTGAAAAGATGCAATGCTTCAATATTGAAATATAAATTATTTAAATTTTGAACAATTGCAAGAGTTTAATAACCATTAACTCAAGAGATGTAATTGTTGGTAAATTAACCTTAATTTCAAGGGTTGTAATATTTAGTAGATAACTATATACTCAAGAGTTGCAATGGTTGATAAAATGACTATAATCTCTAGAATTGCAATGTCTAGTAAAATAACCATTACTCAATAACTATTAACTCAAAAAGTGCAATGATTGGTAAATTAACCTTAATTTTAAGAGTTACAATGTTTAGTAAATACCTATAAACTCAAGAGTTGAAATAGTTGAAAAAATGACCATAATCTCTATGATTGCAATTTCTAATAAAATAACCATAAACTCAATAGTTGCAATGGTTCACCGAAATAACCATAACACTTAAATCCCCAACATTCATTTCCTATTAAAATGTAATCATAGATTCACTATACAAACAAAAAACCAAAAGACAACCATACAATGGCTAGAAGTTATATAAAAAATATATACAGTTAAAAATATATTTAATGAAAGACACAACGGTTCATTCGTAGTTTTCCACAGAAACGTATAATTAAAAAAATAAATGAAAAGACACAACTTTATAATAATGATATCTTTCATATTAATAACTGTTATACACACAAAGGTACTATTAATTTAAAAATAATAATAAATACAAAAAAATGATTCATTCATAGCTTTTCATATCATTATTTTCTTCACATATTTAGGGTTTTTTTGGGTTCTTCCTAGCCTTTTCTTTTGTCTCGAATTTGTTTTTGGGATTTTTCATTTTCTTATTTTCAAGACTGAAATCTTCATCACTTTCACATAAATTGGCTTCTTCTTTGTCTTGAAAATATTTTTGGAAAAAAAAACCCAAAAAGTTTGGACTAAACAAAAAAATGGTAATTCTTTTGGCAATTATTTTACTAATCTTAAAAGGCAACATAAAATATTTTCCTATGTTTTTTTAGTTTTATTTTAAAATTTGTTTTTTAAAATTATATTTAGCTATGAATAAAAAATATCTTAGATTGGAGGGTCTCACATCCTCTCAACATCCAGAAAAATAGTTTTGGAAAACAAATTCAAAAATTAGGACTAACCGAAAAAATGGTAATTCTTTTGACAAGTTTACCACTAATTTTAGAAGTTAACATAATATTTTTTCCTATGAGCTTATTAGTTATATTTTAAAATCTGATTTTTAATTTATCATTAATTATACAAGTGTAACACTACTTTTGGTTATACTATAATAATTATATTATTTATTTGACACAGGAAACATGATATACCAAACTATAATGGGAAATAAAGATGCACTTTCTAAAGTAGATAATACAACTAATAGATTTGGATGTGACGTGAAAAAAGAAGACAAAGTAGAAGTTAATTTATGTGAAAGTGATGAAGATTTTAGTCTTGAAAATAAGAAAATAAAAAATCACAAAAAAGTTTCAAGACAAAAGAAAATAAAAACCTAAATCTGTGAAGAAAATAAAGATAAGAATAACTATGAATGAACCATTTTATCATTTTTATTAATATTTTAATTAATTATAATTTTTTGTGTATAACAGTTATTAATATGAAAATGTTATCATTATTATAAAGTTGTGTCTTTTTATTTTTTAAAAAATTATATATTTTTGTGAAAAACTACGAATGAACCATTATGTCCTTCCATTAAATATTTTTTTTTGTAAATTGTATTTTTTATGTATATAACTGTTTGCTATTGTATGGTTGCGTCTTTAGTTTGTTATTAGTACATGTGTTGTTATTTAGTGAATCTATGATTACATTTTAGTGGGGAATGAATGTTGGAGATTTAAGTGTTACCTTTTTTTTTAGTGAACCTTTGCAACTATTGACTATGGTTATTTCTCTAAATATTGCAATTCTAGAGATTATAGTTATTTTACCAATCTTTGCAACTCTTGAATTTATGTTATTATCTAAACATTGCAACTATTGAGTTTAAGATTATTTTACCACCATTGCACCTATTGAGTTAATGGTTATTAAACCATTGCAACTGTTGGAATTATGCTTCTTCTAAACTATTGTAACTATTCATTTGTACCATTTTGAATTCTATAAAATAAAAACTATGAGTCGACCACTGTGTTTTTTCTGTTTATTTTTTATTTTAAATTAGTTATATATTTTCGTGTATAACTGGTAATTTATTCAATGGTTACAATTCGAAATATGTCTTTTCGTTTTATTTTATTAAGTGTACCATTTCGTACATAATCACCGATTATTAAAATTTTCTTCTCTTAATGCTTATGTCTTTTCAAGATTGTATATATTTTGTTACATTTTTTATTATTTTATTGATTTTGTTTTCTTAATAATGCTCTATAATTTTGAAAAATAACACCTTATACACCAATTTTTTGTTAAAAAACCTCAAATTAACTTAATTCTATTTTTTTTACCAAAATGGTGTTAGATGATTTTTTTGAAGTATATGGTTAGACATGAATAAAGAGAAACTTGAAGTAGAACGTGAAAGATCTGCTCATTCTCCAAAAAAATATTTTTGGAACGAAAGCCAAATAATTTGGACTAAAATGGTAATTCTTTTGGCAATTATAGTACCAATATTAAAAAGCAACATAATATTTTTCTATGAGTTTTTAGTTCTATTTAAATTTTTTTTAAAAAAATTCTCTTCAGTCATGGATAAATTAGAGGGTCTCACATCCGCTCAATATCCAGAAAAGTATTTTTGGAAGAAAATTTTAAAAATTAAGATTAAATGGAAAAATGATAATTCTTTTGGCAAGTTGATCACTAATCTTAGAAGGAAACATACTCTTTTGTTATATAAGTTTATTAGTTATATTTTAAAGTCAGATTTTAAAATTTAATTTATCAAATAGCACTACTTTTGCTTATACAATAATAGTTATATAATTTATTTGAGATAGGATACATGATATACCAAACTATAATGGGGATTAAAGATGTACTTTCTAAAGTAGACAATGCAACTAATAGGTTTAGATGTGAAGTGAAAAAAAAAGGACAAAGAAGAAGCCAATTTATGTGAAAATGATGAAGATTTTAGTCTTGAAAATAAGAAAATGAAAAATCACAAAAAAAAATTTCAAGACAAAAGAAAAGGTTAGGAAGAACAAAAAAAAACCTAAATATGTGAAGAAAATAACGGTATGAAAAGCTATGTTTTCTTTGTATTTATTATTATTTTTAAATTAATTGTACATTTTTGTGTATAACATAAGTTAACAATATGAAAGGTTATCATTATTATAAAGTTGTGTTTTTTTGTTTTTTTTTTTGAATTATACATTTCTGTGGAAAACTACGAATGAACCGTTGCGTCATTCTATTAAATATATTTCTAACTGTATATATTTTTTATATAACTTCTAGCTATTGTATGGTTATGTCCTTTGGTTTTTTATTTATATATGTGTTATTTATTTAGTGAATCTATGATTACATTTCAATAGAAAATGAATGTTAGAGATTTAAGTGTTATTGTTATTTCGGTGAACCATTGCACCTATTGAATTTATAGTTATTTTACTAGACATTGCAATACTAGAGATTATGGTCATTTTATCAACCATTGCAACTTTTGAGTTTATAGGTATCTACTAAATATTACAACTTTTGAAATTAAGATTAGTTTACAAATTATTGCATATTTTGAGTTGATGGTTATTAAACCATTGCAACTGTTAAAAATTTACATGGCCCTTGATCCCTGCATCTCAGGGGAGGAAAAAAAATCCCTTATTGCCAAACCTACGCAGGAAGAGATCAGGTCAGCATTGTTATCAATCCATCCTGATAAAGCCCCCGGTCCTGATGGTTTTTCAGCAAGCTTTTTTCAAACCAACTGGAGTACAGTGGGAACAAAGATACAGAAGAGATAAAAGAGATTCTTACCTCAGGGATAATACCGAGATCTCTGAACAGAACCCATGTTCTGCTCATTCTGAAGGTCCAAGCTCCAAAAACAATGGCGGAGTACAAACCCATTGGTGTACTATAAAATCATTTCTAAGATCCTGATCAGAAGACTCCGACCATTACTCTCCAAGATAATCTCTGAAAGCCAATCAGCCTCTGTATCTGGAAGAGCAATTGTAGACAATGTGTTAATAACACATGAAACCCTCCATTTTTTCAAAGTGTCTAAAGCTACCAAACACTGTTCTATGGCCGTCAAAACGGATATGAGCAAAACCTATGATAGGCTATAATGGGAATTCGTAGCTACTGTTTTTTAAAGACTTGGTTTCCACTCTAAGTGGACCAACTGGATCTTACACTGTATATCTACGGTCTCCTATTCATTCCTAATAAACGGAGCAGCAAAAGGCAATGTCTTACCTCAGCGAGGGATCAGACAAGGAGATCCTCTATCGCCCTATATCTTCATTCTTTGTAGTGAATTCCTGTATGGTCTCTGCAAAAAAGCAATGTATAGTTATTTACTAAACATTGTAACTCTTAAAATTAAGACTAATTTACCAATCATTGTATCTTTTGAGTTGATGGTTATTTAGGTGAACCATTGCAACTATTGAGTAATGGTTATTTTACTAGACATTACAATTCTAGAGATTATGGTCATTTTATCAACCATTGCAACTCTTGAGTTTATAGGTATCTACTAAATATTACAACTTTTGAAATTAAGATTAGTTTACAAATTATTGCATATTTTGAGTTGATGGTTATTAAACCATTGCAACTGTTAAAAATTTACATGGCCCTTGATCCTTGCATCTCAGGGGAGGAAAACAAATCCCTTATTGCCAAACCTACGCAGGATGAGATCAGGTCAGCATTGTTATCAATCCATCCTGATAAAGCCCCCGGTCCTGATGGTTTTTCAGCAAGCTTTTTTCAAACCAACTAGAGTACAGTGGGAACAAAGATACAGAAGAGATAAAAGAGATTCTTACCTCAGGGATAATACTGAGATCTCTGAACAGAACCCATGTTCTGCTCATTCTGAAGGTCCAAGCTCCAAAAACAATGGCGGAGTACAAACCCATTGGTGTACTATAAAATCATTTCTAAGATCCTGATCAGAAGACTCCGGCCATTACTCTCCAAGATAATCTCTGAAAGCCAATCAGCCTCTGTATCTGGAAGAGCAATTGTAGGCAATGTGTTAATAACACATGAAACCCTCCATTTTTTCAAAGTGTCTAAAGCTACCAAACACTGTTCTATGGCCGTCAAAACGGATATGAGCAAAACTTATGATAGGCTATAATGGGAATTCGTAGCTACTGTTTTTTAAAGACTTGGTTTCCACTCTAAGTGGACCAACTGGATCTTACACTGTATATCTACGGTCTCCTATTCATTCCTAATAAACAAAGCAGCAAAAGGCAATGTCTTACCTCAGCGAGGGATCAGACAAGGAGATCCTCTATCGCCCTATATCTTCATCCTTTGTAGTGAATTCCTGTATGGTCTCTGCAAAAAAGCAATGTATAGTTATTTACTAAATATTGTAACTCTTAAAATTAAGACTAATTTCCAATCATTGTATCTTTTGAGTTGATGGTTATTTAGGTGAACCATTGCAACTATTGAGTAATGGTTATTTTACTAGACATTGCAATTCTAGAGATTATGGTCATTTTATCAACCATTGCAACTCTTGAGTTTATAGGTATCTACTAAATATTACAACTTTTGAAATTAAGATTAGTTTACAAATTATTGCATAGTTTGAGTTGATGGTTATTAAACCATTGCAACTGTTAAAAATTTACATGGCCCTTGATCCCTGCATCTCAGGGGAGGAAAACAAATCCCTTATTGCCAACCCTACGCAGGAAGAGATCAGGTCAGCATTGTTATCAATCCATCCTGATAAAGCCCCCCGGTCCTGATGGTTCTTCAGCAAGCTTTTTTCAAACCAACTGGAGTACAGTGGGAACAAAGATACAGAAGAGATAAAAGAGATTCTTACCTCAGGGATAATACTGAGATCTCTGAACAGAACCCATGTTCTGCTCATTCTGAAGGTCCAAGCTCCAAAACAGTGGCGGAGTACAAACCCATTGGTGTACTATAAAATCATTTCTAAGATCCTGATCAGAAGACTCCGGCCATTACTCTCCAAGATAATCTCTGAAAACCAATCAGCCTTTGTATCTGGAAGAGCAATTGCAGACAATGTGTTAATAACACATGAAACCCTCCATTTTTTCAAAGTGTCTAAAGCTACCAAACACTGTTCTTTGGCCGTCAAAACGGATATGAGCAAAACCTATGATAGGCTATAATGGGAATTCGTAGCTACTGTTTTTAAAGACTTGGTTTCCACTCTAAGTGGACCAACTGGATCTTACAATGTATATCTACGGTCTCCTATTCATTCCTAATAAACGGAGCAGAAAAAGGCAATGTCTTACCTCAGCGAGGGATCAGACAAGGAGATCCTCTATCGCCCTATATCTTCATCCTTTGTAGTGAATTCCTGTCTGGTCTCTGCAAAAAAGCAATGTATAGTTATTTACTAAACATTGTAACTCTTAAAATTAAGACTAATTTACCAATCATTGTATCTTTTGAGTTGATGGTTATTTAGGTGAACCATTGCAACTATTGAGTAATGGTTATTTTACTAGACATTGCAATTCTAGAGATTATGGTCATTTTATCAACCATTGCAACTCTTGAGTTTATAGGTATCTACTAAATATTACAACTTTTGAAATTAAGATTAGTTTACAAATTATTGCATATTTTGAGTTGATGGTTATTAAACCATTGCAACTGTTAAAAATTTAAAAATATATTTTTTAATATTGAAGCATTGCATCTTTTCAAAATAAAAAGACAATTACTTATTGAAGAGGCACAACTTTTCATTAAGAAGATACAAATTTCTAAAATAACTATTGAGTTTATGGTTATTTTATTAGACATTGCAGTTCTAGAGATTATGGTCATTTTACCAATCATTGCAATTCTTGAGTTTATAGTTATTTTACTAAACATTACAACCATTACACCTCTTAAGTTAATGGTTATTAAACTATTACAGCTGTTCAAAATTTAAGCAAGTTATTTTTCAATTTTGAAGCATTGGATCTTTTCAAAATAAAGACATGATTACTTATTGAAGATGCACAACTTTTCATTAAGAAGATACAACTATATAAAATATAAGACATAATTTTTGTTTTAATTTTCAATTAGAGATGGGTAAAAATTATATTTATCAAGTATACAATTCACCTGTTAAATACCATAAAGTTAAAGTATCTGCTATAATTACAAATTTTTCTAATACTATTGGCATAAGATCTACGATTCACTATTGTCAAACAAAGAAGGTTTTATTTATTCAATAAAATGATCAAATTTAGTTATACTGTATTGGTTTTCTCATTTTTAAAGATTTACTCTTGTAGGATGTAATTAAAACTTGGCTGAAATGTTTGAATTGTTACTGTGTTATCCTCCATTTAAGGGTGTAAAAATTTAATATAAATTTGATATAATATATTTTTAAAATATTTTGCATGCAGAAAAGTATAAAAAAATCAATGAATACTTGAAATTAAATAGAATTAAAAAGTTTCTCCCAACAACAATATTTTATTAACAGTATATCAGTTAAATTATATTTTTAAAAATATTTTTTTGGAATGTTAATTTATTTATATTAATTAAAAATATATTTTGAATAGATGGTGATTTTCAACAAATATCAAACGATAGCATTATCCCAAAAAAAAAGTTAGAATAGTGAGTATTTTTACTACTAGTCATAATATCATAACTGTTTTTTAAATATATTAAAACTAATATGTTAAAAATTTAAAAGAAAAAGGATGAAGACCATGCAAAAAAGAACCAAATAATAACTAATGCAATGTCTCGATTGTTGTTGGGGTCGGTTTTCACCCCAAGCGGATAAAACCATCTCAAAATAACTAAGTATGGAAGAAAGACAAGTGGGAGAGCCGTTCTCACCAAGACCAGTGGGAGAGCCGTTCTCACCAAGACAAGTGGGAGAGCCGTTCTCACCAAGACAAGTGGGAGAGCCGCGATCACCAAGTGGGAGAGCCGTGAAGATAGACCAGTAGGGAGAGCCGCGAAGAAAGATAGATGGGCCGAGCCGTATCGTAAGAAATGGGCTGAGCCCCTCTCCAACATGCCTGGGCCGAGCCGCGCCTCGGTGAGGTGGACCGGATCATGTCTCGACTAAAATGGCAAGTGGGCCGAGCCGTGGAGAAGTTAGATGGGCCGAGCCATGGAAAAGTTAAGATGGGCTGAACTAAGGCCTTGAGAGACGGAGCCCATAAAATTCAGCCCATAAAAACCCTAGGCGAAATACAAAGGCGGTGAGCCGCACGAGGCGATAAGGAAATATTCCGAAAATCTCTCCCGAGATTCTCGGCTAGGCGGTTCGGAGAATTAGTATAAATAGATGATGTGTACAATTCATTTGGTAACTTTGGCAACCCTAAGCAATAAGAGCTAAACACTTTTACAGCAAGAAAAACTTTCTTTCGATCTTACTGTTTTTGACGATAAACCCTAGAAGTTTCCGATCCCTTAGTTTTCCTTAAACAAATTTCTGGTTGTGCGAGTTTTGGCTCACACAATTGTCATGTTTGGGTTTGGTCATTAGAATGTACTGAAACAGATTCAGTTAGTAAACGACCATTATTCTCAATTTATTTCAAACAAAGTCGTGTTTTACTCCATAATGCTCTTGAGCCTCCACCGTTATTAGTTAAGCTTTTATGTGAGCTTTTGAAATATTTCTGATATATAAGAGCATATAATTCTATCATAGCTTTTACTTCTATGAGTGCAGAAATTGTTTATTCTGTTCAAAATACAATTAAGAATTTTCTAAACCAATATAATATGTCCAATGCTATATGATCTTATAAATTCAAGACAATTTTAGGTTTTCGAAAGATTATGTTGACTTAAAATATATCAAAACTATTTCTAATAGCTTGCACTTTGAAATCCAAATACTTTCCATATTTTTTTACAGATCATAATAGGTCACAGACTAAAGGAGATACACAAAAAGATTTCTCCTAATGGAGACAAAGAATGATGAAGACTTTATCAAAACTAAATTAGATTTTCTCTTGTCGGAAGCTAACCACTTTGTCCCACCCCACAGCCCTGGAGGAGGAGGGCTAGCCCTGTATTGGAAAAAGAGGTTAATCTCAATATATACTCAGCATGCACCAACTACATTGACACCATGGTCACTCTCAAAGATAAGAAGTTTGGTGTCACATTTGTCTATGGAGAACCGAATCAACAAAAAAGGAGAGCAATCTGGGATCAACTATCTAATATTACCGAGGGAAGAGACTTGCCATGGTCCTAACAGGCGATTTTAATGAGATAAGGGACAATTCCGAGAAAGTGGGAGGACCAACCCGAGCTGAAGGTTCCTTTGGAGACTTTAGAGCCTTCCTTTCCAAGTGTGACCTCTATGATATCAGATACTCAGGCAACCACTTATCATGGAGAGGGACCAGAAATACTCACCTCATTCATAGCCGACTTGATAGAGCTCTGTCGAATAGTCTTGAGGACAAAACCTTCCCTTCTAGACGCTGCCAATACCTCCAGTTTGAAGGCTCAGATCACAGACCAGTTATAACCTTCCTGGTACCAACCTCGCAGAAGAAAACAACACTATTCAGATATGATAGGCGAATGAGAAATAATCAGGAGATTAAAGATCTAGTTTCAAAGTTCTAGAATGAGAATCCAGATGAAGATGTGGGGCACCGTATAGCAAGATGCAGGAAAGCTATATCTCGCTGGAACAAGGAGCACCATCAAAACAGCCAGGAAACAATAAAGGAGGAAAAGAGTAAACTGGAACAAGCTATGTCATCCCTTGTACCTGATGAATCCCTCATTCAGGCAATCAACCTACGACTGAAAACTGCATACTTGGCTGAGGAGGAATATTGGAAACAGAGAAGTAGAGTTCTCTGGTTAACCCTGGGCGATAAAAATTCTGGTTATTTCCATTCCATAACCAGAGGACGAAGAGCAATCAACAAATTTCTAAAAATTGAAGACATGAATGGCAAACCTTTCTACGAAGAGGATGAGATTGTTGATGTCATAGCGGAATATTTCCAAAAAATTTTCATCAAGAAAACCTCGACATGTATGGAGACTGTCTACATGGCCCTTGATCCCTGCATCTCAGGGGAGGAAAACAAATCCCTTATTGCCAACCCTACGCAGGAAGAGATCAGGTCAGCATTGTTATCAATCCATCCTGATAAAGCCCCCGGTCCTGATGGTTCTTCAGCAAGCTTTTTTCAAACCAACTGGAGTACAGTGGGAACAAAGATACAGAAGAGATAAAAGAGATTCTTACCTCAGGGATAATACTGAGATCTCTGAACAGAACCCATGTTCTGCTCATTCTGAAGGTCCAAGCTCCAAAAACAGTGGCGGAGTACAAACCCATTGGTGTACTATAAAATCATTTCTAAGATCCTGATCAGAAGACTCCGGCCATTACTCTCCAAGATAATCTCTGAAAACCAATCGGCCTTTGTATCTGGAAGAGCAATTGCAGACAATGTGTTAATAACACATGAAACCCTCCATTTTTTCAAAGTGTCTAAAGCTACCAAACACTGTTCTATGGCCGTCAAAACGGATATGAGCAAAACCTATGATAGGCTATAATGGGAATTCGTAGCTACTGTTTTTTAAAGACTTGGTTTCCACTCTAAGTGGACCAACTGGATCTTACAATGTATATCTACGGTCTCCTATTCATTCCTAATAAACGGAGCAGCAAAAGACAATGTCTTACCTCAGCGAGGGATCAGACAAGGAGATCCTCTATCGCCCTATATCTTCATCCTTTGTAGTGAATTCCTGTCTGGTCTCTGCAAAAAAGCAATGTATAGTTATTTATTAAACATTGTAACTCTTAAAATTAAGATTAATTTACCAATCATTGTATCTTTTGAGTTGATGGTTATTTAGGTGAACCATTGCAACTATTGAGTAATTGTTATTTTACTAACATTGTAATTCTAGAGATTATGGTCATTTTATCAACCATTGCAACTCTTGAGTTTATAGGTATCTACTAAATATTACAACTTTTGAAATTAAGATTAGTTTACAAATTATTGCATATTTTGAGTTGATGGTTATTAAACCATTGCAACTGTTAAAAATTTAAAAATATATTTTTTCATATTGAAGCATTGCATCTTTTCAAAATAAAAAGACAATTACTTATTGAAGAGGCACAACTTTTCATTAAGAAGATACAAATTTCTAAAATAACTATTGAGTTTATGGTTATTTTATTAGACATTGCAGTTCTAGAGATTATGGTCATTTTACCAATCATTGCAACTCTTGAGTTTATAGTTATTTACTAAACATTACAACCATTACACCGCTTAAGTTAATGGTTATTAAACTATTACAGCTGATCAAAATTTAAGCAAGTTATTTTTCAATTTTGAAGCATTGGATCTTTTCAAAATAAAGACATGATTACTTATTGAAGATGCACAACTTTTCATTAAGAAGATACAACTATATAAAATATAACATAATTTTTGTTTTAATTTTCAATTAGAGATGGGTAAAAATTATATTTATCAAGTATACAATTCACCTGTTAAATACCATAAAGTTAAAGTATCTGCTATAATTACAAATTTTTCTAATACTATTGGCATAAGATCTACGATTCACTATTGTCAAACAAAGAAGGTTTTATTTATTCAATAAAATGATCAAATTTAGTTATACTGTATTGGTTTTCTCATTTTTGAAAATCATATCTATTAATTTTTTACAATTGTAGTTATTTTTTCAAAAAATTGAATATTAAAATTTAAGTATCATCACTTTTTATTATATTTATTATATGTATATTCATTTATATATATTCAAAAATATTAAGAGTTTAAAATACTTGATTTCTCCCACGATTTCGTGGGGGTTCGAGACCTAGTTTAACTAATAACAATCTAAAAAAAACTAATACCAATCTTGGAGATGCTCTTACCTAAAAACTAATACTGTACCAATCTTCTTTTTTTTTACTGTACCAATCTTCACTGCAATCTTTACCTAAATAATTCTACTTCCTTACCGACGGAGGTTGAAATTTTACTAAACATCACGCAAGACTTCAAGTCGTATGATAAAGGTTTTAATTTATAAATTCAAAAATTGGAACAACAACTTGATGCATAATTTTTTGTATCTACTAAACATAAAGTATAAAACCGTTCAACGAAGCAAAAATACAAGAAATATTCTTAGTTCTTCTTGTCACGACCACACTTAACTTGTACAGCAAGCGTCTTCACAACTTTGGGACATGAATCCTTTTTATCTTGCTGGAACATGCTCTTGTTCACCGGAATGACACATTCTGCTTTACCCAAACAATACTGATACAAAAAGGAAAACAGTTTTCATTACTTCATTTAATCGCAAATAATATTAGTTAAAACAATTAGGCAAGTTTTTTTTTTTTCGTACCTTCTCGATGACTTGCTTAGAGACAGGAGCATTACAAGAACCAAGGGTGAAGTTTCCACAAGATCCAGTAGGGTTTCCAAAGCTAGCGAATTCCACCGCAGAGATCTTCTTAGTACCAGAACATTTGAGATTAGCCGTGAGATGCACGTCATCACCGATGGCTTGGACTTGGTCATTCTTCTTTGTCCAGTGTCGGACACTAGGAGTGTATTCTTCCCCGATGTAAGTACATACAGTGTCTCTATTGACGATGACAAAGTCGATAAGCTCTGGCTTCACATTTGGTTCCTCCTCAAATATAACCAAAAGGTTTTTCTTGGGCTTCAAGAAAGACCTAGGGATGTGATACTCGATTTGTGTTGGCTTGCCTAAAGGCGATAAAAACGACATCCAGTATCTACCAACACCTTCTCCATTAACCCAAATCAACCCTTTTCCCATTCCATTCATCCTAATTGCTGTTGCGCTTTGGCTCTCTGGTGCATCGAAGTATGTCTGCAAAACATCTCAAAGATTGTTCATTAGAACACATGTCTTGTTCTCCGAGTTATTGCGAAACTATGATGATCATATTTTTATTTCTATGGGAAAGTTTAGTATTTCCACCTGGTACCATGTAAGTCCTGGTGCTTTTTTTGAGAATTTCTCCCATTTAACCTTCTTCAATCCTTTCTCAGCGTGGATACCGAGTCTTTCGCCTTCCATACCAACCTAAAGATTTGGAAAACCGGATCAGAACAGAACGACAGTGGAGAAGGTAAGATTCATGACAGACCTTGTTTCCCCATTTGCTTTTCTCAGTCAGATCAAGTGTTCCAGAGCTCAACCCTAAGATGGAAACACTACGTGGACCTGTGTATCTATGCTCCATATAAGATCCACTATCCTGTTGATACAAAACATTCATACATCTCATCATCAAAAATTGAATATTTTTGCTATTATAATGTTTTTTCTTAAGAACAAATATATGTTTCTTACTGGAAATCCTGTCAAAACGCCTAGCAAAGTGAGGTGGTTTTCTCCTTCTTTTAGAGAAACTGGCTTCAGGAAAACGAAACTCTTCTCTTCATGGCTACCATGTCCGTTCCCTGAAAAAATTCATTAATTATGCCAACTTCTTGTAAATGTTTCTCATAACTTCAAAAATGATTTAGACGATTGATATCGATTGTTTCTCGATCTTACCAATGTATTCTCCATTGAGCCATACATGCAACGCGTGTCCAAGACTTGCAATCCTCAAAGTAGGCTTAACTCCTTTCTTCTTAAGTTCATTGTCATCTATCTCGAAGCTATACATAGTAAAATAAGCAGAGAGAGTTTCTTATGTTTGTATTTTGATGTCTTCTTCTTAAGACTTTTTCATACATAAGAATAATTCCAATTGTAGCCTTACTTTGTTGTGTACCATCCGTAATCAGTCTCGTCTTTGGTCAAGCCATAGAGCTCAACGGGGACATAAGAGTCACCTTTAAGCTTACTAGGGACTGTCTCGGTGAACACCTTGAAATCAAACTGCTTATTTGCCTTTTTCGACTTCACAAAGTTCCTTGCAGTGTGATGAGAAACAATCTGAACCATATAGCAACAAAAAAAAACTTAAAAATGTAATTCAAGATTAATTTTCTTTCTTTCAGGATTAACTTTGATTTGCAACAAGATTATCGATTTATCATCACCTCCTTGGTGTTATAAACAACGGTTTTGCAGTCAGGGAGAATACTGATAGAGCGAGGTGGTATAACATATTCCTTGCCCTTGAATTTGATCTTTTCTGCAGATTCTGTGTTATTGTTAGCTAGAAACGCTGCACAAACTTTCGTTCCAGGCTGCTCATAGTATCGAATCTGCAATTACAAAAATACATCAAAAATCAAGAAACTTACCGTTTCCATGTATTCTGTAAGAAAGATTTAAATGCTTGGGTTTGTTGGTGCATATAGATGCAATTACCTCTGTTTCTTTGCCAGGCTTCTCAGTTCTAGATTGGCCCCAGAGAAGTGCCTTCTTGCACAAGTTAAGCGCGTTGTGAAGATGTTTTAGATGACCGTATTTAGGCTCTTTTTCCAATCCTATGTATAACAAAATGCAAATGAGAAACATACATATTGTTCCGCAATTAAATCTCTTACCAATTCATAAAGATCATATGTTATTTTTTTTTGTTTCAATTTTACCGAATTCATCAAGAGGTGCATCGTCATAGTAACGAGTGGTTACGTAATGTGCAGATGTTCTTCCAAAGTTTGTACCTCCATGATACTACAAGAAACAAACAATTTGACAACAAATCAATAATCTTTAAATATAAAAATTAGTTTTTGTTTGATTCTTTACCATGTAGTAGTTAACATGGCTTCCATTCTTGGAAAAGAACCGGGCAACGGAAAACGCGATATCTTCTGCCGATCTTTGCGTTGGGGGGTCGCCAAAAACGCGGAACCTACAATAAAATTACAAGAACCTCTTACCTCATTGTCTTTTGATTCTATAAGAAACTAGTAAATGAGTTAAAGTGAAGAACTCACTGAGTAGTCCAGTTCTCTGTCCATAAAGATGGCTTGTGGTCTTTGTTTGGACCAGGGAACGTATCACCGCAATGTCTTCCGTTACAAGCATTTATCTGTTAGAAAATTAAAAGTTCTTGGTATAACCTTTTATGATTATTATCAGTATTGTGTTATAAATATGACTTACCATTGGATCAGGAGCATCATTTTGCTTACACATAACCCATGGGATCCCCAAATTCATAGAATGTACCAATTTAGCTGCCCACTTAATGTAGTTTAATCCGTCTTCTTTATATGCACGTTGAACCGCACTATACTCATTCTCTATCTGCATCCAATTTTAATCTTTCAAAACTAAAACTAGTTTAAGATTCATAATTTTTGTTTGATAATCAATGTTACCTGTCCTAATATAATGGGGCCTCCTTGTGAAGCAAAAAGCTTCTCCTCCTTCATCTTGTCAAGTATCACTCGAACATACCTCTCTGTATGTTCCTGCAACCAATAGTTTTGTCCAACTTTTTTTTAATTTGTTCCATTATATATACTTATTAATAATTATCATACAAACAAACGTATAACTAATATACCTTGAATGGTTCATTGTCGGTACGGAAGAAGATCCCTGGAACTTCTCTAAGCCAGTAAGGAAGTCCTCTGATGTTTCATCATAACCATAACCATGAAAACATGTCTCATAAGAACTCAAAATATTAAAACCATTAAATTTTGGATAGAATCAAATAACATAACATCATATAAACATACCCATGAGTCCATTCAGCCTGAATAAAAGGTCCAAGCCTTAATGTTACATACATACCGTTCTTCTCAATCAATTTTATGAACTTCACCAAATCGGCTCTACCGGAAAAATTGAACTGTCCCAACAAAAGAACAAGCAAAAACCAAAATCCTCAAAACAATGATGAAGCCTTTCTCCTTTATTTTTTTCCAAAATGATGTCTATAATTTACCTTCCCTTGTTCATATTCATGAATATTCCAAAAAACATATGTCTGAATCGTGTTCAAACCGCCTTGTTTTGCTCTTTTGATAATGTTTGGCCACATCTAAACACAACATTCTCGATAGTTAAGTACAAAAACAAAATTATAAAATTTAGCGAAATGATTTACCTCAGGAGTGCTACGAGGGTAATGTATGGAGCCAGAGTAAATGAGTTCTCTTTTTCCATTGATGATCAAAGACGTTCCATCATAAGTTACTTCTTTCTTCTTGTTCTTCGAGGTAGTCTTCTCCTCGTTGGCACTCGATAGAGCTCCAGAGAAGGAGAGGAGAATCACAAGAATGGCTAGTAAAAGCCATGAATGATTAGAAGAATGTATTCTCATTTGACTATCTTTCTTCTTTCTTTTTTTTTTTTCTTTTCTGATAGATTTATTTTTTAAAATATCAAAACTAGAACCCAACCAAAGGGATCTCTTCCTTCTCAGAGGAATAAAAACAAGGAGAGCTCAAATAATAGACTCTGAAAAAAGACAATGAAATAAGAGAATGTTTCGCAAAGAACATAAGGTTTGAGAGAAATTCACGCGTTTCAATTTGAGAATCCACCGTTTGTTGTAAATAACACTCTGAATAACTCTCCTTTTTATTTCCTTATTTTCTCCTTTCAATTTTTTTTTTGTTTCTTTGTTTCGTTGAATTTTCTAAATTTAAAGTTTTTGTTTGAAGAGCCTAATTTGGCGGGTAAACACACATCGACTTCTCTCAATCAAAGGCTAACACCATCAGATTAACAAAGGAAAAAATGTGAGCCAATGCCTATGCTGAGAAATGAATATATAACTTGGTTTATGCGACACCATTGATATTTCGATGATTGTTGTGTTCATTATAAATTACTAGGACGCAAGACCGGCTCAACATTTCCATGAGTCTTAGGACAAACTTTGTTTTTGGCCTTATAATTTGAAATTTCTGAATTTTTTGTTAAATGAAAATTTTAAAAGTTTTTTATATTAAGTTTTTTTGTAAATTTTATTATGAAAAACATATGTATAAATTTTTTATGGATCTTTTTAGTTTTATTTTTAATTTTTTTATCTATTTTCTGTATTTTCAAACATATTTAAAAATATGGGTGTTTCAATTATTGACCCCAGGTCGTCACACCCTCTATTCCCCCTCATAAGCTGCCCCTGCGAGGATAGTGGCCTGTGACTTATGCGCATTGAATTTACCTCTCTTGCTGAAAATGCTTAAGCTTATGTAATCTTTTTGCTTTCTTAAGCATCAGAGATTTCATCTGCCTCACTAAAACTTATCTGTATACATATAACGTGTACCTTGTTTACTTCTCTTGCATGAACAATTTGTTAAATAACGGTTACTGAAAAAAGTAAAAAACCTGTCAAACAAAAGCCTGCGCGTGTATGCATATTTGTAATTAAAAACAAGAACAAAAATAGAGAGATGATGGATATTGAAAAAAATACATATGTCTTTTTTAGAAATATATTGATAAATTATTTAAATAGTAAGGTAGGATGTTGAATTTTATTAAACAAAATTTTTACAAAGTTTAAAAATTTAATGTGTGAAATCTTTGCCGGTTTTGTTGTAATGTTTGGCTTCAAATTTTAATATAGTCTTTAGATGGTAAAAAATGAGTGTATGTTGAATTATTATATAGAAAAAAAAATGATGTAAAATGTTAAAAAAAGAAAAAGAAAGTGTTGATTTGAGAAATCATTACACATAGTCTAATTGTATGTCTTATTTTAAATAATGAAATGAGATTGTTTAGTTTTTTTTTTTGTCGACCAACATTTCATTTAAAGCCCAAAGGTCTAGAACATACAAAGTACATCATTAGAGCCCAGTAACAAAACGAGCCCAAAGTACACGTGAAATCAATACGTGGACATACGCGCGTTAAGTTATAAAGCTATTAAAAAAAACACGTGTCTGCATCGGGTTTGTCTGCAATACGATGCTGTTTCCGCCTCCACTCTTCACCGCCGGCTGCTTCAACGCCGTTAAACATTAAGCTTCACCACCAGCGATTTCAGCTTCTACAGCAAGAGATTCTGTACCTTGATGTCAACCTTTTGCCGATCTTCACTTTTTGGATAAGAGTCGTCAGAAAAGAGAATCCGCAATAAAATTTATGAACACTTCAAAAACTTCTTCCAGATCTCAACCTCCGAGGAAGCTCCGCCGTTGCCAGACCCAATTTATTGGTCTGAGCAGTGTCCATCGTTGCTTCGAGTGACAAGCAAGAGGGTTCAGCGAAAAATTACTCCAAGAGAGAAAAAAAACCTGAAACAGATTAAGAAGAAAAACGGATAATCCGACGATAAGATAAAACAGCCAAAAAAAAGAGAGATCAGAAAAGGTAAATTTGGACTTAGCCGGAAGACAAAATCCGATCTATGTCCGAAGTTTATTATCCGATGAAAACGAAAAAGAAAACCGATCAAATGATCGGAATTTACATCAAAATTTGAGAGAAAAAGTGCTCTCTCTCTCGAATTAATTGCTCATATGTCATAAATTAGAAAAGGCAAGTCTTGCGTGCCATAAGCGAGTCTCTCTGCCATAAAGCATATAAAATACCGATTTTGTCCTTAATGAAATTTGTTGTGGCATTTTGAATTATGTAGAAAAATATTTATTTAATTAATTTTTAATATTAATAAATTAAAACAAAATTAATTTTCAAAAAACAATTATTTTTTCTTCCTCATCCTCATCGTCGAGATCTATCGAAAATCACCAAAATCTGATTTTCACCATCAAACCTTCTTCGCCTCTTTCTCCTTCTTCTCCTCCTTATTCTCTGCAATTAATTTCTTGTTCTTGTTTCCCCGCACCTCCATCATTATTGGAACTTCAAAACTAAATGAGATTTTTATTTGGGGATTTCACAATTAGGGATTGGATTTGCTAAAATTACTTGTTTTGGTATGCAAATTGGATTGATAACCCAATTTTATATGAGGACTAGGTTTTTGCATTAGTAATTTGCCGAGTATAATTGTTAAATTATAGTGATTTTCAGGTTGATTATAATTGAAACCCGAGTTCATTGCAGAAAAAGACAACTGGTACAAATAGAACAACTGTGAGATAGAAGACAACTGGTACAAATGGAACAACTATGAAATAGATGATAACTGGTACAAATGGGACAACTAGTACAAATTGTACAAATGATATAACTATATTCCTTACAATATACAAGAATGATTTGTCTTACAGCTGAATACATTGTCGAAGTAGCATGAATAATATAAAATTATCATTTTCCTAATACATATTATTGGTTTCACATCAAACATCCTTTATGATACAAGAAAGACTTTGATAATGTTAACACTCTTTTAATGGAAAAGACAAAAATATATGATTTTGCATCATTTGTGTTATGAAAACTTTGTAAATGAACAGCAATAGTCGAAAATCATATGGAGAACTACAAGATAATAATTTGTATTAAGGGACAACTGGAAAAATGCTAAAATCGATAAAGAACAACAACAAGAATTTTGGACAACAGGACAATTTGGTACAACTATGTACAAAATTGACGGCGCATTTGACGGCGCACATGTCTATTTTTGTCGACGCACATGTGCTCTAGCTTCGTGGATGCGAATAAGCAATGGACAACTGGACAAGTATGGACAACTATATGCAACTCCTTAATTTAATAAAAATTATAATTAAATTAAATTAAACATATAAAGAAAATATCTACTTAAGAAATGCAAACACGTCTTAAACTATAAGGAACACTATTAATAACATGGATAAAATGAAATTATCATTTTTCTAATACATAGTACTGGTTTCACATCAAACACCATTTATGATATAAGGAAGATTTTCATAATGTTAACACTCTTTTGATGGAAAATATGTAAATATATGATTTTGCATAATTTGTGTTATGAAAACTTTGTAAATGAACTGCAATAGTCGAAAATCATGTGGACAACTACAAGATAATAATTTGTATTAAGGGACAATTGGAAAAATGCTAAAATCGAAAAAGGACAACTATGAAGAATTTTGGACAACTGGACAATTTGGCACAACTATGTACAAAATTGACAACGCATTTGACGGCGCACGTGTGCTCTAGCTTATAGAGGCTTCTTTCTTCTGGGAATTGGCAGTTGCTTGTGGATGCGAATAAGCAATGGACAACTGGACAAGTATGGACAACTATATGCAACTCCTTAGTTTAATAAAAATAGTAATATATTAAATTAAACATGTAAAGAAAATATCTATTTAAGAAATGCAAACGCCTTCAACTATAAGGAATAATATTAATATCATAGATAAAATAAAATTATCATTTTTTAATACATATTATTGGTTTCACATCAAACATCCCTTGTGATATAAGGAAAACTTTTATAATGTTAACACTCTTTTGATGGAAAAGATGTAAATATATGTTTTTTTTTATAATTTGTGTTATGAAAACCTTATAAATGAACTGCAATAGTCAAAAATCATGTGGACAACTACAAAATAATAATTTATATCAAGGGACAACTCGAAAAATGTTATAATCGCCAAAGGACAACAATGAAAATTTTTGGACAACAATGAAAATTTTTGGACAACTGGACAAGTATGGAAAACTATGTACAAAACTGACGGCGCAAATGTTACTTTGACTGCGCACATGTTATTTTTTGTCTACATACGTCTTTTTTTTAATTAATGATAATTATAATTTTAAATTATATAGTTATACCACTTGTACTAAACTATACTTAGTTTTAGTTGTACATAGTTGTACTTAGTTGTCCACAATTGTATTTAATTGTAATATAATTGTATTTAATTGTCCATAGTTATACTTAATTGTCCATCTTTGCTTTTGAATTAAAAGATAAATAAAATAGAATATAACAAAAAATGAAAAAACGATAGCTGATTTCTTTTTTTTCTTCCTGTTTTGTGAAGTATACATAATAGATAAAACAAAACATCCAAGATAACATCTCACCAAAGAACTTACAAACTCTGGTAATCTACCTTACTTAAATTCTTTGTAGTAATCCTCAAACTTGGCGTCCTTCAAAAATGGCAGCAAAAGGAACCACACTTGTTCTCTTCTTGATGCCTTCAAAAGCCTCTCTGTATCTTTTATGTAATCTCATGTCTTCATTCCAAGCCCCAAACAAATGTTGTGCAATCAAACCGAGAGAAGCTGATGCAACTACTGTGTTTCCAATCCAGGGTATATGTGCCAAACACCAAACGATTTATCCAACCATCTAGAGAAAGAGAGTACTCACAATGGTGTTCATAGCTAAAGGAAGAGAGATGCCAGAAAATAGAACACAAAATGCTCATTGAACTATGATTTTATCTCCTATATCCTTGAGACCAGCTAAACCACTATGTACCGTTGCAAATATGAGGATAAGCATTAACATAGCAACCTGCGAAAAGAGTGGGTTGTACAGTCAAATAATTCCCTCAAGGAAACTGAAATTGGTTCAGTTACTGTAATTTATGCATACCTCCGGTGTATCGGAGATGCTAGAGACGGTGTCGATGCATTTTCCAAAACTGGTGGAATGATCGATCCAAACTATGTTGAGGATGAAGAGAACGACTCCAAGGACAATCGGAAATAAAGCCAAGAAGCAAGCTTCTGTTTGCCTAATCCAAGTGCAGCAGAATCCTCACCGATCAGTAGAACGAGATCCTCGGCGTTTGGAGAGACGGGGTCTTCCCGAAGAGTCCTACGGATCAGAATTTTTTGATCGATCAATCCAAATACGGAGCTTGTTGGAGGAATCAACAAAGTCTGCAATCCTGTCGGTTCTTTGAGTCCTTGCGCCGAGATGATATTGAGCTTAAGAACGTGAGATTCCTCCTTGTCACTCTTCCCAGCCTCCATTGCTTGCATCTCTATTTGATTTCACCGAGGTGAATTAATCAGCTGATTTCCTGGTAATAGTGAACTAAAAAAGAGAGAGAGGAGAATCTGGAGTGGGAGAAGAGAAAAGAGTGAGTGAGGTTGAGAAGAGAAATTGTGAGAAGAAAAGACAGAGAAAGGAGATTATCCAAGTGGTGGAGAAGAAGAAAAGGTTAAAGAAAGAGAAGATAGTGGTTGATTAAAAAAAGTTACGTGAATTTATTGTTTAATTATTTAAGAATAAATGTAAGTTGGGTCGGGTTATTGGGTTTGAGTGGAATGAGTGAGTAAAATTATGGTTGGATTGGTAATATTATAGATGTATGAGGATAATCAATGTGTTTTTGAATTTAAAAAAAAAATCAAAATTAAATTATTTATTAGAGTTATGACATTTTAGCCTACTTTTTTCTATTTTATGGCATTGGAGCTTCGGACTCCTCTCTCTCTCAAAGATATCGATGAGAGAAAAGAGAGAGGAAAAAAACTTTCTTACGTGACTCTTGATGAGATTGTTTTACTAATAGTAGGTTTGTTGTCTTCCTCCTTCGGATGCTTTGTATGTGGGTTTATCTCTGATCTTTTTTTTTTGTATGTGGGTTTATCTCTGATCTTTTTTTTTTTGTATGTGGGTTTATCTCTGATCTAAATACAATGAATTGGCCTACCAAAAAAAAAACCAAGAAAAAAGGGAATGTAAAAGAAGTAGACCAAAAAAAATTTCAAATGCGATGCATGTGAGATAGTTGAAAGAACTGAGAAAAGTCTGCCAGAGACTTTCGGTCTCAGCAGCTATTATTTTGTCTCCTAGCTGCCTAAAGAACCACTCTTTCTCTCTCTTTACCAAATCCTCTGCTCAAATCAAAATTAGGGTTTTGAAGTTGACGGCGAGAAGATGAGTGCTTCAAGGTTTATAAAATGTGTCACCGTCGGTGACGGCGCCGTCGGCAAGACTTGTCTTCTCATCTCCTACACCAGCAACACTTTCCCTACTGTGAGTTCACTCATTTTCTTTCTCGATTTCGAACTAATTGTAAAAAAGTTTCCAATTTTCTATTTGAATCCGATGAAATTTGCTTTATACAGTTGGGTTTCTCAAAGGATTGTTCTTTTTGTTCATCTGGTTGGTTTTGGCCTTTTGGGTAGTTTCAAAACTGTGTTATAACGATCATCACAAGCTTTGGAGGATATTAGTTCAAGGATCTTTGGCTCAAAGATGTAACCTTTACTGATCTATAAGATTGAGATTATGACTATCCATTGATGTGGATTCTACCCAGTAATCCTTAAACTTTGGCAAGGATCACTAGAAGCTTAAGAGGGATCTTTTGTCTCAGTGATGTTACTTTACTGTTATTTGGGATTTTGAGATTGTCTGCTACATAACACAGTTATAACTGTGTTATAACGATCATCACAAGCTTTAGAGGATATTAGTTCAAAGACCTTTGGCTCAGTGATGTTACCTTTACTGATCTATATGATTGAGATTAAGACAATCCATTGATGTAGATTCGAACCAGTAATCCGTAAACTCTGCTAGGATCACTAGAAACTTAAGAGGGATCTTTGTCTCAGTGATGTTACTTTACTATTATTTATGATTTGAGATTGCCTGCTTCATAACATCCCAATTGTTTATTTTGGGATGTTTTTAATCTCTTCATGACAATCCATTGATGTTGTCTTGACAGGATTATGTGCCAACGGTGTTTGATAATTTCAGCGCCAATGTTATTGTCGATGGGAACACCATCAACTTAGGATTGTGGGACACTGCAGGCAAGTGAGCTTTGATCTTGTTTCTTTCTTTTTCTTGTTGTGTCTCTTCTTCTTTAACTTTCTGGCTTTGATGAAACGCAGGACAAGAGGACTATAATAGACTAAGACCGTTGAGCTATCGCGGTGCTGATGTGTTCTTGCTTGCGTTCTCTCTCGTCAGCAAAGCTAGCTACGAAAATGTTTCTAAAAAGGTTAATATCATCAATTTTTGGTCCTCCTGTGGAAATTTTTTCGAGTATCTCAATTCTCCAATGTAGCTTAGTGAGTATTGTGATTCTGATACAATCCATTTGGTGTTTTGTCCAGTGGGTTCCTGAACTGAGACATTATGCTCCCGGTGTTCCCATCATCCTTGTTGGAACAAAGCTCGGTTGGTTCTTCTTTCATTTCATCTATTCTCCATCAAAAACGCAAGAATTCTTCTGATTAATGGATTCTCTTTCAGATCTACGAGATGATAAACAGTACTTTCTTGAGCACCCTGGAGCTGCTGTGCCTATATCTACTTCCCAGGTACCTTTCTTCAACTTCTTCTCGCGGACCGTTTTCTTGAGTAAGTTTCTTCTTCTTATGTTTTCTTTCGTTATCCGTCCCAAGGGTGAAGAGCTAAAGAAGCTTGTTGGGGCTTCTGCTTATATAGAATGCAGTGCAAAGACACAACAGGTACCTTAAATTCATTATCTTGAGTTTCACCACACTTAAAACCGCAAACAAAACCTCGCTGACAAAGACCTCCTTCGATCTTGCAGAATGTAAAAGCTGTCTTTGATGCGGCTATCAAAGTAGTTCTCCAGCCACCCAAAAACAAGAAGAGGAAGAAGAGAAAAACTCAGAAAGGCTGTTCTATATTGTGATTCTAGAGAAGAAGATTCTAGAGAAGGATAGTTTACTAATCCTTGTTGCCGAGTGCGCAGACACATTTCTCTCATTTCCATATAACAGGAAGCTGTTGCTTGTACTTTGTAGTCTTTAAAACTGACATATCAGAAGAACTCATTGGTCAAGTGTTGAAACTTTTGGGTTGTATTCTTGTTTGCGCTCCGAATCTGTATATATATATATGAATCCTACGTTTGCTTTCGATTCTATTAGAGATTATTCTCCAAAGTCTATATGCAGGTTCAAGAGATGGTCGCAAGAAGAGATAAAGAGCCTTCTCTTTCTTGATTGTGATTTGAATGTTGGTAAGTTTGATTTGATCATAGCCGTAAACTTATTATGCTCATCACATCACCTTTCTGGTCCAATGAACATGGACAAGAAGACAGGAACAAAGGATATAGTAAAAACTATTCTTTATGTTAAAAATTCTGATTCTCAGATCCTTTCTGGAGAACAAGTACTTTTACAAGTCCCATTAAAGACCGTTCAATAGATACAGTATAGTGCATCAAGCATGTAAGACCATCCGGCTTCAAGGTAAGTCTCTCTTTCAGAATCAAAACACAGATTAATGGTTCTTTCTCCATTACCTTTATGGGCAAAGCGGGCGGCTCGAAAAGAGACTTTTGCAATGACACCTATATTGCTTAAACAATTGTAAAATTAAAATCTGAGTCCAACCATTCCTGTTTGCAAGAGAATCACCAATCTCTGCTTACGGTTCACGCTTTAAAAACAGGCCTCTTCTTTTTTTTCCTAGAGTGTTTTACTTTTACGTTTTATTATAAATAAGGATTAGGTTTCGTTTGTGAGACCTATCCAACCAAGAAGAGAGAGCTTTGGAGGGTGAAGAGAAGTTATTGTCTTTTGGGAGTTTTTACTCTGTTTCTGATTACTAATATCTTAATAAAGATTTTGGTTTTTCCCCTCAGCTTCTCTCTAGTGCTAGATTCCTTTGAATCAACACTCTGCAGCACGATGGCAACAAGACGGATATTGAAAGAACTAAAAGAGTTGCAGAGAGACCCTCCTGTATCATGCAGTGCAGGTAAAGAGAAACTTTTGATTGTATTTATCTGATGCAAAGACACAATAAGCCAAGCATCAAAGTCATATTACTACATTTTCCTTCAAAAGATTTGATATTTTTCTCAGGTCCAACAGGAGAAGATATGTTTCACTGGCAAGCTACGATAATGGGTCCAAACGAAAGTCCATACTCGGGTGGTGTTTTCCTTGTCAATATCCATTTCCCTCAGGATTATCCTTTCAAACCTCCCAAGGTAAATAACTTCCACATCACAAAACTTTATAGCCTCTTCCTAATATAAGATCAATCGACCAGAGGGCTCATCATGATTGGGTTGTTTCTGATCTGGTCCAAGATAAAGTTTTGATCTTTCTTGTTCCTTTTGTTGTTTGTGTTTGGTTAATGTTTTCAGGTTGTATTCAGAACCAAAGTGTTTCACCCAAACATCAACAGCAATGGAAACATCTGTTTGGATATCCTGAAAGACCAATGGAGCCCTGCCCTTACTATCTCTAAGGTTTGAAACCACTAAAAAAGTCATCTCTGTTTTTCAAGATTTTCAATAACTCAAATCCGTTTTGGTAATATACAGTGAAGCTCAAGGCTTTTGGCTCCGTTACATAGATAGCACAAATTACTAAACATTTTTGGTGTTGCAGGTGCTTCTCTCTGTGTGCTCTCTTCTCACAGATCCAAACCCTGACGATCCTCTCGTTCCGGAGATAGCTCACATATACAAAACCGACAAGGCGAAATACGAAGCCATGGCTCGAAGCTGGACCCAGAAGTATGCCTTGTTCTAAAACTCACAACTCCAGAGTTGTAACCCTTCTTCATTCTTTGCAAAATGCTTACAACTTCTCTTTTTCTTCTTCTTTTGGTTTGGTCTTATTTTGTTGTAATAAAACAAAAGAAAAGAGTGGAACGTCATATATTGGTAATCTCTGTTTTTCCTTGTTAAATTGAGAAACTTGTTTTGTATTATGTTGATTAGTGTCATTACTATATTTGATATTGATTCTGATTCTTGCCTAGATCTTTTGTATCAATTTATTGGCATTCATGCTGATTTTTGATTCTTTGCTTCTTGGTGGTTGATCAATCTCATTCTTTGTAATAACTACTTCTCAATTCAAACCCACCAAATTATTCGATAGGTACATATGATTATGATTATTTTCTAACCGAAATAATTCACCAAAGCATCTATGTGTTGCAATATTTATGAAAAGTTATGGCTGTATTACATGTTCAAATATTATTATATACTTTTAAAAATAATATTTCAACAATTTTAGATAAATTACCTTTCTATTAACGGGAAGATTTGTTTCTTTTTTGTTATAGAAGTAACTAGAAGATTGTAAACTAAAACTCTAAAAGTAAGCTAATCTGTGGTATTGACATAAAAATTATGTAGTGGGTCAAGTAGTAGGTGTGTCCAGCATAAATTGATTTATGGCTTCAAAACATAACTAATTCACATCAACATTGTAATAGCCACAGATTTACATCAACATTGTAATACCCACAGATCACATCAACATTGTTATAGACTTATAGCCACATATATTCGCATGTTATAGATAGCTATAAAAGAAATTAACACCATAAACTATGTTTTCTTAAACTTACCATATGCTATATTTGAGTACGCAATTAATGCTATATACCTCGAGACAGTGTATTCTTTATGCTCTTCTATGATTAATAGGTTATGTTGTATGTGGGCTGAGCACAGCCCCTATTTGGTAAATTTCGATGAAGCCCATTGGGAGGTTGGTAAAAGCCCAACATATCGAAAGTGGATAAGGGTCCAGTCGCCAGGCTAAAACGGGGTCGTTTAAGAGATGAACTCCGCAAGTTGAAGGAGCAGCTCGCCATGTCGATGCGGATGAAACATCTCGCCACGTCGATGCAGATGAAACAGCTCGCCAGCACGATACTCCGATAGATGGTCGGTCAGGTCTATCTACCCGGCCGCCCAAGTGATGAGTGGAGATTTTGGCTTATTCTAACCTGTGTTTACTAATTGTTTTAGGAGTTTTTGGAGTCTTTTCAGGAAGTTTCGGGTGACTTAGAGGCCTTATCAGAGGATTGGAGTGTTTAGAAGGCATTGGAGCAAAAGGAGATGAATCTGAGCAATAAGGAGCTATTTCATACGCTTTTGGAGAAATCATCCGCGGAGCACCTGCTCCCGGTTTGGACCCTTCGTGGAGCACCTGCTCCAACCTCTGGAGAAAAATAAGGAAACAATTTTACCTAATCCTAAGTTGCGTGAGATGGAATAAAAAGCCAAGAGCCGCCTGTGTTTTATCCTAACCCTAAACCCTACAGACTTTTTACGCTTTCTTTTTACAATTTTCTGAACCAGAGAGTTTTTACTTGTAAGCTTTTGGGAGAAGAAATCTGCTACACTTTGAGAAGAATTCTGAACCCTATTATCTCTTCTGCGATTTTAATTCATGAATTCCTTTCCATATGTTGCTGTGTTTCTTTCCTCCATGTCTGAGTAGATCTCTTAGCTAGATTAAGATTTTCAAAGGATTTCATGAGTTAGAGATTTGGATGCAAATAAGGTTTAAAATCGATTGTCTTCACCTTTGTTAGACTTAACGCTTAGGTTGAATTGGCCATTCAATTTATGTTCATAGGTTAATCTATTCATCAAAAGTGTAATAGGTTGCTAGAATAAACACTGGTGAGCGATTTGTCCTTAGCCAACGACAGTTGAAGTTAAGGCAAATCGTGAACAGATCAAACCTGCTTGTTAATGCTTGTCTGCAATTTTCTAAGTTCAAACGACAGTTTAGAATTTAGGTTATTAGATAAAGTTATCGAGATCACGACAGTGGATCGATAAGCTTTTATGTTTGAGTTCGAGACCTGCATTTAAGTTGTGCCCTGAATAGTCATTCGATTCTCATCTCTGAAACTCCTGCGAATTACCTTGATCTAGTGCTTGTTTTAAATTTGAATTGAAATCGTTTTTAGCTTGTTTTTACTTGTCGTTAACGTTACAAACAAACCATCTTTCGTCTTAGCTTTAATTCAATCCTCGAAAAGTCATAGAGTAACACTGGTCCTCTGAATTTCGAATCCTTTATATTACAACTACATCACTGTTCTATTGCAGTAGAAACTAGGAGTACATCCAGTGTGAATAACCAAGCTACTCTGACCGAGATGTAACCTGATTTGAACACTATAAATAGCCCTGTAACCACATTTATTACGGGATCCGTAATCTGAAATAAACACTAAAATACTCGATACTTGTGATCACTAACTCTTACCTCGCTTAGTAGATCTCGCTTAAAAGACCTCGACGAGATCACATCGACCTCACCTCTATCTAACAAGAATCTCCGAGCTTTACCTAGTTATATTTACCGAATTAACCTTGTGTGCGGATAATAAACAATAATTGGCGCCCACCGTGGGGCTAAGAGATTTCTTTCTACGCAAAGAGGGGCTCGATAATGTCAGGAATTCAAACCAACGAAACGATCAGTCTGCCCACATCGACTACTGCCGAGGAGGGACTTAACGTGTCACCAGTTAACAATCCAGAAACCTCGAATAGGCGATCACCGACGATGAATCCCGTAGAAAACGCGACCTTACACCCAGAGGCACAAGATGTAAACCGAAGCACACCAGCCCCTGCCGACGTCACAGCATTATTCGCAACAATGATGGCTCGAATGGAAGAGTTGAATCATCAGACAAGTGCTCGCCTGAACGAGCTAGCTGCAGCACAACTCTCTTGTCAGGACCAGGTCAATGTATTGCACTCGTCAGAGACCCAAGCACCGGAGAGACGAGCGCAAGAAATTCAGCGTGTACAGCGCGCCTTATTCGGAGACTCTCCCGCACCACCGACAACAGAAAATCACCCAACCTCGAATTGTGACGAGGTGAATATCGGAGCTCCCGAACACGAAACGCGTCGACTTCAAATTAGAAACCCACAGCAAGATGAAGAAATGAACGAAATGAGGGCCAAATTGCGAGCTATGACCTCGCTAGTACATCAAGTTACCAGCTCGGTGCCTGAGATCGTTCGCGTGCTGAAAGAAAGCCAAAACACCCCGTTTACGACCCCAATCACCGATTTCCCGATAAGGACTCAAGTGAAGTTTAATCTCTCGACGTATACGGCAACTCAGATCCAAGCCAATTTATGACTGCGTTCAACATTCAAATGGGTCGAGCACGATTCACCCCGAAGAGAAAGATGCTGGTTGCAGCCAGCTGTTTGTCGAAAATCTCATTGGTGCGGCTCTCGTTTGGTTCTCTAAGTTAAAAGCGAACTCGGTTGACAGCTACCAAGCGTTGTCAACCGCCTTCCTCAAGAGATACATGATGTACGCCCAAGGCGCAATCTCCAGCGCCGATCTTTTCCAAATCAAACAGGGCGAAAAAGAATCCTTTCGATCTTTCATCGGAAGGTTCAATGCGATAGTTTCTCGTATCACCGTGACCGATGAGGCGTCACTCTCGGCTCTTCAAAACGCCCTGCGAATTGATACGAAGTTTCGGGACAGCCTCAAATTCAGTAAATCCCGAACTCTCGAAGACGCGCTTCACCGCGCCACCTTATACATCGAGGACGAGGAAGAGAAAGAGATTGCCTCGCCAGCAAAAACGACGCCAAGGCAGCAGCCTCACAAAGAAATCCTCAAACAAGATTATCAAGAACCTCGACAATAACTATCGAGGTGACAGCCACCAAGGAGCGACATACAACATCAGCACTCAACAACAACGCCAGTATCAAAACCAATCAAACACCTGGCAACGGGGAGACCGCGGGGAGACATGACCTTTCTGCGACTATCACAACAAGTACGGTCATCCGACTGCGATGTGTCGCGAGCTACAAGCTTATTTGCCTTAGCAAACCAGCCCCAAAACACCACGCCGCGCAACAACGAAGCTCAACCGACGGTTCCTACCGAGCAGCTCCCACCTCTTCCCCTAGCGAGCGAGCAACCCAACAACGACCTCGCAAAGAGAGATCGGGGTAACCAACCTCGAGGAGACACTCCTCCGGCATCTCTAAAAAAGGTGTTCATGATTATGGGAGGCTTATCGACATGCAACGACTCTGTTAGGTCAATAAAAAAGTACGGCCGCCAAATCATGCTTGCACAAAAATGGCGAGTAAAAAACCCCAAAATTGCTGAAAGCGATGCGATCATATTCTCCGAAGCCGACACGGAAGGAGTCGACATGCTGCATAACGACCCGCTTGTGATCGAGCTCCGGGTGGCAGATTGCGAGGTGTCGTGGATATTGGTCGATACAGGAAGCTCGGTAGACCTGATTTTCAAAGAAACTCTTGACAAGATGGAACTGGCAAACCATCACCTCAAATTGTCAGTTAAGCCATTCACAGGATTCGATGGAGATATGGTCTACTCGATCGGAACGATCAGACTCCCAGTCTACGCGGCGAAGACGACCCGCCTCGTCAAATTTGTTGTCATCGACAAACCTGCCATCTATAACGTGATCCTGAGAACACCTTGGCTACAATCTATGAAGGCGATGCCATCAACCTATCATCAATGCCTCAAGTTCCCAACAATGTTCGGGGTAAAAACTATTCGAGGATCTCAAGAGATGTCGAGACTCTACTTCGTGGCCGAACACAAGCTCCGATTCAAATCCATGGTTCCAGCCAAGGCGTGCCTCACGATCTTACCCGTAACTCAAGTCGATTTACCATCTCAGGAAGGGCCTAAGCGAGAGCTCGTCGTCCTAGTAAACATCGACGAAAGCGATCCCGAACGATGCGTAGGAATCGGAGCTGACCTGAAGGAGGAGATTAAGGTTGAGCTCGTAAGACTTCTTCGCCGAAATACGACATTCGCCTGGTCGGTACGCGATATGTCTGGGATTGATCCCTCGATAACAAGTCACGAGCTCAACATCGACCCTACCTTTAAACCGATCAAGCAAAAACGGAGAAAGTTAGGTCCGGAAAAGGCACAAGCTGTCAATGATGAAGTGGAGCGTTTGTCGAAGGCTGGCTCGATCGTCGAGGTCAAATATCCGGAGTGGTTGGCAAGCCAAGTTGTCGTCAAAAAGAAAAATGGCAAATGGCGAATCTGCGTGGACTTCACCGATCTCAACAAGGCGTGCCCCAAGGATAGTTTCCCCTTGCCACATATCGATCGAATCGTCGAGGCAACTGCAGGGAACGAGCTCTTGTCGTTCATGTATGCCTTCTTCGGCTATAATCAACTCACGATGCATCCTGAAGATCGCAAAAAGACGTCATTTATCACTGACCGAGGGACCTACTGTTATAAGGTGATGCCGTTCGGCTTAAAAAACGCGGGCGCAACGTACCAACGACTAATCAACCACATGTTTGCCGATCAGTTGAGACGAACGATGGAGGTTTACATCGACGATATGCTGGTAAAATCACTTACCGCCGGCGATCACATCGGTCATCTACAGGCTTGCTTCACTGTCCTGAATCAATATCAAATGAAGCTCAATCCAGCAAAGTGCACTTTCGGGGTTACATCGGCGAGTTCCTCGGCTACATCGTCACTAAACGAGGAATCGAGGCAAACCCGAAGCAGATCGACGCCCTAATCAATCTCCCATCACCTCGCAACACTCGCGAGGTCCAACGTCTTACCGCCGGATCACGGCACTAAACCGATTCATCTCGCGATCCACAGATAAATGTCTCCCGTTCTATCAACTCCTCCGAGGCAATAAACGTTTCGCATGGGATAGCAAGTGTGAAGAGGCGTTCCAGCAACTGAAGGAGTACCTCGCGAGCCCACCAATTTTGGCAAAACCTGAAACGGGCGAGACCCTTTATCTCTATATCGCGGTATCGAGCTCAGCAGTGAGCAGATTATTAGTCAAGGAAGATCGAGGCGAGCAAAAACCGATTTTCTACGTCAGTAAAACTCTGGACGACGCGGAAAAACGTTATCCAACCTTGGAGAAACTCGCACTTGCAGTCATCATGTCCGCCAGAAAGTTACGACCTTACTTCCAATCTCATTCAATCGTCGTCTTGACGAATCAGCTGCTTCGAACGATACTACACAGCCCGAGCCAGTCAGGTCGCATGGCAAAATTGGCTGTCGAGCTAACAGAGTATGACATCGAATATCACAATAAGACAAGCGCCAAATAGCAGGTTCTCGCAGATTTTCTGGTAGAGCTTCCCCCGGAGTTAATCCAGACCGACCTCCCTGACGAGAAGTGGTCTTTGTACGTTGACGGATCCTCCTCGTCCCGAGGCGCAGGTATTGGCATCCGACTGAATTCCCCGACGAAAGAGATATTGGAGCAATCGTTTCGGCTCGAATTTCCAGCCTCCAATAATGAAGCAGAGTATGAGACCCTACTTGCGGGACTTCGTCTAGCCCAAGGGATCGGGGTCAAGAAAATCGAAGCTTTATGCGACTCCCAGCTCGTTGCAAGCCAATACAGCGGCGACTATGACACGAGGAACGACCGGATGGATTTGTATCTTAAAGCCGTTAAGAGCCTCACTGATCGCTTCGAATCTTTCTCCCTCACCAGAATCCCGAGAAGCGACAACACTTCCGCCGATGCGCTAGCCGCTCTCGCTTCGACTGAACCACATCAAAGGCGCGTTATCCCAGTTGAAAGCATTTACACCCCTAGCATTGTCTTACCTCGAGGAGTATGTGCCGTTCAAGAGCTCGAAGCAAACAGCATAAACGCCAACGAATTACTTCTCCCCGATGTCGTCGATGAGCCTGCTGAGCAAGAACCACCAACTGACGACTGGAGGATCGAAATTTTGCTCTATATTACGGATGGCCTAGTTCCACCTGACCGATGGGCAGCAAGACGTCTTAAAGCTCGGAGCACCAAATACGTCCAGTCACACGGCGACCTCTATCGATGGAGCTCGACAGGAGCCCTGCTCAACTGTCTGAACGGCAAGGAGACGCTCGATGTCATGAAAGAAACACACGAGGGAGCATGTGGAAATCACTCCAATGGTCGATCTCTCGCTCTGAAAATCAAAAATCACGGCCATTTTTGGCCGACAATGCTAACAGACTGTGATCGATTCGTAGCTCGCTGCGAGCAATGTCAACGGCAGGCACCGATGATCCACGCGCCAGCCGAGCTCCTGGCCGCTTCCTCGCCGCCTTATCCCTTCATGCGATGGGCGATGGAAATCGTAGGTCCGCTTCCTCGATCCCGACAGAAACGATTCATACTTATCATCACCGATTACTTTACAAAGTGGGTCGAGGCCGAATCTTACACCAAAATCAAAGCAACCGATGTGAAGAACTTCGTCTGGAAAAACATCATCTGCCGCCACGGACTACCCTACGAGATCGTCACCGATAACGGTCCTCAATTTATCTCCGACGTATTCGAAGACTTCTGCGCCAAATGGAAAATACGGCTAAGCAACTCTACACCGCGATACCCACAAGGAAAAGGACAAGCCGAGGCAACCAACAAGACTATCCTCGACGGCATCAAGAAGAGACTCGAAGATAAAAAAGGTTTATGGGCAGACGAGTTAGACGGAGTTCTATGGTCACATCGAATTACACTGCGATGATCGACGAATAAAACTCCTTTCTCATTGTCTCACTGTATGGAAGCCTTAGCTCCCGGCGAGGTCGGTCTACCGAGCATACGCAGAACAATGTTGACACAAGACAGCAAAAAGAACAAAGAATGATAAAGGATAGCCTCGACATGCTCGAGGAGGAGCGAGATCGCGCTTTACTACGCATGCAAAACTATCAGCAGCAGATCGCACGTTACTAGAACAAACGAGTGAAAGGTAGGCACTTCGAAACTGGCAACCTCATCCTTCGCAAAGTGTTCGACAATACCAAGGAAGTCAACGCCGGAAAACTGGGCGCAAAGTGGGAAGGCCCCTACCAGATCACCAACGTCATTAAGCGGTACTACTACAAAAAAAAAAAAAAAGGTCGCTCACCGAGCTATACTCAGTCGAGCTAGATCTCGAATGTGAACTACGATCGGCTTGATCCCAGTTTGTTGGGTACGTAGGCAACCTCTTACAAGGTACAATTATTAATAAAATCTATTAATAAAGTTTGCTTTTATCATCTTTTACATCGACATCTTTTACATCGACATCCTAGCTAGATGTTCGATCTACTAATACGCATTTCCCTACAATGCAATCTCTTAATAAATCCGAAGGAACAAAAACCTTACGATTATAAGAGAATAAGCTGGGACCAGTCCCGCATCCTTTCTTAAATCACCCGAATAACTACGTGTAGAGCATTCTCACTATTCGGACACGATTAATGAAATAAAACAGGGTAAGCCGAGTCATACCTCGCACCTATTGTTCCCTTAAACCGAGTTTCACCTCGCAACTATTGTTCCCTTAAGCCGAGTCATACCTCACACCTATTGTTTCCTTAAGCCGAGTATCACCTCGCAACTATTGTTCCCTTAAGCCGAGTTTCACCTCGCAACCATTGTTCCCTTAAGCCGAGTTTCACCTCGCAACTATTGTCTTATCTCGCACCAGTTATCCTGCTAAAACAGATTTTCTATTCGTTTCAAACGTTTTGTTAAACGAATTTTCACCTCGTCTCAATCGTTTTGTTATGCTTTTGAAGGTTCTTGAACAAGTCCATGTTTTCCAGCCTCATCGTCTCGATCTTCTCGGTCAACTCCTTCACCCCGACATCCACCTGCTCCGCTTTTCTCTTCATGGTTTGCGAATTGTCTTCGGCAATCCTCCGCTGGGAAAGGGCGGCATCGCGTTCGTCCACTGCCCTCTGACCTGCAGTCTGGGCATTTTTCAGTCGAGTCGCAGCATTCTGAAGCATGCGCATGTAGTGGCCCCTCGTGCGATTGCAGCTCGCAATAAACTGAACAAAAAAAAGCTATGAAACTATCTTAATTGAACTCACACTGCGAGCACGAACGTTGAATAGAAATTCTAAACATACCTTGAAAGCGAAGCTCGCCATTTCCTTGAAAGCCACATCGGAACCAGTAGGAACCTCAGTAGTAGATCCCCTTATCTTCCCGAAGAGCTCGGCGCACTTGTCAGCATTGTTGAAGAATGGTCTGCTCGACTCGGGGTACTCAAATGAGAAGCTCCAGTCGACCTCGTTGACCCTGTCACCACCGGACGGAGCGACCCTCGCTCGTTTAGTCGCCTCCTCGCCGCTAACCCGACCTCCATCCCTCTCTTCTCCAGCGGAAGGCTCCTTCCTTTTTCCACTCGCCTTAGACTTGGCGACCTCCTCCTTCTCCTTCTGCCAAACCAAACGAGCAGCTTCAGCTTCTTCCTTCTTCTCCTTCCTCTTCTTATCCTTCTTCTTCCTCTGCTTCTTCTCTGCCTTCCTCGCCGACCTTGCCGCTTCGTCTGACGCTTACTCCTCCTGATGACTCTCCTCTTGATTTTGAGCATCGTCGTGGTAAGCGACTTGGGTCTCGACCTTGCCCTCATCAGCAGGATCGAGGTTTGCATCATGTTGAGGAACAACCTCGGCATCCCTCTGAACCGTCTATACTCGATCCGAATGCTCAGACCGAGAGGCAGAAGCCTGCTGATCCTTCTTCTCGCTCTTCTTAGCCTTGAGACGTGCAGCGAGGTTGGGCGCGTTCACCTGAATCGGAGCCATCACGATCGATCTCTCCCTTTGAAGGTTTTCTCTCCTCCAACTAGCTGAAATGAGTTAACGAGTTAGACGATATTAACAATAAAAAGAAAACCGACGACATCAAAACCTACCGTTCGTAATGTGAATAATGGCAGCCTCGACTCTCCGACGATGAATGTCAGACCACTTCTGAATGCCAACGGATCTGAGTTTTTGGAGATTTTTGAAGTAATCTTCTGGATAGGAGTCGAGGTTTACGTTTCGATCTGCAAAAAAATCTAGACGTAAGTAAGATATAGAGAGAAAACCAATAATCGATCGAACTAACGATCTACCAATGCTCCGGCTCCATTCGCTTCTAAAAAAATTCTAGTCATGTCGACGACTAACGACTCATCGACCTTGGCGTAAAAGAAAGATGCCTCCCAATTCGATGTCCTATTCACGGGATAGATGAGAGAACAATTCTTCCTGGCTTTGATAGTATAGGTACCCGGGATCGAGTTATTCCTCTGGACAGTGGTCATCTCTTCGAAAAAACGCCTGTCGACATTAACCCCGACCTCGCTCCCAAAAAGGAGGGCTGCGACCATGTATCGAATTCCCGCCGAGAGCATCTGCGAGAGAGCGATACCTCACCGGTCTGCGTAGTCCGTCAACAGCCTCGGCAGAGGAACCCAAAGATGACACATGCTGAACCAGGCTTCATACAGCGTGACCCAACCGTCCGGAGCTCGCCATGGACAATCGTCAGGATCCGGCAATCTGAGCTCACAACGAAAATCGTAGAGCGCCCGCATCTCTTCGAGGTGCTCCATCGTCATCCGAGATCTGATGTCGACCAACTGATTCTTGATGTTCCCCTTGCGTTTGGAACCTCTCCTCTGAGGTTTTGTTTGGTTGTCTTCCTCCTCGTTGTCGTCCTCGTCGACCTCATCCTCAGCCTGTTCTGCAGCATCCCCTTCGCGAGAATCGTCTTCGAGATCGACTATCTGAGGATTCGAAGCCTCACGTTGCGAGGACGCGCCATCAAGTCGAACTCGATCAGCCAATTCGGTGAGCGGCGACTCCTCTCGATCTGATTTTCAGATATCGACCGCACCTCGGGTGAGGAGCTGTCATTCACGGAAACTTCCTGATCCGACTCGGAGCCAAAATCCAAGCTCGATTCAATCCGTTGTTTCCCCAACGCCATCGTCGATGTCAAAATATAACCGGGAAAGTGCGATGATCGGAGAAATCAAACCGCAAAAAGAAAGACAAAAACGGCAGGAAAAATAAAGTCTAGAGAGAGAAAGAAAAATTCTAGAGAGAAGAAAGAGCGAAGTTACCTTTTGTCAACGGAGAAGAAAATGAAAAGAAGAGAATGAGAGCAGATTATATAAAGGAAAAAGTAGCGGTTACCGAGGAAGGTAATAATGACTCGGACGCTTCCCAGTATCTTATTTAGATGCGGATTCCACGTGCTTCCCGATAATCACGCTTCCACTCGCAACTTTTTGTTTCCCGATTCGACCGTTCCTTTTTGCGACTCTTCGTTAAATAGCGTTAAGGATCACACGCAACCCCCCGACTCCCAAGTATCACCTCGATTCCGAAGATCCCACACCGATTTCGAGGTCCCGAGAGTTGAAAGGTTTTGAACTCAATGCGTTGAATATCGATGTAACATCTCCATCAACGGACTGGGGGGGACAATTATTGTATGTGGGCTGAGCACAGCCCCCATTTGGTAAATTTCGATGAAGCCCATTGGGAGGTTGGTAAAAGCCAAGCATATCGAAAGTGGATAAGGGCCCAGTCGCCAGGCTAAAACGGGGTCATTCAAGAGATGAACTCCGCAAGTTGAAGGAGCAGCTCGCCACGTCGATGCGGATGAAACAGCTCGCCACGTCGATGCAGATGAAACAGCTTGCCAGCACGATATTCTGATAGACAGTCGGTCAGGTCTATCTACCCGGCCGCCCAAGCTACTCTGACCGAGATGTAACCTGATTTGAATACTATAAATAGCCATGTAATCTCATTTATTACGGGATCCGTAATCTGAAATAAACACTAAAATACTTGATACTTGTGATTACTAACTCTTACCTCGCTTAGTAGACCTCGTTTAAAAGACCTCGACGAGATCACATTGATCTCATCTCTATCTAACAAGAATCTCTGAGCTCCACCTAGTTATACTTACTGAATTAATCTCGTGTGCGGATACTAAACAATAAGTTACGCAATAATGTGCTAAATACAATTATTAACAAAAAAAATATGTGTCACATGCTAAATAGTAGTGCAAATATATTAAAACAGAAAAGTGGACACAAATGTTTTTACTATTGCTTTGTCCGTGCAGTGGCAATAGATCCGAAAAATTAACTTATGATATTGAGTTAAAAAGACCCATCTAATTATTTGTACACGGCTAATATATTATGAAAATCAGCTCTTATTTTAAGTTCAATACAAAACGATAATTTTTTTTATACAATATATGTATATATTAATGAATGTTTTGTACAGTATGACTTATGATCATATGTTAAATTGATTAATAATCTATTGAAAAATGTTTGGTGGAGACGAGTACAACGTCGTCAAATGACATATTAAATTTACAATTGACAACCCACAGGACGCAAGCATCACGACATTTCTATTTAGCACGACACTTGGTAAAATGGACTATTCTAATATATTTGACATTCATTGAATCTTTGTCAATTTTGTGTTTTCTTTATTTTTTCCGGATAATCTGATCCAATTTTTTTACCAACCAGTTAATTTCTCTAAAGTAAGTGTAGTTGTCGAGTATCCTACTCACCAGATCTTTTAATTAATCTAAAAAATAACACCATTTCGATGTCCAAATAAAAGCTGTTTGATAATTCCAAATTTGGGAGGAATCTGGTTAAGACCAACAATTAACTCTTCCACAAATAAAAATAACTAGTTCACTACCAGTCTACCACTTAGTTTTGTTTGACTTTGTCATCTTACAAAGACTATACAAGTGTGCTATATGAACAGAGTTGATATAAGATTCACGTTATGTAAAATGTGAGAGATCGCTTACATTCAGAATGGGCTGAAGGATTGATGTTGGGCTTGTGTGTGTCACAGGAAAAGCCCAGGAAGAGTCAAGTCCAAGAATCAGCTCGAAGGGACGAAAACACATGTTCGGATGTCGTTTGAGTCAAGTGTCTTGGTGCAGTGAACCTTACGGATAAGGTTAGGTACGATCAGTTGAGAGAGTAACAAGCTCGAGTTTGACGAGCTGGAATCTGCACAGGTATAAGACGAGTAAGGCAAAGAATCTAGACGGTGTGAGTAGGTGAAGAGATAGAGAGAGACTGAGCTTAGAGAGAGAATAGGGTTAGAGAGAGGACTCATCTTCTTCCTCGATCTAGTCTTGAGTGTTCTCGGTTGTAAAGCTCCATAGCCTTCTCAGGCACCTTGTAACTCACACAGATTCTTTGTGAATGCCTTGAGAGCTGGCTTAGCTCTCCAAGACGTACCTTGGCCGGTGATTTTGGCCTTGGGAACTTGTAATTCTTGTGTACCATCTTATACTCTGTTTTACTCTGCATAAACACATACGAACATAGATCAGTAAAGAGTACGAATAAGATCGAGATTCTAAGGAAAAGAAGAACGTAGCTGAGGCAAAAACTCTACAAGTGGTATCAGAGCCTTGGTTGGCACTATCAAGGTGATTGTTCGAGCTTCTTCTTTCGGTATTCCGTCAGCAGGATCTATCGGGTTCAGAGAAGCAACGACTCAGCAGGTATTAAGGATCGATCAACCTGGTTTCTGAGTCATATTTTGTTTCTCTGGTATTCTACGGTTTTCTGGTGTTCTGTTTGTGAATCGCTCTCTGTGTGTTGGTCATCTCTGGAAATCTGTGATTGTCAAAGTCTGTGATCTCAGATCTGACGGATCAAGATGCTTGAGCCTACGCATGGGAAGTGGGAGGTCGAGAAATTCGACGGTGAAGGTGATTATGCGATATGGAAGCATAGAATTCTCGCACAGCTCGAGATTCTTGGTTTAGACTCGGTTCTAAATGTTGAAGGTATGGTTTCAACTTCGGATCCTAAGGGAAAAGAGGTAGACGATGAAGAAGTAAAAACGGATCCTAAGAAGCTGGAAAAGGACCGTAGGGTAAGGAATCTGCTGAGCATGAGTCTAACGGACATGGTACTGAGAAAGGTTGGCTTGAAACATCAGACGGCACAATCTATGTGGGACTCTCTTGAGTCACAGTATGAAGATAAGTCTCTGCCTAACAGATTCTATCTTAAGCAGAGGTTCTACAGCTTCAAGATGGAGGAAGGTAAAAATTTAGACAAAAATCTGGATGTGTTTAACAAACTTGTATCAGATTTGGCAAGTCTTGATGTGGAACTAAGTGACGAGGACCAAGCTGTTATTCTCCTTAACAGCTTACCCTCTCAGTTCGCACAGCTAGTGCATACTCTAAAATACAGAGGAGGCAAACAAACGATAACTCTAAAGGAGATCACCACTGCAGCCTATTCTTTGGAGACAGAAATGAAGCAGAAGGGTACTTACTTGACAAAATCAGGGGGTGAAGGGCTGTATATGCAGCAGAAACAACAACCTGAAAAGAAGAACAACTCGAAGGGTAAGCAACAAGACAAAGGCAAAGCCAAAACTAAAAACAAGAAGGCTTGCTGGGTATGTGGAGCTGAAGGTCACTTTAAGAAAGATTGTCCAAAGAAAGGTCAAGCTAGCAGTTCTCATGCTAATGTTGGACAGTCAATAAATGACGAGCCCTTAGTGTTGACTGCTTCAGAATTGTATTCAAAGGATGGATGGGTTCTTGACTCGGGGTGCTCGTATCATTTAACATTCCGGAAGGATCTTATGTTCGATATTCAAGAAATTGATGGTGGAAAGATCCTAATGGGCAATGATACTCACTGTGTTATCTCGGCTATTGGGAGTATTAAGATTGTTAAAAGTAACGGTTCAAGTGTTATTTTAACCAAGGTCAGATATTCTTCAACGGCAAAGAGAAATCTGATTTCTTTGGGACAATTGGAATCTCAAGGTTGTTGGTTTCAATCAAAGAACTTCAGACTACAGGTCTTTTACAAGGATAAAGAAGTACTGGCAGGGGACTATCGAGATACCCTCTATATTCTAGATGGAACACCAGTGAAAGAGCAGGTTAATGCAGCAATTACTACAGCGGATAAAGCAATGCTGTGGCATAGTCGTATGGGTCATATGAGTGCAAAAGGCTTACAGGTTTTGGTCAAGAAGGAGTTACTCAAAGATATTAACATTGAAGACCTAATACAGTGTGAATTTTGCATCCTTGGGAAATCCCATAAGTTGTCATATAAGATTGGGAAGCATACTTCAAAAGTTCAGTTGGAGTATGTTCATTCTGATCTTTGGGGCTCACCAAATGTTACACCTAGTCTATCTAAGTGTCAGTACTACATCTCGTTTGTTGACGACTTCTCAAGAAAGGTTTGGTTGTATTTTCTCAGAACTAAAGACGAGGCTTTCAACAAGTTCGTGGAATGGAAAACGTTTGTGGAGAATCAAAGTGGGAAGAAGTTACAGGCATTAAGGACCGACAATGGTCTAGAATATTGCAATAAGATATTTGATGATCATTGTAAGGTTCATGGAATTATGAGGCATAAATCATGCCCCTACACTCCACAACAGAATGGAGTTGCTGAGAGGTTAAATAGAACTATACTTGAGAAGGTTCGTAGTCTACTAAGTGAGACAGGTTTGGGTGAAGCATTTTGGGCAGAGGCTGCATCAACAGTGGTATACATGATAAATAGGTCTCCATCCACTCCTCTGAACTTTGAAGTGCCATAACAAATTTGGACAGGGTCGAAACCTGACTATAAGCATATGAGGAGGTTTGGCTGTTTAGTGTACTATCACGTGGATCAAGGGAAATTGAAACCGAGGGCAAAGAAAGGTGTATTCATGGGATATCCTCAAGGAGTTAAAGGATATCGGATTTGGAGTTATGATGAGAAGAAATGTGTTATCAGTCGAGATGTTGTCTTCTGGGAAGATACTTTGTTCAAAGATATTGACAAGAAGCATGTTGCTAACAATAAAGAAGGAGAAGTGAAAGTGAAAGGAAAGGAGAAAGTTTCCTTCCCGGTTATTGATAGCAAAAGTGAAGAGGATACTCTGCAAGGTGGAGCTACTTCAGGTGAAGGTGGAGTAGTTTCAGATGAGGAGATAGACAAAAATTCAGAAGAATCAGATGATTCTCCTCCAAGTCCAGACAGCTATCTACTTGCAAGAGATAGAGAAAGAAGGGTAAACATCAAACCACCAAGTAGATATGATGATTCAGATGTTGCGGCCTATGCACTACATGTAGCTGAGTTAATGGAGGTTGAAGAACCAAGGACTTTTAAGGAAGCTATGAATGGTAAAAACAAAGAAGAATGGTTGGGTGCAACAGATGAGGAGATGTTATCTCTTGAAAAGAATTACACTTGGAAGTTGATTGATAGGCCTGTAGGACAAAGAACAATCGGGTGCAAGTGGGTATTCAAATTGAAACCAGGTATTCCAGGTATTGAGAAGCCAAGGTTTAAAGCACGGTTAGTGGCAAAGGGGTTTTCTCAGATTGAAGGGATTGATTATAATGAAGTGTTTTCTCCTGTGGTAAACCATACAACGATTAGACTGTTCTTATCTATGGTGGTAAATTTGGATCTTGAGTTGGAACAGTTGGATGTCAAAACGGCTTTTCTACATGGAGATTGGATGAAAGAATCCTTATGGAACAGCCCGAAGGTTATACTAAAGGAAATAAGGTGTGCTTATTACAGAGGTCTCTATATGGTCTTAAGCAATCTCCTAGACAGTGGAATTTGAGGTTTAATAGGTTTATGAAATCTCAGAAGTTCACACGAAGCAGGCTTGACACTTGTGTGTACTTCAAAGCTTATGGAGGAGGAAATTTTGTGTATCTTTTGTTATACGTTGATGATATGCTAATTGTGGCTAAAGATTTAGCTCAGATTCAGGTGGTTAAAGATTTGTTGAGTCGTGAGTTCGACATGAAGGACCTAGGACCAGCAAGAAGGATCCTAGGCATGGATATTTTAAGGGACAGGTCTAAAGGTGTTTTGGTTTTATCTCAGGAGGCTTACATTGAGAAGGTGTTAAAGAATTTTGATTCAGTTGATGTGAAATCAGTTCAAACTCCTATTAGGTGTCATTTCCGGTTATCTAGTACTAAGCCAGAGAATAAAGCTAAGGCTGAAGTAGAAATGAGAAGAGTACCTTACTGCAGTGCCGTAGGAAGTGTGATGTACGCGATGGTTGAAACTCGGCCTGATCTCGCTCATGCGGTAGGTCTAGTCAGTCGATTCATGAGCTCTCCTAGCACAGAACATTGGAAAGCAGTTAGATGGATCTTAAGGTATCTAAAAGGAAGTTCAGATTGCAAGCTAACGTTTAAGCGGTCACAGGAATTTGATATCAAAGGTTATTGTGATAGTGACTATGCAACTGACCTTGATAGACGTAGATCCATCACCGGATATGCTTTTCAAGTCGGAGGAAATACTATGAGCTGGCGCTCAGGTCTGCAGCAAGTGGTAGCATTGTCAACAACGGAAGCCGAATATATGGCGTTATCAGAAGCTGGAAAAGAGGCGTTATGGTTAAAGAGGATTAACGAAGAGTTGGGTTTTCCCCAGAAGAGTGTTGAGATCTTCTGTGACTCGCAAAGCGCCATATGTTTAGCGAAGAATAGCGTCTTCCATGAGCGTACGAAGCATATCGATACTCGCTACCACTTCATCAGGGGTTACATCGAAGAAGGAGACATCGTGGTTACCAAGATAGACACCAAGGTGAATCCAGCAGATATATTGACGAAGTCGGTGCCTGTTGAGAAATTTGAAGAAGGAAGGAGTCGTCTGAGAGTGATCAGAGACTGGAATCTAGCTCGGATCTGAGCTAGGGTTTCGACTGTGGAGTCGGTCGGAATGAACAAGATTATCGGATAAGATTGTCTCGGGTATCTTTTGTCTGAATGACACGAGGTGGAGAATGTGAGAGATCGCTTACATTCAGAATGGGCTGAAGGATTGATGTTGGGCTTGTGTGTGTCACAGGAAAGGCCCAGGAAGAGTCAAGTCCAGGAATCAGCTCGAAGGGACGAAAACACATGTTTGGATGTCGTTTGAGTCAAGTGTCTTGGTGCAGTGAACCTTACGGATAAGGTTAGTTACGATCAGTTGAGAGAGTAACAAGCTCGAGTGTGACGAGCTGGAATCTGCACAGGTATAAGACGAGTAAGGCAAAGAATCAAGACGGTGTGAGTAGGTGAAGAGATAGAGAGAGACTGAGCTTAGAGAGAGAATAGGGTTAGAGAGAGGACTCATCTTCTTCCTCGATCTAGTCTTGAGTGTTCTCGGTTGTAAAGCTCCATAGCCTTCTCAGACACCTTGTAACTCACACAGATTCTTTGTGAATGCCTTGAGAGCTGGCTTAGCTCTCCAAGACGTACCTTGGCCGGTGATTTTGGCCTTGGGAACTTGTAATTCTTGTGTACCATTTTATACTCTGTTTTACTCTGCATAAACACATACGAACATAGATCAATAAAGAGTACAATAAGATCGAGATTCTAAGGAAAAGAAGAACGTAGCTGAGGCGAAAACTCTATATAAAATTTGCATTTAAAAATCTCTAAAAAAATGTTTCTAAGATTAAGAAATTAGAACAAATAATATAAGGGTTACTTTTCAATTACCTAATTAAAACAATGACTATCTGAATCGATTACAGAATGCCTTCTTCTTATCTAACGAGACATGAAGTTATATATAACGTTTCAATTGAAGAATTTCCTAATAATTGATCCATGCATGATCATGAGTTGAAAAAACTCGAATGCATGTTACAGGATATATCTAAATTAATCGACGTAGTGTCTACGACTCTACGCAGAGAATTGTGCAGTGGCTAAGATTGGAAAGAATATTTGCTCGGCTGCGGAATCCTAATGAATTATTTGACTTATAATTTTAGAAAAATATGTACCGAAGTGTTTTTGAACAAAAAAAAAAAGGTTTAAGACACTGGTAGTTGTCTACCTGATAAATATACAGATGCATTATGTGGGTCAAAACGTGATTCTTATGTCACATTATTTCGAAAAATCTGTTAAAAATGAAGACTCTGACTATATGAGTTATTAAATTTAGGGAATATACATAAATTAGATAACCCTATATTAAATTTAGTCTAACGGATAAGGAAATGAGCCGAGTATGGAGCATATGTAGTATTCGAAATACTCGTATCAAAGTCGACTTTTATCCAAATTAATGAAAATTGATATGTTGGTTTTACGGTATCATCTACTCGAAATTTTCCGAACCTTACCCCTAATTTTATTCCATATTTCATCATAAATATTTTAGGAATGCTTCTCATTACCCAAATTACATGTTCTCGGGTTTTACCCGCTATTTAATGTTTCAAAATCAAGGATGAACATGCCTATAGACATCATGGTAGTTTATAAAATCACACAATTTCACATATATGCAAAATAGTATTACAATGGTTATTTTCTTAATTTTTGCTTGACATTTGACGACTTATCTGAGTTAACTCTGTACTTTATTATCTCATTAAAGAAAAAACATTTGTCTACATCAAAATAAAAGAAGAAATGATCAGTTCTTTTTATATAGCCGTTTCCGTGCCGTAAGTAAATGAGGTAGCTTTCAAGGCTTTTTGGCCGTCTTGGTTGCTCATAACCCGTTATAGCCGGTGGCCACACATTCACTTGTGACTTAGCCTTCTTAAAATCACCTCATTTCATGCTCCTTCCCGCTAAATTTGCCTGTTTCCTCTAACCAACTCATTTATTTTATCATCTTATAAAACCAAGAACACACAAAAAACCTCATTTATTCGTCTTTAGTTTCCCTTTTTTTTTCATTTCAATCTAAAAAAAACCTAAAAATTAAAAAAGGAAAATTGGAAAAACAATATTGGTCCCCTGTCTTCTTTTGCTCACTGGACCCTTTTCTTGGCTTCTCTTAAAGTCAGTCTCTGTTTCTCTGTCTCTTCTCACCGACACTTTCTTCTCACTTCTCTCTTCACCTCTTCTTTCTTCTCTGATCATATCAGTTTTATATTAATTTATAAAAAAAAATCAATTAAATAAAGCCAATCTTCTTTATTTTTCTTTAAAAGAAGAGAAGAGAAGAAGATCAGCATTTACATTTAAGAAAAATTGAGGTCCTTTAAATGTAAGTTTGTCTTTCTTCTTGTTTTATAATTAAATATGGGTCAATCTATTTGGTTTTTATATATTCGTGGCAGAAGCAGGTACAAATGCTGATGGCACATGGCAGCCAAAAACTATCAATTTTATTTTATTTTTGTTCTAAAGAAATTTTTTTTATATTAAATACAGATGATTTAGGTGATACTATGTTGTCTGTTAATGTTCATCGTGTATCTTCTTTAAAATCCAATTTGTTTATTTTTATTATCTTTAAATGTCCATTGAATTTTCAAGTGTCTCTCTCTCTTTCTCTACTCTGGAGTTTCTATTTGTTTATATCTGGTAGTAGTTGCAACATCAAGTTTTCTGACTTTCCTATCTTTCAACTTCCCTACAAATTGAGTTTTTAAATAACAACAAAAAGTTTGGGTTTTATTAATTTATTTGATATTGTTTAAGCCATTGATTCCTCTCTAATTCGCATTTTTAGTATTAGTTCTTTGCACAAAGGCCAAAAAATAATGGCAGTGGAGAAAAACAAAAAAGTGGATAGTGTGAATGTGAAGCAGAGGAACACTATATTGGTTGGAATTAAAATTGATGAGAGTGGCAAAGAGATCTTGAAATGGACACTTGAAGATGTTGCAGAACATGGCGATTGTGTTGTTGTAGTTCATGTTTGTTCAACTTCTCGTGAGCTTCTTCTCCTCTCCAAGCTTGTTAATTAATTTGCTCTTTTGAAGTTTCTGTTTTCTAAACTTTTTTTAATGTTTCTGAATTTATGGAATTTGATGCAGATCGTGCCTTGAAAACCAAGTCATCGTTGGATCGGTACTTGGAACTTTTTAGTGAATTCTGCTCAACAAAGAAGGTATTTCTACATTTTTACCGTGTTTATTTCGCGTAAAGAGACCATTTTGACCAATCGCTAATGGATAATATTTGGTTTTTGAGACAGATTGAGCTCAAAGGAGAAGTTTTGAAGGGAAGTTCAGTTCAAGAGGTTTTAGTTAAAGAAGCAAATAGTTACAAGGCTATATCCATTGTTGTTGGAGTTAAACATCAAAGAAAATTAAGGTGAGAAAATCTATAAGAAATAAAATTCTACTGTATATAAAATTTAATATTCTCTTACTGATTTTAGATATATATTTTTTTATAAGTCTAAAAGTAGCTAAAGGCTGCGCAAAAGAGCTTCCTCCAACAACTTATGTTTTGGCTATCTATAGAGGGAATATAGTCTTTAGAAGTTCCAACCATTACCACCTACCTCTTGGTTCGTTGGTTTTCTTTACAACTTCATCTCTATAAGTCTATATAACATTCTTCAGATTCTAATATATTGACAAGAAGTGGGGTTTCATTTTTCTTGCAGCTCAAAATATGAACTCAAGACCAATTTCTGAACTTTCTGATGGATTTTCAGATAAAGAAAGCCAATTGAAATCCGAAGAATCAAGCAGAGGGCTCGAAAAAACTGTCCAAGAGAAGAGGAAGATTTCAGGAAGATCGCTATCTCTTCCATCAGTAGAGGTAATGGACCAGAAACCGGGTTGGCCATTGCTAAGAACAACCACTTTAGCTACTCCTCTGGCTCAACATCACACTCGTAAAATATCTGTTGTCAATTGGGTCATGAGCTTGCCTGAACGGTTTCCTCATCATCCGAATATGACTTCTCAACTGAGTTTATGCGATAAAGAAGTTAAAGACATACTAAAGGAAATAAACAGATGGTTTAGCTACGATGTTCTTAAGACAGCAACATCAGATTTCTCTTCAGGTACTAACAAACAACTCTGTTTTGTTTTGTTTTCTCAGTCACTTTATGTTCATCGAATTCTTGGTTTTTTGGATTGCAGAGAATCTTATCGGAAAAGGAGGATGTAACGAAGTCTACAAAGGGGTTCTTGAAGCTGGAAAAGCAGTGGCGGTGAAGATCTTGAAATCATCTTTTAAAGAAGCAGTGAAGGATTTTGTTCAAGAAGTGAGCATAATCTCTTCTTTGACTCACCAAAACATCTCTCCTTTGATCGGTGTCTGCGTTCACTACAATGACCTAATCTCGGTTTACAATCTCTCATCCAGAGGAAGTTTAGAGGAAACCCTTCAGGGTTAGCAAAATACTACTCTACTCTCTAAACAATCTACACAAAAATTGCTTTAATATATTAAGTATGGTTATTCAGTTTCTGCAGGTAAGCATGTATTGAGATGGGAAGAGAGATTCAAGATAGCAATTGGGTTAGGGGAAGCCCTTGATTATCTACATAACCAATGTTCTAATCCTGTCATCCACAGAGATGTCAAATCTTCGAATGTTCTTCTCTCAGATGAGTTCGAACCCCAGGTATTAGAACTGCTGACTCAGAACTCATAAATATATGAAAGAACTCATAAGATTTAACCTTTTTTCGGATCTTTCTTGCAAGAATAGCTTTCTGATTTCGGGCTTTCGATGTGGGGATCCAAGTCTTGTCGATACACTATACAAAGAGACGTGGTGGGGACGTTTGGATACCTAGCGCCTGAGTACTTCATGTACGGAAAAGTCAGCGATAAAATCGATGTGTATGCCTTTGGAGTAGTTTTGCTAGAACTCATATCAGGAAGAACATCCATTTCATCTGATAGTCCAAGAGGACAAGAGAGTTTGGTCATGTGGGTAAGTGTTGGTTTTGGTTGATTGTAGTGTAAGAAATCCTCATTGAAAAACTCAAATAGAGATTACTTGGGTTGCAGGCAAAACCGATGATCGAGAAAGGCAATCTAAAAGAGCTCTTGGATCCGAACATAGGGACTTTCGATGAAGCTCAATTTCATAAGATGGTTCTCGCCGCTACACATTGTCTCACAAGAGCAGCCACTCATCGACCTAATATCAGAGAGGTTAACTACACTAATTGTGCTGGCTTATTGTTTAGGAATAGAAGTGTTGGATCCTCTGTTTAATCTATAAATTGCGCCAAGATCTAACCTTTTAGTCTTTTTTTTTAATTACATTTCTTCAGATACTCAAGCTGCTAAGAGGAGAAGATGAATTAGAGAAGTGGGTGAAGAAAATAGAAGAAGATGAAGATTGTTTCGATGACGAGGTTTACCCCAATTCGAACACAGAATTACACTTAAGCCTGGCTATGGTCGACGTGGAGGATAATGACTCTGTTTCAGTCGGCAGCTTAGAGAGAAGTAACAATAGTCTCTTTTCTTCTTCTTCTTCCTCTCAGGAGCTTCAGTCGTAAGTAGGGTTTGTGCTTAGTGTCTCGAGTTTGCTTGAGGATCACGTCATCACTCACGATCTTTACAATCAAATCACGCTAGATATCATTACTCTGACTTGGCTTTTGCAACCGTTGTCGAAAAAGTTTTTTTTTTTTGTATAGATGAGAGGAGGAGAAATACTGATAAAAGATTTCTAATGATTTCTAAGCTTATTTGAGAATTTACTATTGATTTAATAACTAGTTAGCTTAAAAAAAGAAATAATAATAGTATATGTCTGATTTTTAAATTTGTGAATTTATGTCTCTATTAGTATCATTTGTGATAGGTTTTTTTTTTTTAAGTATACCATTACTTTTATAACAAGTTTTTTTTGGTAAAATTTTTTATAACAAGTTAACTACTCAAGTTTCATGGACTAAACATTCGTTCAAGGAAGGTCTTCTTGGCCAAAGAATCTGGTAAAGAATTTGCATTGCAAGAAATGTAACTAAAAGAGGTAGAGGCTAATTTAAAATTGAGGAATTTCATGTCTAATTAAGAGGACACCTTGAAGCTTATTTATGATAGGTTTAAACTAATACTCCCTCCGTTTTTTTATTAATTGTCGTTTTAGAGAATTTTGTTTGTTTTAAATTAGTTGTCGTTTTCAGTTTTCAATGCAACATTTATTAGTTTTTTATTTTTTATAATTATTTTTATTATGCATGCAATTTATTTTATTATTGGTTGAATTGCGTTTAAATAGATAACTAATGATGTTTTTATATTGAAAAACTAATACTCCTTCTGTTTTTTTTTTTAATTGTCGTTTTAGAGAGTTTTGTTTGTTTTAAATTTGTTGTCGTTTTCAGTTTTCAATGCAACATTTACTAGTTTTTTATTTTTTTATAATTTTTAGTGAAACAACCCCTCAACTAAGTTTGAATCGGATAAAAACCCTTCAACTATTTTTGTAACGTAAAAACCCCTCAACTAAGTTTTCGTAATGATTTAGCCCCTTCGTGAACAGCACCGTCAAATCTTAACAAATCGTTCTTTTCTAGCAAAAACTACACGATTTTTACTATAAACAACAAGCTTTTTGAAAACCAGATATAAGAATCCCAAATTAAACATAATCTCTAAAATCTCCAAATTTTTAAACCTAAATGATGAACCCTAATTTTTGAAAGTGTGATTCTAATTAAGTAATTTTTATGGTTTGGAAGTCAATTGGGTGAGATTGAAATGATTTGTTGTGTTGATTAAAACGAATTTGAGAGAAAAACCCTTGGATTGAGAGAAATATTTTCGCAAATTGGGAGAAAGAGGAGAAAGAATCACAAATCTGAAGCTTGGAAGAAGATGAAGCAACTGTTTTATTTTGATGTTTAAAACCTGGTTCTTCTTCCTCCAACAAATTTACTAAGAAGAAGAATTTCAGAGATTTTCAAATTGAATGAAGAACCCTAATTTTTAAATTGGGAATTTTTAGTTTCAAATCGATTTTAGGTTTTTTTTATTGAAGTCATTTCGTTTTCATGTTTTCATTTAGCTGTAATCCGTTAAGATTTAACGGTACAGTTCACGGAGGGGCTAAATCATTATGAAAACTTAGTTAAGGGGTTTTTACATTACAAAAATAGTTGAGGGGTTTCTATCCGATTCAAACTTAGTTGAGGGGTTTTTTCACTAAAAACCCTTAATTTTATTATGCAATTTGTTTTATTATTGGTTGAATTGTGTTTAAAGAGATAATTAATGATGTTTTTATACTTAAAAACTAATACAATTAATATTTTCTTAATCTGTGTGCATAACCTTAAAACGACAACTAAATAAATCCAGAGGGAGTACAATTAATCCAAACACTCCCAAATTTTTTTTGAAAAAAATAATTTATATATATATATATATAAATTTAATTCTGAAATTAATTTAGATAACTAAAAATTTCCTTTAATATAGGTTATATTTATAGTGTATAGATATTAATTTAAATAGACTTCCTTAAATATATGTTAGATTTAATTTAACATTTGAAATTTAAATAAGATTTTCAAAATAACACATATGATTTACAAATATCTTATTATATTTTTTTATCATATTCTATCAGATTAAAATTTCACATATTGAAAATAGATAAATATTAATATTATATAATAATTTGATGGGACAAGTTAAGTTTTTTTATAATTATGGTCTTATACGGGTTAGGTTATCAAAGCATGCAAGATATTTGAAGAAAATTATTTCAAAATTAGTAAATATTTATATTATAAAGTAATATAAACGGGCGGGTTAGAATTATGGTTTCATAATCATGGTTTTTTTGGATTAATAAAATGAGTGAGTTAGAAATATATTTTTATAATAACGGTTATTTTTTATTAGTAAAATAACTGGATTAAAATTATGTTTTTATGATTATGGTGGTCATAATAATACTGAAAAATAAATAAAAAAAATTATATCTAAACATAATATTTTTATATCACTTATTGAAAAATTATATTTATAAAGAAAACATAAATTGGATTACAAATTTTGATTAAAACAAAATTCTCGTACGAATGCACGGAGTAAAATCTAGTATTTTCTTAATCTGTATGCATAACCTTAAAACAACTAAATAAATCCGGAAGGAGTAATATTTTTGATAAATTCTAGATAATACCTTGGTGGAGCCGATGTTACAAACAATTCATTTGAGAACTCCTGAATCTCGGGTCAATCCTGACCATAGAAGGTGTCTAAAGAACAAGTTAATGCGCAACTTTATAACCTAAGTACGAATAGAAAACATAGGGCATATAGAATAAATGGAAAGCTATCGAATAAGATTATCTTCCATTAACCAGAAAACAGAGATCAAGAAACTCGAATAAAATCCTATGGCTATTTTTGATAAAGCTACTTCTTTCACGATCACTAGTTCACATCACTCATGTTAAGACAAATTGAAAAGAAATAAAGAAAATTAAAGGAAAAGACAGTGGATGGTGATTAATGATCTACTATTTTATCTGGCTTTGGATGGAACAAAATTAAATATAAGTTTTTATTATGATGTAAAATCTGATGGTCTAAAATTAAGGGACGATGAAAGTTCTGTAATGTATGTTGTGCTTTTTTTATCGTGTTTTAGGAACTGTTAAAACATTTTGGAACTGTGAAAAATGAACTTTACATTTTGTGTGAAAATTTAGCAAGTCACTTTATGATTGTTTGTGCAACTTGGAATTGTGAAAAATAAAATTTAATTTTTTGTGAAATTTTAGCAAGTCACTTAATGATTGTTTGTGCAACTTGGAACTGTAAAAAATATATATATTTTTTAATTTTTAATTTTTTAATTTTTCAAAAAAAATTAGCAAGTCATTTTACGCTGCCTTGTAGAATATTTAAAATCAATTTTAAACTTGTTTGTCAAAACAAAATATAAATTAAACTCTATTAAATTAGTGATTTTTTTATCCTAAATTCTCACTTTAGTAGTGCACCGTACACCTGAATGTCTCCCTCTTTTTGTAGGCTTAATATGCAACTATAGCCCAAAAAATATTGAGGATAAAAAATCACTAATTTAACTCATGTTTTCAAAATTTCGAAAAATAACATTTCTTAATTAAAAGTTACCAAAATATCATAATTAATATTTTCAGTAAATAATCGTTAAAAAAGTTTCGTGTAGTGTTGGAAAAATTATGCTGAGTTTTTTAATAGCGTTGAAGAAATAAGGAATTTCACCTTGTTTTGTGTAAACGATTTTTTTAAGTGAAAAAGTCATTGTTTTTGTCTAGATCCTACTTTACGTTGCTATATATTCTAATTTCAACAATTTATAATTTTTAAAATTTGTTGAATTCTCGAACTAATGTAATCTCTCACAACATAGTTGAGAACAGTATGAGCTTCCATATCTTTAAGATTGAACAAACAAACACTCTTATAAAAGAATTACATTTTTTGATTTTTTGATGTTAAAGAATAACGTTTTTAAGCCATCGTACTGCATTAATGTAAATACTTGAATCACATGATTGTTGAAAGTAACAAGACAATGATACATCATCCTCTATATCTTTTTTTAACAAAAAAAAAAACAAGACAATGATACATGAATTAACAATAAAAAACTTTACTGGTCATATTAACGTACTAATATCTAAATCATGCTAAAGATGACTAAGTGGACACTTATTTCATCATCATGTTGAATATCTATTGTTTTTTTTTTTGAATTAAATGTAAAATTTATTCAACAAAAAAAACCTTTTTACAATAAATTTATCATTTTTGAATTTGTAAAGGATAAAACTAATCTAAAAAAGAAAAAACAGAGGTTCCATTTACTTCCAAACCAGATTTGCATTGCTTCATCATATCTTGAAACTCCTCGGCTTCGTATTGAACTTAGCCTGTTTCAAACTTGCTTGTCAATGTGCTTGAATTAGCTGCACTGAAGTGGAGTGCGATTCATCGTGTTTTCTCCCATTTCGCTCTCTCCATACCGAAGGAATTGTTGCTTGAAAGGTGTATCTGGTAAGAAATAGATTTATCTTACCGAGCTCTGCATCAAAGAGTATGATGTTGATGTTTTGCCAAGTTTTTGTATATTTTCTGCCCAGAAGTTTCCTCGTTAAACTAGCCCATATCTCTACCGTGAAGCTACATTGGAAGAATCCATGTTCGAAAAGGCAGCCGCCTAGTCGCCTAGTCGGCTGCTTACGCGCTGGAAGGAGGGTCACCGCCACGATTTTGGCATGGTCGGTGGTGGTAGGCGGAAAACCGATTTTCCACTGCCTAGAAGCGACTAATGAAAAAGGCGGCACAAATCAAAAAAAAATCGCCCCAAATTTTTAGAAAATCAGATAAAAATTTGGGTTTATTGATGGGATAGTCTCGGGCCCATATCTGTTTTTCTTTTCTTTGTAAAACGACATAAGGTCTGTTGATTAAACCCGATCGATCTTAAACAAACCCTAAACTAAATTTCCCCAAATTCTAATCCTAATCGCGATGAAAATGCAGAAACTCACGATGAAATCAGGAGGAAATCAAGCTTAATCAACATCAACCTCCGAGAACATCAAGAAATCCTGACCAAATCAAGCTCTTTCATCATCTACAAAGTCTTCCATTTCGTTTTCGAGGTAACAATCTCTAAATCTCTCAATCTCTCTAACAAAGAACAAGTTCTTTGGTTTGGTGTTGTGTATTGGTTCCGATTCTGCTCTTTGATTCATCTTCATTAACTTAGAACCCACATTCATCTATTTTATAACCCATCTTCATCTAACTTATTACCCACCATTCATCTAACTTATAGCCCACCATTCATCTTCATTAGTTCCTGGCTGATCCACCACCTAAAATGGCTGATCCACCACCGGAAATTTTAACTTTTCTTAAGCGTAATTCAGCTGATGTTGGATGGGAGGATGGTGTCTTGTATGATCCCCTGAATCCAGACAAAGTGAAATGTAAACTTTGTGGAAAAGAGATATCGGGTAGAATTCATCGATTGAAGCAACACATTGCACATAAGAAAGGTGTCGTGGCTTCTTGTCCCAGGTCAAGTCAGGAGGATAAAGATAAGTGTATGAAGGCATTGAATGAAGCAAAGGAGAAGAAAAGTCTGAAAAGAAGACATGGAGATGATTTGCGAGCTGAGGTGAATGTTAAGAAGCAAGCCACTGATGAACTAGGAAAAGAGCTTGGAACAATGAGATCACCTCATTTCCAAGATCCGATTGATAAGTTTGTAATCTGCATTGATACAGAAGCTTCGTTAGCTACTCGGAAAAGGCAACAGAGCATCCATGATGTTATTTCTAAAGAGAAGACACATATTGTACGCCAATATTGAGCTAGGTGGGCCTATCATGCAAGCATCCCATTCAATGCTACAGACAACGAACTTTTTAAGTTGTTTTGTGAAGCATTGGGACAGTTCGGGCCTGGTTGGGTACCACCAAGTCAATACCAGCTGCGTGAACCATTGTTAAATGAAGAAGTTCTAGAGGACACAGCAAAAATTGAAGATTTTAGAAGAATAATGGGAAAGAGAAGGTTGCTCTGTGATGACTGATGCATGGACTGACATGAAAAGAAGAAGCATCATGAATTTGTGAGTTAATTCAAGAGGTGGTACTTGATTTCTTTCTTCAAAGGACACCTCCAAAGATTCACATACTGGTTTGTACATCTTCAACTACATTTACCAGTGCATAGAAGATGTATGAGCTGAAAAAATAGTGCAAGTGGTTACTGATAATGCAACCAACAATGTATCAGCGGCTAGGATACTTAGAGAGAAGAGACCAACTATCTTTTGGAGTGGATGTGCAGCTCACACCCTAGACTTGATGCTTGAGGGAGTTTCGATGTTGCCTAATTATGCCAAGATTATTAGTCAAGCAAAAGAAGCCATTGTCTTCATATATGCTCATCATAAAACTTTGTCAATGATGAGAGCATATACAAGGAAGAGAGATATCATCAGACCTGGTGCAACAAAGTTTGCAACTTGTTTCTTGACTCTCCACTGCATGCATGATAAGAAAGCTCAGCTTAAGGCAATGTTTACAAGTGATGAGTGGTATGAATGTACACATTCAAAATCTTTGAAGGAAAAGAACACATTTGATACTGTTATGAATTTTGGTTTTTGGAATTCTGTGATGATGGTTTTGAAGATCTTCAGCCCTTTGGTGAAGGTTCTAAGGCTAGCCGATGGAGAGAAGATACCTTATATGGAGTTTATTTTTGGTGAGATTTTAGAAGTCAAGAAGTGCAGAATGGAAGCTTGTGATCATTTGGAAAATAATTACCAGCCTGTTTTTAAAATTATTGATGAAAAGATGAAAGGGAGGTTGGATTCTTCATTACATGTGGCTGCATACTTCCTTAACCCGTTTTACTTCTACAAAGACAACAGTATACAGTTTGACATGGCCATCGTAGAAGGATTCATCAGCTGTGTAGAGACTTTTTAATATGGTAACTTTGATTCTCAAGATAAGGTTATGAATCATGAGGGTAAACTCTACAAGAACAAACTCGGATTGTTTGGCAAAAACTTAGCATTAAGAGGCTGTGAAAACAAGAGATGAGAAGTTTGATCCAGGTTAGTCTCCTCGCTGTAATTCTCTTAGTTACTCATCCTCACTACTTATTGATCATCCTCACTTGAATTGACATAGGGAATTGGTGGTCAACATATGGATGTGGTGCACCAACTTTGCAAAAGTTAGCAACAAGAATACTTGCTTTGACCTCTAGCTCTTCGGGTTGTGAAAGAAATTGGAGTTGTTTTGAATCGGTTAGTGTATTTTGGCTTTATATCTTATATTGTTTTCTCACAAGCTCATAATGTTAATCGTTGAACTCTGGTTTCTCTCTGGTTTTGCAGATCCACACTAAGAAAAAGAATAGACTAGATGTGAATCGCTTAAAAAATATAGTCTATGTCCAATTTAATGCTAAGTTGTTCAACTAGCAGAAAAAGATAAGAGAGCAAAATGCTGATGCTATCTTCGAAGATGGTAATGAAGATACCGTTGAAGAATGGATCGTGGGACCACGTTTGGAAGAGCAAGACAGTGAAATCAATCTGATGCTAGCCACACAAGCATCACAGACAAGAGACATCTATGATGATGATTTTGATTCTGAACCGGAAGATGCTATTGACATGGAGTTCGAACCTGATGAATATCAAGAAGTTCCTCTGTTTCGGGACTCACAAACTTCTTAATCAGGTTAGTTTCTTGTTTGTCATTTCTTGTTCTTTGAGGTCAATGTTCTGATTTTTTTATGGATCTATGTATTTGTCTTTCTATGATGTCTTCGATGCCTTGCTCTGTTAGGATTAGACAATAGGCTTGTATCGTATGTGATCAATTAGTCATGGTTTTTATGGGATTAAAAACCTTGTGTTCTCAATTCATTATGTGTTATCTCTTGTATTGTAAACTGTTTTGACCTTATAATTTTTCTTTTTTTGCAGGTTTCATTAGTAAATGACAAGCTCAAACACATCTAGAAGTACAACACACATGATAACTTGATTATTGAAGAGAAAACGGATGAAGATTATGCTTTCCTTGTATTTTTTTGGCCTCTCAATATCAAGACTATCTTTTTTTTTTTGGCATCATGTGCTTGTACTTCTCTTTTGTTTTTTAAACTTTGATGTGTGTTTGAACTTGATTTCTTATTGTTATGTTACTTTGACAATCAAATATGCATATTTCATATTACGTTTGACAATCAACTATACATATATCGACCATGGTTTATAACTTATAACCCAAAAAAAAATTCCACTAATTGGCGATTAAACACCGACTAATCAACGATTTTCTGATAAGACTCTAGTCGAGACCCAAGCGCCCGCCTAACGACCAGCGCCATTTCGACCATGGGGAAGAATAGATGATCTCTGCTTTCCAAGTCTTGACAGAAAATGCAATCTCCTATTGCTCCAACATTCCAGTGCAACATTCTATCACAAGTGGTTAAACGATTATGCATTGTAAGCCCGTTTATGAATGAGTATTTAGGTGTTGTATAAGAGAACCATACACCTTTATACCATTCACAAGTGGGCTGAGAGTTTCGAGTTTGGATCCAAGTTAGCTTGGAGCTGAAACTTGCTTTGAATTTGTCATTCTTTTGTCTCCATAGCATAACATCCTTATATTGTGAATCACCTCTCTGTGGCAAGGTTTCAATGGTGTCCTCGATTTGGTTTATAAGGATATTACATGTTTGCTAGTTTAAAATTTTTGAAAATATGGGTTACTTTTCAAATTATAAGAATTTTTTAGATTATTAAACAAATCTCCCATATATATTTGGTATACTTTTGTACTACAGTTCAATGATTGATACATGGGAAATTCTAGTTCAACATTAATGTAAAATTTTTTTTTTTGAAGATTTAATTATATCACTATATACAATCAATATCTAATTATTATTCTTAAAATGTTATAGAAATAACCTTTTTGGAAAACCAAATTTAGTTGACCAAAGAGATTTAGTTGACCAAGAGTTTATTTGGTAGCAGCTTTGTTTTTTTTTTTGGTCGAGTGGTAGCAGCTTTAATTTACGAAAAGGTCGAAACAAATCAAAATTTGATACGAATCAATTAACACAAAAAAGGAAGAAAACGAATCTGTGCAACTCCAAATCTCTTTTAGTACGTCCATGTCTTTCCGCCATGGAAATGATGCCATCTGTTAATACGCTTCTATCATCAAAGTTATAGCACCATTTCGTCTCTAGGGTTTCCTTTCTCTAATCCTCGCGTCTCTCTCTAAAAACCCTCCTCGCCGATTCGCCTCTCATGTTTCTCAATTCGAAACTAGGGTCTGTAATGGCGATTCTCCTGCATTTCTCTTGAAGCTTTTCGCCTAATTTCTTCACTTGTCTCGATCTTAAAGGTACGAGATTTCTTTCAATTTAGATATCAATGATTGGATTTTGACTTCTCTTGAATCGTATGAATTGAATCAGCCGATGATTAGATATTTGGTAATTGGATTTTGACTTCTTTTGAATCGTTTGAATTGTCTTTTTCCCTCTGAAATTAGGTCTGGTCTTGATCGGGAAAGCTCATTTGGTCTCTAGAACAATTGTATCCATAAAGTGTCATACTTTTTGGGTTTAGATCAATCAAAATTGTTAAAAGGTTCCTACTTGTTGCTGGGTTTCTGTGATGGACGACGGTGAGCTTGAGTTCTCGAACCAGGAAGCTTTGTCGAATCCGAAGATGCCTGAGTTTCCTCCTAGCAACTGTTCGATGGATTCTTTCTTCGATGAGCTTCTCAACGACTCTCATGCTTGTACTCACACTCACACTTGTAACCCTCCTGGACCAGAGAACACACATACTCATACATGTCTCCATGTGCACACCAAGATCCTCCCTGCGCAGAGCGACGACAAAGCTTCCACCGATGACACATCGGAATCTTCAGGGAAGAAGAGCAAGAAGCGACCTTTGGGGAACAGAGAAGCGGTTAGAAAGTATAGAGAGAAGAAGAAGGCTAAAGCGGCTTCGTTGGAGGACGAGGTGATCAGGCTTAGGGCGGTGAATAATCAGCTGTTGAAAAGGTTGCAAGGTCAAGCTGCATTGGAAGCTGAGGTTACGAGGCTAAAGTGTTTGCTTGTTGATATAAGAGGAAGGATAGAAGGAGAGATTGGTGCGTTCCCTTATCAAAAACCCGCGGTTACAAACGTGCCTTTCTCGTATATGATGAATCCTTGCAATATGCAATGCGATGTTGACAACTTGTACTGCCTTCAAAATGGGAACATCGGAGAAGGTGCATCGATGAATGAGCAAGGGCTTAATGGTTGTGAGTTTGAGCAGCTACAATGCTTGGGTAATCAGAACTTGGCTGGCAAGGAGATTCCTCTCTGTAGTAATGGAAATGGAACATTCAGTGTCGATGCTTCTGGTGCTAATAAGAGAAAAGGTGAGATTACTAGTACCTTAGGATCTCTTTCTTAGAGGTTGTCCAGTAAAATTAAATCTTGAAACAGTTTTCTATCGACTTCTGTCAACTTCTGGGTTGTGTGGATTTAGTTTTATGAACTCATGGTGTTTGCTCTTGCAACAGGTGAGACTCGTGTGGCGAAAACAGTTTGAAGCATCATCAATCATGTAGTACTATCCATTTTCACAAGGGTAGTTAATTTCTAATAAGTAGTAGAGTTTCAACTGTGTCACCAGTTTCCCTCAGGGTACGTTTGTGCTATTATCATTTTTGTAATCTCTTTTGTTTTCATCTTTTTTTTTATGTGATTGTTTCCTCGTTGAGCTCGTTGAGCTCGTTGAAGCTAGAGGTAAGACGTGTTAATATTCAAATCGAATTTGCCAGTGTTCTTGCCGTTTGGTTTTGTAATTTATTAGCTTCATTTCTTGAGTTCTTATCAATGTTGCATTTGGAAAAAACAAGATTTTGCAACTAGAGCTGGAAATCTTGAAATTCTTCCAACATGATACGTTAACAAGTGGAATTGGTTCAAGTTAGTTCTACCACAAACGCAAAGCTCTGTTTGAAGTTGGCTCAAGCACGAAATAAACTTAGGTAGTTACAGACCAAATAATTTCATAATTTTCTTTGATCTATTGTGCATCTTGTTTGACGTCCTCGTCAACCTCAGCATCATCTTCGTCTCGATAGATGCTTTCCGCCATCTGCCACACTTGAAGACTGTTGTCTTCAGCTACACTCGCAATGACCCAAGGCTCGTTTTTGTTCCAAGAAAAGTCTGATATCTTAGCCTTGTGGCCTCCATGAGAGAAGAGTAACTCTGGTGGACCATCTTCTGCATCTAACTCTATCTCAAGCTGCTCTTCTCCAACCCTGTAAACCCCCAAAATAAAGAAGCCTTACTCATATTGATCAATTTTCAGAATAAAAAGTCAAAAGTTTTCGAGTTTGAAAAGGAGATGATGTTACCTGTTCAGGTCCCAGACCATCAGCCTTCTGTCTTCACCAGATGATGCGAGCACTGTTTCATGGTTAGGATCCCACTCCACTTGGAAAACCTCTCCCCTGTAACCAAATCATTCATTAGAATGGTGTATCAACAATATATAGATGGCCTAGAGGATGTGAGAAATGTAAAGGAACATACTCATGGCTGCTCAAAACGTGCAGTGGTGTATTCAGCTTCCGGAGGTCAAACAAGGCAACAGTGGAGTCTGAGGAAGCGGTGGCCAAAACCCATTCGTTGAATGGATTGAAAGACAGATAATTCACCTGAGAAACACAAGAAAGCATGGTCATACGGAATGTGTACCGAAATTGGAATATTTGACTGGGAGATTGTGTATGCAAGTTAGCATATGGTCAATGACTTCTGGTTTTCAACAAACAGAGGCCACACAGACTTAAGATATCAAACCTCGATAATTTACTTTCATCTTAAATGTGCAGAGATATTAGAGATGGTTTCTACCTCCTTCTCGTGAACTTTCACTTGGTGTTGCATTTGGTTTGTCCGTGTGTCCCATATTACCAATCGACCATCATCACCAGCAGACCCAAAAAGGTTCTCATTCTTCATGTGCCATGATACATCTTCGATAACACTTTCATGTCCCTAGACCCATACCGAGGGAATAAAAATCAGATGCAGCACATCTTCTAGAAACAGGAGAAAGATAAAACACCAGTAGTATTGTTCCACTTACCTCATACACAAACATTGCATTCAGAACTTTTTCTTGCGGCGTAGCTGAAACATCCCAAAGACAGATCTTCTGATCCTGTGAACCACTCAGAAGACAACCTTCCTTGAAAGGACTCCAAGACAATCCATAACCTTCCTTGTCATGTCCCACCAGCCTCAGATCAGGATCACAATCACTTGTTTGTGGCTTTGAAGCATGTTTCGCGTAATCAAACAGAAACACTTCACACCCACTTGTTTTCGCACCAACAAGCGTCGACTTTTGTGGCATGCAACGCGCTCTGTTCACTTCTCCATCAACACGTATCTTCTGCCTAATCTCCACCTACAACACATCGGATCGTTGAATAAACACGAATAAGTGATAACCAGATATTCTTATGCACTGGAACTAAAACCCAGTAAATTATCAATTGTATGTTCTCTAAGACCGTCCCTGAAACTTTCAGCTAGTAATTTTATCGAACACATGGTGAGCATAGAACACGAGCTACGAAGATCACCAGAAAAGAGGAATCTTCATGAGCCACAATACCTTAGGGATAATGGGATCCTGATTTCTGCTGCCTAAATCTGGTTCGGCGTCGGGAGTTGGGATAACGGCGTCGGCGATCATGAGAAAATCTTGGGCACCACCGGAAGTGTGGGTCCCGAGTATAAGCTTGTGGACGGCGAAGTAAGGGTCCGCCGCGTAAGGATTCGGCGTTGACGGGACCCAATGGACGGTGAGGGACGGCCATTCGAGAGGGTGAGAGATCATAAGATCGTAGAGGAATGGTGTGTTCTTCTTCCACACAGAGAAATCCTCCTCCACTTGATTCATTCCCGCCTCCTCCTTACCTTCATCTGCCATCTTTACTTTCTCTTTCTCTCCTCTCAATCTAAATTTCTCTCTCTATCTCCGTCTCTCCGTCTCTCTCACTGATCTCTGTCCTCGAGGGTTTCGTGTTCTCGTCTATTTTCCCGCCAAAAAGAGGCAGAGAGATCACCCGAGCGAGCGAGGGTTACAACAAACTTGGCGGTCAAAATGCAGTAACGAGTTGTGTTGCTGTTTGTATTTTCTTCAAATGAACGCTGTGTCGTTTTGTTGTTGCAAAACCAGCATGTATGTGTCTTCTGTATAACACTATTTTTATTAGTTTTCCGCGTTGTGGATTAATGGGCCTGTAAAAGCCCACTCACTTATTCGTGTGAAAAAACTGTAGCAGGAAAAAAAAAAAGTGGAGAAGATGATGAAACAATTGTACATTTCGAACAAATGCCAACTTTATATAAGTTGTTCAATCAAAACTACTGTACTCAGGAGAGTAAGTTTTGATTATTATAGTAAATTTGGAATAGAAAGATGAATAGTCATAATAAAATGTGGTCAGAATTTCGATATATCTTCTCAAAGGTTCAAAGAATTTGTTGACATTTCAAGTATCGTACCTGGTTGAACCATGTCGGAACAAAAAAAACCTTGTTGAACCATGAACAAGTATTAAAAATGAATTTTCCCACCGCTTTGATTACTCAAATGACTCAAATGTATTGGCTGTACGAGTTAGTACTCTAGAACAGCCTTTCTTTTTGTATTTTTGTTTGTATTATTGTAAAGTTTCTGCCCCCAAAAATCTAGTTTTCATAAATTGGAGAATGTCGAAGAAGATTGGGGGGACCATATAGAAACTACTAATTTACAGATGATTATTTGCGTGCTTTGAAAGATCCAAGAAGTAAAGCAAAGAAAAGAAAAATGTTTGCTTCCCTAAAACGAAAATAAATATTGTTAGCCATTTGCAATCAATTCCAATTCCCAATCATTATCACTCTTTTTGGGAACCTGCTTGTGTCTATATCTCGTCCAATTGCTCTGTCTTTTGTGTTGACATTGTGTCTATATCTCTATGCTTTCAAGATTAGTAATACTGTATTTGTTTTATGATTATCGATAAAACATTTATGACTGAGAGAGTGAGAGATAACATAATAGCAAGATTATCACAAGAGTCACAACTTATCTCTTGAAATTTTGGGAAAACAAGAGGAGTAAATCTTTTGTTTATTTTTCTTAAATAACATTTACAGTTTTTAGCTTAATAATACTTGTAAAAGAATCATTTTCTTCTCAAAACCGTAAGGGGAAAACAAAAAAACCAAAAAAAACCTTTTAAACTATACACAGAAACAAAAAATCATAAAACGGGATTAAAAATCATACTAGGAGCTGGCACAATGATGCTTTGCATCTCTGTTGCCGTCTCATGGTTATCTCCGGCGGCCCACCGCCTTAAATACCTCATCAACGACGCCGCTTTTCTCCCTCCCCTCGCCGTTCCTGTCCCTATCATTTCCCATATAACCCTCTCTATCCCTGGAATCGCCGCCATCTCCGCCACTAGCTCCGATCCTCCTTTCCGGCACATCGTCACCAGCGTCGCCGCTGCACTCTCCCTTGTCGTATCCGCTCCTTCCCTCATCATCTCCCCCAATAGCCGTATCAGCCCAAACGCTGCAGAAACCGCCATGAGTCCTCCTCTCCTCACCACCGCCTCTACAACCGCCACCGCCTCCTCCGGTAGCTCCCGGAATGCGTCTCTTGCAGCCTCTACCACCCCAGCTTCGACGAACCTCCCCACGTTCTCTCTCTCCGCCGCCAGGTTCAGAATCGCCACAAGCGCGTCTCTTTTCGCGCTTGTGGGTCCCATTTTCGCCAAGTCAACTAATCCGCTAACGACACGTGCCTTTCTCCCGAGTCTTCTTTTGTAAGCCGAGACGCCAGCCAAACTGAACAGAGTCGCGGCAGCGTTTGCTTTAGCCTCCCACGTGGCACCCGAACGCAAAACCTCGATAACGCCGTTTAAAGCTCCGTCTGTTTCCATGATCCTCGTTTTGTTCTGTTCCAAGATCGAGAGGTTGAGAATCGTCGTCACGGCGTTTATCTGAAGGCTCGGTGAGTCTGAACCTAGATACCGTACCAGCTTCGGTATTGCTCCAGCCTCGGCTATGCAGGCTCGGGCTACCGAATCTGACTTAGCTAAAGCTCGGAGCTCGAAAACGACGCCGTTCGGCTCTGCCACTGAGAGCTTCTCGATCAAAAACGAAACCATCATCTTCGTAAACTCCACCGCGTCTTGACACGGCGTATGAGTCCCTGCGTCGCCGTCTCCGTATATATCAAACGGGATCTTCTGATCTCGGCACCACATCACGATCAGGTTCTTCAAGGCACGGTTTGGTATGAGGTTCGTATGCTTGAGGACCTGGCCTGTCTTTGGGCAAGTGTTGTGACCTGACTGGATCCAGAGATCGATCGACTCTCGATCATACGTCTGACCGGTGGAAACCACCACCGGGTCACGCATCAGCTCCAACGTGATTGGGCACCGGAAATCCGCCGGGATATTCGCGTCTGATAACGACTTGTAGCGGCGGAAATCTGGATTTGGCGACGGCGTCGAAGGACCGTGAATCACGCAGTTTGAGTAACGAACGAATCCAATGAGAGACGCGGCGGAGGATTTGGATCTCTCGTCGATCTGATCATGTGTTTGATCCTCCAATATCTGGATTTCTTCCCTCAAGCTAGCGGAATCTGGAAAACCTAAATCGCTGAAAATCTCGGTTAGCTTCGATTGATCTGGAGAGATCTGGTGCTTGATTCCGGCGATTGTATCCGTCACTTTACGACGGAGAGCTTCGTCGCGAGGATCGATGAACTGAAACGAATCGGAGCATTGTTTTCTTAATAGAACGATGAGATCTTCGGCGTCGTCGCTTAGACTCAAGTCATTGACCGGTAAAATATCGAGGACGGTGGATAAATCAGTGATTAGCTCTTGGAAGCTGAAGGCGACGATTTCGATCTGAGAGAGTAGCCAGAGTTTGCTTGCTCTTGAGCAATCCTCGATCAAAGTCTTCATACGCTGCATCACGATATGCAATTCCTCGAAACAGAGCTGAGCCGATTGCGAGTAAACCACCATGTGATTTGATCGGAGAAGAAGCTCCTCGAAAATCGCCGATAGTATCTTCGCCTTGCGTATGACGGAGAGAGAATTCCGTCTCAGGATGAATCGGAGAGGCTGCATAAGAGAAATCTCTTGAGACGCGAAGAACAGTGATCGGATCAGTTTCGAATCTGACGTCTTTGAAGAATCGAGAGATCCGACGACAATAAACGGACGCCGTTTTCTCGCCGGGAGAACTTCAAGTGTAACAGCCATGAATGAGGAATATAGACAATTACGGTTTTTTTGAATTTTCTCGGGAAAATTCCTGGATTTTGCCGGAGATTATCGGAGACGATGGACGAAATTATAGCAAATATTTTTCCTAGTTTTATAAGAAAGTATTTATATATAATCAAGAAAGACGGCTTCGTGAGTTGTCGAGCAACATTGAATTAAAATATTTTTCTACAAAAATTGTGAAAATGAAGATAAGGTCTTCGTGTTGATGACATAAGAATGTGTTGATGACATAAGAATGAAATAGTTGGTATATGTTTGTTAGAGTTGAATTGATTTGGTCTTCATTATTCAAATAAATAAATACTCCATAACTAATCATTATATATAGTTTTTTTTGTAAGAAAGTTCATTATTAGTTTCCAAAAAAAATTGTTTTAAAAAAATATTATTGAATCGGTTGTGCTGGCTTTCTCCACTTTAGGCAGAATAATTGAGCATGTATTAATATATTCGAATGTTTCCATTAACAAGTTAGTTCCCTTTATTTAAACCAAATAATGTCTCTTTTAAGCAATATATGAGATGGGAAACAAGAGCTTATAAAAAGATGGCACCACTCATGCACCAGCAAACGCGATGCCTTAATGCACACACACTAAGCTTAATTAAACTTTTAATATTGCAATATGAATATTAATTGTAATGATGATGTCTCCCAAGTTCCAAATAAGATTAATAGACATTTTGCTTTCTTTTTAATATTAAACCAAATCCTACAGGTCTTTATTACGACTATTTGATTTTGACATAGACAACTTCTTCTGCTATAAGTTTAATGTCTGATTTTTTTTTGGGTTGCTTTTGATGACTTAGAATGCAACAGTTGGTACATGTGTTGTTACTGGTCGAATTGATCTGGTCATCATTATTCAAATAAATACTCCACAACTAATCCTTATGTAGTTTATTATTGTTGAATAGGTTGTGCTGGCTTTTCTCCAATTTTGGCTGAATAATCTGGACCAAATTCATATGAAAACTGTTCAATCAAAACTTGAATACTCGGAAAGTAAGTTTTGCTTATTATATATAGTCAATGTAGAATAGAAGTAATACAATAATACAAATGTGCTGAGAATTTCATATGTCTTCTCAAGGGTTCAAAGAATTTGTTACCATTTCAAGAATTGACTTAACTATAACCTCAGGGCTTAGAACCACACTGACTTTGAATATCATTTCACAGTCATCATCAGCTTGAAGCAGATCAAACTGAGACTGAAGAAGAGTGAGAGGCATGAAGTGTTCTCCCTCAGAAGCTCTCTTCTGTAACCGAGCAGCGATCACCTCTGCATTACCTTCCAACAACACAAACTTCACTTTGCAGCTCGAATAGCTTCCAGGTTTGTAATCAGGATCAGAGCCTCTCAAGATTTCTCTATACTGTTTTCTCAATGAAGAACAAGCGAGAACAACGGTTTCTCCATTGAGTAAACGTTTTCGCAAACTCCCCTGTAATGTTTCAAGCCATGGCTTCCGGTCTTCATCTGAAAGAGCAATGCCTTGGCTCATCTTATCTGGTGTTAAACCATGAGCAAATGTTCAAACATCAAATTACACAACTGATGAGAACATTAATTCGTTAGTCACAATGTATTTTGATTTTTTTTGTTACCTCTGTTTGATAGAGAGTGAAAATCATCTGCATCAAGAAAATCACAATCTAGAGCTTTTCCCAACATCTTACCTATGGTACTAACAAAGTGAAGTAAAAAGCATCACTACAAGATCAATCACTGTTTTCAAGCTTTTTAATTAGTCCAATAACATTTTAAAATGAAACTTACGATTTTCCTGCTCCGCTTACTCCCATTATTACAATGACTTTGCCTGTCACTATGATATACAAGAATGAGTGAGAAAAAACAGATTAGAACATTGACAAAAAAATTGTTCCATAAAAATATGTTGAAAAGCTTAATGCCATTTTTAGCCGACATGCCTGAGGTTTTGTATCTTTTTGAAGAAAGAATCTGTGTGCAAGTAAATAAACAAACGTATCCATAGCTCTAAATCTTAGTTTATAATTCTTCAACACAGAACAATATAGATGGCATTCTCAATTGCTCAAACTATCTCTTATTTTCAACAATTTGCAATACAATGCATGATTATAAAAGCTAATGATTACTCCCATTTTTATTGTTCTGTTTCCTGATGCAAGCTAATGATTACTCGCATGATTAACCTATTTGACTCTCAACAATGTCTATATATATTGACTTCATCTCAAACAATAACTTATGATGTTTTTACCAAAAAAATAAAATAAATAATAACTTATGATGTTTTTATGAGAGACGATGGAGACACAAAAACCCTAAATCTGAAATCAAGAAACAAAACTGCTACGGATCAACGTTTCACATTGCCTGATTTCTCACAGCAATTGAAGAAAGAGTGAAACTTTTTCTAAGCGAAATTCAGCATTCTCTGAGAAGTAAATGAGATCGAAATCGTTTGTTAAGTGATGAAAATTTAAACATGACACAAAGACTTACTGTGAATTTTTTTTTTTTTTTTTTTTTAATTGGGCGAGTTGGTGGCTTGATTGATCAAAGTCAAAAAAAAAAAAATCAGGATAACACTAGAGAAAACAAAAAGAAATCAGAAAGAGGTAAGATGGGATTGAAAATGAAGTAAAAACCTGAGAATTTAATAAATAAAATTTTGGTTGGGGCGAGAAGAAGAAAGACGAAAATTTTGCAGAGAGATAGAAAAGGAGAAGGAGAACCAAAGATGAATATGATGGATCTGTTTGGATCAAAGGAAGGATTACTTTATCAGTTCTTTTTAAAGAAAACTGATATGTCATTATTGTTGAGTTTTTTTTTAATAGAAAATCAAACTTATCATATAATTATTATCATTGAGTTTCAAAATATTTTACTGACTATCACGAACGTTGTTTAAAGTTCGCTTAAACGTTTATAAGCGTTTAATTTAAACGCTAACTAATTTAAATTTAAAAACAAAAATATTTTTTTCTTAATATTCTAAAATTATTTAGTTGAAATTTTAAATCTGTTTTAGATATTTAATCTACTATTTATATCATGCTATAGTGTAATAATTCGAATTTGTTTTAAACAAACCAAAAATAACTCAGAACCGAATTTGATTTTTTTAAAAATAATATAATTAGGTTTAAATTGTCACACCATTTTAAATTTCTAATTTTATTGAAATTTATTTAAAAAACACTCAAGTTATATTTTGTTTCTCTTTTTTTTTCATTTTTTTTTTACACTCTCAATCTTAAACCATTTTCTCACTCTTATACATTTTTCATTCTCTCATGCAATATATTTATAGTTTCACTACTTTTTTGGGGGGGGGGGTCAAATTGTTATGCTCATTAATCAATCAACTTGATATAAGAGAAATTTGAGAGCGTTTTCACAATAGTGTCAGTCACGACATTATCTGATTAAGAACAAAATGAAAAGAACAAAAAAAAATAACACCAGATGGCATATCTCGTTAACAATAACATGTATCTCCATATATGTTTCCTGCGAATTGATGAGATTTATTAAAATTTGAGAATCCAATAAGACCTGCATTTCCTCGAAACCTGCATCAATAGCGGACATCAAAACTTCTTTGAGCACCCATGATTCTTCAGCAAGTGCCCATGAAACAAACTGGCGCGAGGCAGAGCGGTGCAAAGGTCTCTCTTCCTCCAAGGTTCTAAAAATGAACCCCATACCGCAGCTTTCTGACTGTGTGCCAAGCTGCATCCACATTGCAGGTGACGTAAAGGTAGGAGGAGGAGGAGCCGCCGTCACTTGCAGTGTATGTGGTTTGCGGAGAGAGTTTTGCGCTTCTTGCCATGCCCTTGTTTCTCCTAGAGCTTTGGTGACCACTTCACTTGCTAAATACACGTGTTCGAAAAAATTTGATGGTTCCTGACTGTCCATAAGTTCCAGCAGATCCAAGTGGAGAGGGACGTAGCCGAGATTCCAGTCGGAGGGAGACTCACTAGTGACGGGATGAAGGCGAGGAAATCCAGGCACAAGACATTGTTTAAGTGAGGCTGAGCCTTGAGTGGAGGTAAATCCCAAACTTCTCTTGCAAACTGACAGCCTCTTAGAGCATGAGTGATCGTTTCAGGATTTTCACAGATCTTACATCCAGAATCGACTTGAATACCTCGACGAACAAGTTCCACTCTGACGGGGAGGGCCTCCACTGCCCCTCTCCAGAGCAGCTGTTTAATCTTGGGCATTATCCGAATATTCCAAATGTTTCTTCGCCAATTAAAGTTCCGTCGTCGCTCTAGGATGGATTCATAGACAGATAAACCGTAGCTGGAGCGAACGAAATACTCTTCGTTCTTTTGACGAAGTCATACCAGTCTGTTTGATGGGCGTGAAGAACTCACCGAAAACAATCAGATATGGTGCTTGTATTCCAGAAGTACCTTGTGGACCATTTTCCAGTTCCAAGAATGGTGCTTGAGATCAAAGATATCAGCCACTCGGAAGTCAACATGGGCGAGAGGTGGGGGGGGGGGCAAATGGTCTGAGCGGGGATTCTGTGCTGAGCTAAGGATCGCTCCAGATGCTAATGGATTCTCTGTTTCTGATCAACCAACCTAGACCTTTCCGAAGCACTTCACTCCCTGCCATGATGCTTCTCCATCCATGAGATGGATTTAAGGTCAGGGAGCATTCCATGAATTATCTAGACGGAGCAATATTTTCCCAAGAGAGCTCGAGAAGCCAGTACATGGGGGTGTGAAATAAGTCTCGCCCCTAATTTTGCGAGCATAGAGTCATTGAACATATCGATATCTCGAAATCCTTATCCTCATGCATTTTTTGGGGCCGTAAGCTTATTCCATGATACCCATGACATTTTCCAAGTGTCTGCTTTATCATCCCACCAAAATCTAGTGAGTAACAATTGGATTTTGATATATCATGGTTTTTATGATTTTTGACCATGATATAAGTCTTTTTTATAGAGTCTTTTTAGTGTCTTTGGAGTCTTCAGAGTCTTTACAAGTCGTATGTGCATTTGGAGCTTAACTGGAGATTTTGGAGCATTTTGGAGCTAAACAGGGATCAATTTCGTGAATGATGAATTGTGTGCTTTGCTTCGGTGTCGTGCGACACCACTGGTAGTGTCGCTCAACACTGATTTCAGGAATGAAGGGAAAAACGTGATTTTATCCTATTTTTGAAGGATCTCTTGGGCCCAGAAGTCTCTAATATTTACAACAAGGTCCAAAACGTGTTTTTAGTTTTTAGAAGGGTTTTCAGCCATCATTATCGATTCTGGAGAATTTTCTGAGAAAAAAATTTTGTTTTTTTAGATATCGATACCTTGAGAGCTTTTTGGGGAGACAAGTCTGAACTCTGTTCGTATTGAGAGAAGATTTTGAACCCTTGTTATTTATTCAGTGATTTCTTATTTGCAATCTATTCATTCATGTCTGTTGCTTCAATATCCATGTCTGAGTACTTAGCTTGTTAGGTTTAGGGTTCTCATAAAAGATTTCATTGAATGTTGGATTGAATGGATAGTTAGAGTTTATAATCTTATTAGTTATTCACCATAGGTTGTTCTTAAAGCTAATTCTGGACTGGTCTCCTGGAACATAGATCTTAGGTTAGTTGATTGACACGAAAGTGTAATTGAATCATCTGAAAGAACCTAGGGTGAGAAAAGTAGCTATTCACAAAGAAATTTGGTTTATATACTTTGTGAATATATCGAACTTGTGCTTAAAGCTAGTCTATGTCTTTATGATTTGCAAAGAAATTTGGAATTCTAAGATTTAGACTTAGATAACTCTCGCAACAAAAGTTGGTTAACTACAATTCCGTGATTTGAGTTCAAGAACCGCGCTTAAACCTGAACCCTAAGTAATTGATTTATCTGTATTATCTGATTTCCCGAGAAAAAACCTGGACCTAATCCTTTTCCAATCGAGCTTTACAACCGTTTTTATTGCCTTGCTGCTTTCAATTCCATTATTTCTGCTTAGCGTAATTTGAGTCTAATAGGTTTATTGAGTAAATCTCTTGTCTCTGTAGTTTGACCCATACATACTACAACTGTGCATTTGTGGTCTTGTAGGGTAGCTCTAGGGATTAAACTTTGAGTAGATCAAGTTTTGGCGCCGTTTCCGGGGACTTGATTTTTGCCACTAGACTTTTGTTCTTGATTATGACTAAGCTTTTAGTGTTGGTCGACACCACTAGTGGTGTTGGTCGACACCAATCGTTTTTATTAAATTTATTTTCATTTTACTTACGTTGTTTTCTCTCTTTGTCTTTTGTGTTTCAGGTTTATGCATACTTGCAAAACCAGAAGCAACAAGGACAATCCGCTAGTGAATCTGAATAAAAAGGAGCTACCAGAGTTGGAGCGAACAAATAGGAAAGCAAAGGAACCAGCAGTGATGGAGAACGCGATGAGATTGGTTCGTGATAGTTTGGAGAGACCAGAAGGGTCATGTGTGCGATGAAAGAGGCCAGTGACTTGGTGGAGATGGAAACATCATCCCTACACTACCTTCACCGGAGGATGTTGTTGTTGATAATGCAGCACCTGCCGCGCATGGTAACGAGAGGAATGCTGGGGCTATTCAAAACCAGGGGACCGCTGCAGTAAATCAGAACCAGGGGAACACTGCAGTAAACAAGATTGTGAGGAATCCTGCAGCTGCTCGAGGCAGAACACTTGGTGATTACAACACGCTTGAGCAGTTGTATTCAAATCGGTCTGCAATTCGTCCTCTTGCATTTCAGAGAAATGACTTTGAGCTGAAACCTGCATACTACACTCTTGTGGGTCAGCATCCTTTTCATGGTCTTTTTCATGAACATCCGATGGACCAAATTAAGAAGTTTGTGGACTTGGTTACCAGTATCAAGTGCAATAGAGTGTCCAATGACTTTCTTTTTTGTAAGCTTTTCCTTTACTCTCTTGCTGGAAAAGCAGCTTATTGGCTTAAGCAGTTGGAACCCGGATCGCTGACCACTTGGAAGGAGAGAAGAAACGCCTTTCTACATAATTTCTATGATGATGCCAGGTCTAAGGAACTGATACTATAAATCTCTACGTTCTCTCAGGGACCAACTGATGCATTCAAAGCTGATTAGGTGAGATTCAAGGCATATCAGAGAGATTGTCCACATCATGGTTTCAGTGATGTCCAACTGTTGGATATTTTCTTCAGAAGTGTTGATTGGAGGTATCAGATGGCTCTTGATGCTGCAAGCAATAGAAATTTTAACACCAGATACCTTGAAGAGGCTGTTGTGCTTATTGAATACTTGGCATCTAGTAATAGTACCAAGAAAAGCAAGCTGGGAACATGGATGGATTGCAGATTGCTGAAATGAAGGCTAAGCTAGACAAATATTTAACAAACGGATAACGGATATCCGGTTTCTAAATTTTCTATTATCCGGATCCGTATCCGAAATAAACGAATACTTACTTTTACTATCCGGATCCGGATCCGAACTACACGGATATTCGGTTCTTACGGATCGGATAGGACCGGATACCGGATCGGATACTGGATACCGGATAATAATTCCAGCCCTACCTAGGGGTGAATTCATTCATTCACCCCTTTTTATTTTAGCCAATGAAAATCTGCCATATAATAAAATCAATTAAGGTAATTTACCAAATAACATAATTTTAAATATTTTATTTCTTAATGGAAAAAACTAAACTTTAATTTGGAAATAGTGAATCCAAACGTAATTCTAAATTTATGTAGAATCATTTTACATAATTATTTGTTTATTTTCGAAATTTTAAATAAAGAAAAACTAAACCCTAAATTGGAAATAGTGAACTCAAACATAATATTAAAGTGTATGTAGAATTATTTTTAAATAATTATTTGTTTATTTTCAGAATTTTAAATGAAGAAAAACTAAACCCTAAATTAAAAATAGTGAACCCAAACATAATATTATATTTATTTTTTAATAAAAAAATACTAAACCTTAATTTAAAAATAATGAACTCAAGCATAATATTAAAATTTATGTAGAATTATTTTTAGTAAAATTATATTTTTACATAATTATTTGTTTTATTTTTGTAATTTTAATGAAGAAAAATTAAACTTTAAATTGGAAATACTGAACCCAAACATAATATTAAATTTTATTTATATTTATTTTTAGTAAATATGGGGTTTAGGGTTTAGGGTTTAGGGTTTAGATAATTATTTATTTTATTTCAAAATTTTAAGCCCTAATCTCTAAATTCTAATCTCTAAATTTTAATCTTTAAATGATAAATTCTAATTTTTATATATATTAATTATTTATTTTTATTTATTTTTTAATAAAATATTTGATTGAGTATTTGACCTTTAAATATTAATTTTGTATTTTTATGAAAAAATAATATTACATGGCAGATTTTCATTGGCTATAAGAATTTTCAGAGAATAAAATAAATTAATAATTTCAGTAAATATTAACTTTAATTGTGGTGTTGGCAAGTGTATTTTTATCCTTTCTCTTTAACTTTCTCTTTAACATACTTTATATAATATGTATGAATATTATTTGATTCTTTTTTTAAGCAGTACCGATACATTTGATTAAATGATTCCTTTATGGACGCATAGTTATGTTTAAAAATTACAACAACATGTCGCTATAATACAAAAGCCAGGGCAATACCAATTTTCATAACAATAACGATTGCATTCGTCCCTCCCCCTCTCTCCCCTTTCACATTTTTTTTTAGCGCTGCAAAACACCTTTTGGTCTCTTTCATCACCTATTTATTAATTAAATTCATTAAAAGTTGGGGGTATAAGAATTAAAAAATAACTAAATCCATAATAAAAAAAATTGGGGGTAAGAAGAATTAATCAAATAAATAATACCTGGACTAAGTGCAGTTTTTGTATGACTATGAACATCAGATATGACGAAGAAGCAAATGAAAACAAAAACAACTAAATGCTTTAGGGTGATAGCCATTTTTCTTGATACTCTTACTTGGACTAATACTGTATATATATAGTAGCAGAAACATACATTAAAAATGTTTGTTTTTTCCAGTTAAAGATGAAAAATAAAGGGAGAGATTTGTTTTTAATAAAAAAAATTAATACTATCTATAAATATTTATTGAAAAATATTTATTGATCTTTGACCAAGATTGAATACCTTTTATATATATTTTTTTAAAAGAAAATTATTTACTTGGACTAATAATGTAAAGTATGCTTATTTAAAAGATTTTCTTTTCTTTACCAATTTGTAATTTATTTAAATTATCAATTTTTATTTTTCATTTTCCTTATATAATATGGGTTTTTTATTTTCTTCTAATATTTTTAATCTAAAAAGAACTTTTTCTGTTTTTTAGTTTCTTGCTAACTAAAATACAATTTTTTAATTTTTCTTATTGTAATTTTTTCTTTTACTTTTTAAAATTAGTAACTAAGTATAAAATTTTATTTTTTAAATAAATTTGTAAAAATAAAATTAAATATGTGTTAAATAGAGATCATTTAACTAGACACATGTTATGATCAAACGAGTTGAATTTGAATTCTATTTTAAGATAATAAGATAATAATAAGATAAGACACGTACCATTATAAGCTAAGTTATTAACTTAATTTATTTTTTGGATAAAATGTATCTTAATTATTTAAACTAGATTTATGATCTGTGGAAGCAGCCATCCTTTGAAGAAAGCATTTTTTTTTATTATACTCTTTTTTCATCTTCATATATTATAGTTTGTTATTTATCTATTTTCTCATCTTCAATATTTTTTTTCTTTATAATTTTTGAAATTCTTCTTCAACAGCTTTGTTTTTTTTTTCCTCTTTTTATGTATCTTTCTTTTTTATCTTCCTCTTCATCTTTTTTTTTTAAATTCAGTTTTTTTCTTTCTATTTTTTTCATCTCTTTTTCTAATTTTTGGTCTCTTATTTTTACTTATTTCATATATGTATTTTTTCTCATATACTTCATCTTCACCTGCGTAGTTTTGTTTTTTTTCATCTGAATTTCTTTTCTATATTAGAAGTTAGAACTGAAAAAAATACATGATAAGATCCAGATCAATGCAATCAAAAGACAGCAAGCAAAGGAAATACATCTAAGAACAATGGCTTTCCTGAACAAAGAGCTCTTGTAACCAAAAAGGATAGCCTACGGCTGCATAAGATTGATGACGATCCTCGATCGTAACACTTCAAGTTTGCTCCTTTGTTAGTTTCCATGACTTCAAGAAAAATATCCCACACAGGAATCAGATCTAAAACTTTCAATAGTTCAGAAGAATAAAACCTCAAGGACGGCCAAGTAGGAGGACGTGTGATTGCTCCAACTAACTTAGCTGAGTCACTTGCAAATGAGATTTTTCCCATCTTTAAACTAGCCATGCTATTGATTTCCCATCTCTAACAGTGAAAAATTGCATCCCGAGCACTGTTAATATTAGCAAAAGACATTCTACTATGTTTTGAAACAACTCCATTATCGTCTCTTAAACCCCAAGAAGCACCCGAGATTTTTCTTTTTTTTTATCCCACAAGTGTCCAATGTTGCATTTGACCCAAGAAGAAGGAGGTGGATTCCATCTTTTAATCCTAGTTCTGGCTTCCATTTTGAGGCTAACATCTTCCAAATCATCCAAAGCCTGGGCTTGGAACCATTGATCCTTTGGACAAGCTTCTTCCAATCTCCTTTGGTATACCAATGTTTTTACCACCTCATAAGAGATAGAAGATATTCAGGTATATTGACTCATCATCAAAACCCTTTAGAGGAAAAAGGAAACTTGATTCAGCCCAGATCTGTATCGCCGTTGTACACGTGAAAAGTACATGATTCACAGATTCCCCTTCATTTCCACAAATTTGACATCGAAAATCAGAAGACATACCCCTTTGAATAATATAGCCAGCCACCGGAATAGCCGCACTCACCACTTTCCAAATGAAGATCTTAATCTTGGTCGGTGCTTTGATTTTCCAAATCAGGTTTTTGATTTCAGTTGTAGATGGTTGCATAGATGCATTGAGAAAAACCCCAGAGTTCTTCAGATTATAAGCTAGCCTATATCCGGAGCTAACTGAGTAATCACTGCCTTTGTTGTGTCTCCAGCACCAAAAATCATTAGAGGAGGTAACTGATAAAACCGGATTTTGACCATTTTTATGAATCGTTTTAATATCTTATGCAGGTGTTTTAACTCTGTTTTCAATGGTTTTTTAAGTGATTTTTATGTTTTATAGTTTTAAAAGACTTTTCAGAAAACTTGGACAAAAAATGTGCAATTTGGAACAAATGAGCAATTTTGGATAAATGCAGACCGTCAGAAGTATGACACTCGATGGAGACCTTCTCACCGTCTGATCATCCCCAAAATTTGAGAAAACATATAGGGGACAACCATCTTTCTAATGCAATTGGTTTGGAGACAATCCAACGGTTAGATCTTTAAATATTCCCGATGCACTAAAGACAGCAAATGCAGTCTCGAATGAGAGCATAGGCCGCAACCGCGGCGAGACTATGATTCCCCGCGGTCAGGACCACCGCGACTGTGGCCAGACAACGTTGACGTCCGAAAGTAACCTATTTCAAGCCCAAGTTCAGCCCACTACTTATTCTTCAAACTTTAGACGTTTCCAACGAATTAGAAGGCTATAAATACTCGTTTTAGGTCATTCTAATGACCAAGTCGTGGAGAGAGAGCAGAGAAGAGCCGCATATCTCGGAGTTGCCGAAGGAGCCACCATCGATCTCCATCTTCATCCTCGTTCTTTGTTCTTTACCTTTCTCTTATTTAATTTCCAGCAAACTACAATACTTCTGTGATGTTTTTATACACTATGATTGAGTAATTCCCTTGTTGGGTTTTAAGAGATTTTTCAAAGGGATTCATGGATTGATTTCTGGTTTGTTAGATTAGGGTTTATCTTTAGAGTTCTTCATCTAAATTTGTGTTTCGTTTATGTGGCTTGGATCGATCATCTAGCTACTGCGATTAGGTTGATTTACTCACCGAAAGTGTTGTTAAATCGATTAACCCTATTTAGATGAACAAATTCTCTTAAACGGCGTGAGTCGATCTAAAGCGTTTTGTGAAATTATCAAACTAATTTGTCTAGACATTTAGAGAACTTAATGGGAATTTAATAAATCTGAGTGAATGAATTTGTGATTAATACTACGTGAGTAGGTTAGTCTGGATTTGATTTCAGGAACATATCTATTGAAAACTCTATGTTTAATTCTCTTGTTAGCTAGTCTATGATTCCCGGCGAATTTCCTAACGCCCAACACCTTCTCGTATTGATTTGATCTTATTGTTTACTAGTTGTTATGTTTATTATTTCCTATTTTCGTCACTGTTCACAACCCCAAAACAAACATTCATATTTTCATCTTAGCTCAGTTCTCATCTCAAGTAAACTCGTATTACAGTTACTTGGTCTTCAGTGGATCGACGCCTAAGTACTACAACGTACATCTGTGCGTTTGCAGAAAACTAGGATTAAAACCTGAGCACATCAAGTTTTTGGCGCCGTTGCCGGGGACCTTAAACGTTGCCTACGAGTTTCAGGTCAGAATCGAGTCTAAGGTACGTTCTCTTGTTCATTTTTAAAAACAAAAAAAAACAAAAAGAAAACAATATATATATATATATATATTATTTTATATAAAAACAAAAAACGAAAAAAATATAAAAATCTATATATATATATATATAACTAATAAAAAATAATATTTATTATTTTATAAAAAAATGATATAGATATATTAACATAAAAAATTATATATATATGGAAACTAAAAACAAACAAAAAACAAAAAAAAACGAAAAAAAAAAATATTTAAAATTAATTAATTAAATTTTTAATTTAAAAAAAAATCACACACACACACACTTGCAAGATGGGCGATAACAATAGACACTTGCAAGATTTAGATAGGCTTAGAGATAATCATCATGTCCAGCAAAACGTTGATGAGCATGTTAGGTTCCAAAACGCTCCTCGCTTAACTCTAAGAGATTATAACACTCTGTATACTTTCTATGAGAACCGTTCTCCCATTAGTCTACAACCCCTCAACATAGACTATGAGAGTAGCCTGAAACTCATAAAATTGGTCAAACAGAATCGGTTCCATGGCGATGCATCGGAGAATCCTATGGACCATCTTGAAGATTTTGATGAAATCTGCAGTACTAAACAATCTATCGGAGTTCCTGCAGATTACATAAAGTGCAAGTTGTTTCCATTTTCTCTTTGTGATAAGGCGCATGCTTGGTTCAAGTCTTTGTCTCCTGGTCACTCGAATCATGGGACGAATGCAAGGCTGCCTTCCTTAACCATTTCTACACCACCTCTGGATCAAACTTCTTTAGATACAAGATATATAGATTCCAACAAAAAGGAAGCAAACCTTTTCATGAAGCTTAGGATCATTATAAAGGCTACATTAGAGAATGTCCTCACCACGGTTTTACAGAGACATGCATCTTGAATACCTTCTACGAAGGTTTTGAATGGACATCTAAGGCACCTCTAAATGTAGCAAGTGATGGAAACTTCATGACAAGGACTGTGGAAGAAGCTTACATCTTGATTAGTAATCTTGCTACAAGCAGCAGAAACAATTGTGCTGATCAAGGAAGAAAATCACGTTCTACTTCCCATGATCATAAGGAGATTGAAGAACTTAAAGCCATGGTGAAATTATTTCTCCAAAATCAGCAGCGTTCTGTTAATGTATGCGAAGCAGTTAATGCAGCTGAGATTAATCATCAACTTGAAGCACAAGATCACGCCCATATGAATCTCCAATCTGCTCCAAAATCATCTCCAACCTCTCAAGACAACAAGCTCGAGCTTATGGTGCAACCACTTCTTATGAAGCTGCAAAGATTAGCAGACGATGTGGATATAAGAGTGGACTGCCTATACACTGACCTTAATGGTAAATTTGAAGCTCTTTCCACTCATGTTGATAGCATGGACGTGCAGCTATCACAAACCATAGATAGTTCAAAAAGCACTGAAGTTATCGACAGACGAATCGCTGAGGTACATGAAAAAATCGCCCAAGACACCTGCAACCTTAAGCTTAAGTTAGACAACATGAATGATCTTGGGTACAAGTTAGATATCATGAATGATTACCTCAACAAGAACAATGAAGAGTCATTTCAGAAGTTCACTAACCTCTCAACTCATGTCAAGATGCTCGAGAAACAAATCAGACAAATTGGAGAAAGTGTGAAGAGACAAGATGGTCACCTTCTGGGAAAAACTGTAGACAATCCAATGTGGCGTTGCAATGTCATAGACACTGATGGTGAGAGAGAAGTCACACCTATTCCTAGCAATCAAGACACTGAAGTTAAATCTCCAGCATGTCCTGAAGAGTATGATGCAATAGGAAAAGTTCCACACTAAAGGAAGCTTCATAAGATAAACGATTCGGTGAAGTTTGTCTTCCCCTGCATAATTGAAGGTATGAAATTTTCTGACTCTCTATGTGACACAGGAGTGATGTCGTGTCAACTGGGTGAGGGAACAAGTTTTACCCTTAACAAAACAAATGAAAGCCGTAAGTGCACAGCTAATCAGTTGTAGTATTTAGGGATCGAATCCACAGATATTTGTGTGCCTGGTATTCTTCTACGGTTTTTAACTTTATGTCTAGACTAAATTGGTTTTAAAGGTTAGTTGTTTTTGCGAATTAAACTAAAAGAAAGCAAATAAATCTATCCTAAAAAGCAAGTAAAGGAATCGAATGAAATGCAAATAGAACAGGTAAAATATCAAATGAAAGACTAATAAGGTAAGTAAAATACCGAATGAAATACTAGTAAAGCAAGTAAATAACGAACTAAGGAAATTGAAATGCAGGCCTAAATAAGCAAATAAAAATCTATGGAATTGTACACTATGGCTAAAAACGCTGAGCTTTTGAGAACTCTAAGGGATCATAATCGGTTTTAACACTAAGGTAGATAGATTGGGATTGATAGATAACGATATATGGGTTCTAGAGCTAGAGTACGGCGGTATGACTACGTCACTGTCGTGATCATAACCAACTGTTTCTCGCAACCCTGACCAGTAGGTTTCCACTCTGGCTCTGGAAGGGAGAGAACACAAGAGCTGCACAAGACTCGTTAATACTCACGATCTCGCCGCAGGTAGGTTTCCACTCCTACGGAAAAAGCGTCTGTTTCATTCTAGGGCTGATACTTAATGAAAACTTTCGCAACACTAACTATCTAGATCAGATACTAGGTGATCAATCAAGCATACATGCAATAAGAACAAGAATAAACAGAGAACAGGTCGAAATCCCAGATCTATAAACCTAGATGTCTTAATCGATTATAAGAGCCCCTTTCGGGAACCCTAAGCCCAACTCGGGATCTACTCAGATATGGCTGAGGTCGACATCATCATTGGTTTTAATAAAAGTAATGAAAAACAGTAACGAAAAGAGATAAAGAAAGCTTATCTATTGAAGAACTTGGACTTGAACAATTTTCTACAAAAATATCATAAAAACGGCTAAAGGAAAAGGGTTTCTGTAAAGTATGAAGGGTGGTTGCTAAAAACGACCGAAATGACATGTATTTATAGTCTCCAGTACTCCATGGTCTCTAGGGTTCCGGAATTGAGGCTGAGAATGACTTTGGGCTTCAGATACATGGGCTTTAAATCGGAGCTTGATTGCCGCGGTCGGGAGTGTTGTGACCGCGGCAATTGGCTTGTTGGCCGCGGTCGGGAAGCTTCTGACCGCGGGAAATAGGTTGATCACCGCGGTCGCGTGACTTGCTGGCCGACTTCGAGTGGCTCCGGGGCTAATGGAATATCTTGAGATCCAACCGTTGGAATGTCTCCAAACCAAGTGCATTTGAAAGCTGGTTGATTCTTCTATAAGTTGTCCAATTTTGAGGGTGATCAGACGGTTAGAAGGTCTTCGTATCTCCATGAGAGTTCTGACGGTCTGCATTTATCCAAAAGAGTCTTTTTGTTCCATTTTGTGCCTCTTTATCCCAAATTACCTGAAAAGTCTTTTAAAATCCGAAAACATAGAACTCCTTTGAAAACCTTTGAAAATGGAGTAAAAACACCTGTAAAAGATATTAAAGTGATCCATAAGAATGGTCAAAATCCGGTGTTATTAACTCCCCCAGACTTAGTCTTTTGTTAATCCTCAAACAAAACAAAGGCTAAATCTCGGCGAGAGGTTTGAAAACGCAGGAACTAAGCAAAATCTCAGAGACCAAACTTCTAGACCAATATCAATCAGTATGCATCAATCGGGAATAGCCTAGAAAATTCTCACTAGCAGTACAGGCATAACTAGTCCGTTAATCCGTCATGCGGAAATCTATGCACTATGATCTAACTTCCAGTCAACTAGCTCTTAACATTCATTAAAAATCTCGGTGGTTCTCATCAAAGAAAATCTAGGCAAGGCAATCTAGGCTAGGTGTCAAAAAGGATTATTTTGGGGGTAAGGCTTAAAGTGTTTAAGGGTTACCTGAAGATCTGGAGGATGCAGGATATTATGCAAAACCGCAAGAGAGAGTGAAGCTGTTGGTGTCCACAGTTTTCAGTCACTTTCTTCTTGACATAGATTTCTGGTCTTCTTCCTCAGGTTCTCTCCAAACTCCCCTAGACTTAGATTTTTGTAAATCTTTCAAAATCATAGCTCCTTAAATGAATAGTGGTTGCTTATTGCTCCACAAACTTTGACAATCTAAGACTCATTAGGCTTTTTGTCTCCCTTTCAATTTTCACGTTTTTTTTTTTTTTTTATAAAGTAAAGGAACACCTTTAGATATAGAGTCTTAGAGAGCACGAAATTACCAGTCAATATCTGTCTTGTAAAGCTTCATGATGTTTCTGATACTCTTCCTTCCCAATTCTATTCAGTCTCCTTTGTGAGTGACTGAAAACTGCGTCGCTCCTCTTCTCTCCGACGTTTTTGCACATATCTGCTGATATAAACTAAAGAGAGAATGCATGAGGATTGAAAACAAGGGTTTCGGGTTTAGGGTATGGTACCAGATAAAGATAAACTGGTCATCTAGGACGACAAAGAGTGGTAAAAGTGATGGTAGAAGACGTCATAGATGTGTATGTCGATGTCTGCCTAAAATCAATGATGAGAAAATTAGATATCAATATTAAGTCCAAATAAAATGAGCTAGTATATCCTGTCAGAAAGAATCTCCATGAATAGAAGTCCTCTGATGGAGTTCGTAGTGCAACTATTCTAGCTACCGCCTAGTCTAGTGCTAACCACAAATGAGCTATCATGCATAGTGTAGAAGTGTGCAGGTCTAAATCATCATAGTTTTGCGTCAAACATTCCTGAAAAATACTTAATGTCGAATAGGTTACATATTAAAATTTAAAGAGTACTTGGAATTTAAAAGCAAAAGCAAGAAAATGATTAGTACGGATAGACATCCTCCCCCAGACTTAAATCACACTGTCCCCAGTGTGAAAAAGTTGGTGAGAAGATGGTGAATAAAAGCGAAATAAAATAAGATAAAAGAAAAGAAAATGATGATAGAACCGTGATGGTGGTGAAGTGCTGATCAATCACTCATCCTCCGATGTGTCGTCTGCGAACTGGTGCTGCTCCTGTAAGAAGGTGACAACGCGCTCAAAGCGTCGTCCCTGTCTCTCAACTCTGCGCTCCAGTCGGAATGAGTGTGCGATGATGTAGATGATGAGGTGTGGCCGGTCGAAACAGATGGCTGAAAATGAGCACGGGCCGCAGCTGCATCACGCTTCGCCTTGGCCACTATGTATTGGCCAATGGTGAATGGTAGACGAGGTACAGATGGTAGAAAATCATCGGGTTCCGGAGTCCATCGTGGACGTCCTCCGTTACACAATCTCGGGATAGATGCTGAAGGCAAGCTGACTCGGTGCTCCTCAGTCCCAGTGCAATACTTGTAACCAAACCTGTCTGGATCGAAAGCGGCACGAGAGATAGTGTGATCGCGAGAGAGATAAAGTAGATCATACCAGACATCGGGAAGTGGCTCATCAGATGAGAAATCGAATCCTACAGCCTGGAGTATCGTCCTCGCAACCATGTAAATCATGCTTTACTTTACCATATTCTGAGCTATGATCCAGGCAAAGCAAGCAAGTCGTGGGTCGTCCATAAACGGAATCTGAAGTGTAATGAGCTCAGTCTTCAAAACACCTCCCATGTTGGCTCTAGAAAAGATCGTGTGTGCTAAGAGTTTGTGCACAACTCTCACTGTTGGATGAGTAAGAAGGGCTGACTTCGATCTCCCACTATCATAGACTCCATGACCCATCTCTCTCCACAGGTTAAGATCAGGTTCATCTTCAAGGTAAATGCCATCAGTGTATGGAAGCTGAAGAGCTTCAGAAACCTCAGAAATGGTGAGAGAGTAAGGCTGTCCACGGATAGAGAATGACAAGATGCCATCTGATGCTCTGGGGTTCCTCCTCTTCGTGTGGTGGAGTATAATAGTCGCTAAGAACTCACGGACTAGCTCAGGATAAGTCGGAAGGTTCAGCTCCATGTAGGGTCTCAGCCTAAGTGCATCGATGTACTAGATCACATCATCTCTGATTCCAAGCATCTCGAGTGTATGATAATCAATGCAAGGCGTGGGTTTGATGTTCAGCTTCTTGAAACGTCTTGCATAGTCCACTCTCGGGTTTGTCTCCCTCCCTCGAATCTGTGGTGGCTTAGGAGCTGCTCGTGTTTCTCTTGAGTGCTGGAGCAATCTCATCACATAGTTTCTCCTTCTCGGTCTGGCTTGGTTCAGCATGTACTCTCCTAGAGTAGCATCATCGGGAATGTCCTCGGAGCTGCCACCAGTGCGACGGCTCCTTCGGGATCTGTTTTGGTCCATTTTTCTGCAAAACTAAATAGTTCTTGGAAAAAGAGTGAATTTGGATGCTGATTTTAACACATTAAGATCTGTTATACTAATAATAGCATAAAGAGATTAATTAAAACCATGAGTAAACAAAATCGATATTAAATCAGAGAAATCAAGTAGTTCATGACCAGATTCGGATTTTTTATGTTCTCAACATAGAAATCTTCTAAAAATCGGTTTTTATGAGCAATTTCCATGTAAATTCTAAAGATTACCCAATACTAATCACTACTCACACAAGACTTAATCAAACTCATCAATTTTGCTGTTCCAAATTCGATTTTTATGAAGCATGTAGAATCCAAATTTCAAAGATCTCAATTCCTCTTAAGCTAGGTGCTAAAATCGATTTTTAGATAACCTAAACGGATAATCTATCATTCTTAAGCTATTTCCACCATCAATAGACCAAGATTTGGGTTTTTAAAGAAAACCCTAAGTTCTAAAATCAAGTAAAAATGGCGAGTTTGAGGTTCATACCTTGCTGGAAAAAGAGATTTGATGGTAGAATTGAAATCAGCTTTGAAAAGAGTGACGTTTGAGCCAAAAATCTCTTAAAAAGCTTAAGAATTGAAAAATGTGTTCTTTCTCCTAAATCTCCAAGTCTTTTGGAAGAGAAGAGAAGAAGGAGTTTTGATCCAAAAAGTTTGTTTCTTTTCTTTAAAAAGCGTTTTTGTAGCAAAAACGAAAAATTTATAGAAATTTTTAAGTTTACGGGAACTTACCTTTCTTGTTTGCACGTTAGGAAAGTTTAAAACTTACGAAGGATCTTTTCGAGTTTTACCGGGAACATTTCAGGAAACACCGGGAAACACCGGGAATCATCGGGAATCACCAGGCAACACGGGGAATCACCAGGTAAACACCAGGCAACACCGGAAATCACCAGGTAACACCAAAAAGCGGTAGAAATCCGTGGCGTCACCTCAACGACCAACAGCCGCGGTCAAGAGACGCGCGACCGCGGTGATCGAGGGCTCGGCCGCGGTCACATTCACGGTGCCGCGGTCGATGCTTCATTGGCCGCGGGTCCGTCGTTCGCGACCGCGGCTCTTCCTCCTGCGGCCCCTGTCCAATCTTCTCGTCTTTGCCGGGCCGAGCAGCTAAAAACCTACTTTTTTCTTCTTGGTTTTTCTAATTTTCTGATTTTTTTTTTGTGTTTTTGTTTTATAAAATACTTCTAAAACTTAAAAAGAAAAAGAAAGCATAAATTGTAAAAAGGAAAAGAAAACTAAAAGAAAGAGTACCTAAATGGGTTGCCTTCCATTAAGCGCTTTTGTTTTAAGTCGTTTAGCTTGACGTAAGCATGAGGAATCAGGCTGATTTGAATGGCACTCTAGTTGACGTGCCCTTATCACTTCCGGTCACCGGAGGTTTTACTTCTTCTCCTTGAGGAGCCGTCTTCTTACCTTTACTCTTCTTTCGGACTTTAATATTGTTTAAAACCCTTTTTGTGTTTTCGATCAGCTCCTGGATTTGGTCCTCACTAGTTTCTGTTGCATCTGGTGGAATGATGATCTTGATCTTTGCAAAAGCTTTCGGCTTCTCCTTTTCTTTCTCTTTTGGCCTGTTTCCTTTGCTTGGAAAATCGTCTAAGATAGTCGGATAGTACCTTCTGCGATCCACATTCAGGAAAACAGCATGCCCGTTTGCGTGATCGATTACTGCTCCTACTGTAGCTAGGAATGGTCTCCCAAAAATGAGTGGCCTCTCCTTGTCTTTATCCATTTCCAGGACTTGGAAATCTGCTGGAACAATCTTTTCTCCCACTAGAATTTGTAGATCATGAATCGCCCCTCAGTATCTTTTTGAGATAAATCTCCAAAAATAACCTTAACCGTCGATGTCCTTAAGGTTTTTATGCCCAATTTTTCGGCAAACGTCTTAGACATGACGTTGACATTGGCTCCGGAATCGCACAGGCAGTCTGTAAAATTGATTCCTGAAATGAAACATTGGAAAACAAAACGTCCCGGATCATCGGCTTTTGTAAGCCTTTGAAACGGTCATCGTTCAGGTACCTTAAACGGTGGCTGCTTGGGGTCGATATCCTTGTACAGTGGTACAAAGATTGGGGTTTCTTCTTTCTTTCCATCGGTTCTGGCCTCTTCTTCGGGCAATGTGGTTATGGCGTTGCAAAACTCCTTAGGATTATGTTCAACTCTTTCTGGAAGAACCCCACTTTGCCTCTTCATAGAGTTGGCTGTTTGGGCGACTTGCACGTCTAGCTTTTTGACGTGCGAAGATAAAGATTCAAACTTACCGTTCAGATCATTGTACATGCAGTTCACTTTTACGTTCACGTCTTTAGATGCTTTTTCGTTCGTCATAACGAGCTGTTGGATAGACTGTTCAAGTCTACCGATTTGTGAAGCTAGCTGGTTCGTCGTGACTCCCTGCTGTTGTACAAATTGATTGTTAAAACCCGTACCTTGGTAGTTATATGGCTGTCGCGGTTGATATGGTACTATTCCTCCAACGTTTCCACCTTGAAACTTGTTTTGGAAGGATTTTTGCTGAGGTGGGTAGTACTGGTCTTGAGGATTCTCCACATTTGGATTGCGGTAAGAGAGATTGTTGTAATTTGCATTCTGGAAGTTGTTGTTGAAGCTATTGTTGGAGCGATTTTGATATGGCACCAGTGCTCCTACGTAGTTCACATCTTCTTCTTGAAAGGCTTGATTAATGTGATCGATATCACTAGGTCCTTCATCTTCTGCGCCATTGTTGGTCTCACAAGCATGGATTGGGCGATTGTTGTTCTTCAGAAGCTGGCTCGCCATGTTCTTCAACTCGGTTATCTCCTTGTTGTCTGTTCCGGCTTGCTTCATCGATCGATCGTATTCAGGACAGTCATTGCTATTGGCTTGAGCCAAATTTTCAATGAGAGCTCTTCCTTGGGTTATCGTCTTTTGTCCAAAATCTCCATTGCTAGCTGTATCAAGTGAAAGTTTGTATTTTGGTTGCAAACCTCGGTAAAATGTGCTCAGCAGGCTTGATCCATGAAATCCATGGTGGGGCAATCACGTTCATACTCCTTAAAACGCTCCCAGGCTTCATAGAAAGATTCAGTTGTCCTTTATTGAAAGGTTGAGATCTTTGTTCTCAAATTGTTCGACCGTGACTTAGTGTAGAAGTGATTCAGGAAAGCAGTTCTACATTCTTCCCAATTAGTAATCGATCCTGCAGGCAAAGACTTCAACCAACGGTGAGCTTTATCTGCCAGTGAAAAAGGGAACAACTTACACTTTAAATAGTCTGGTGGAACTTGGTTTGTTCTCATCATGCTGCATATTTCTTCAAAAAGCTCGATATGGTCCATTGGGTGCTCAGAAGGAACTCCATGGAACTGGTTTTGCTTCACCAATGAGATGATTTGAGGCTTGACCTCAAACTTATTCCGGTTTGGAAATGGTACTTGAATCGCAGATCGATTCTGAAAATTTTGAGTAGGTGCATCAAAATCAGCTAATCGATGGTTCCTGGCTTGTCTTCGGTGTTGATTTGCTGGCGGAATGGGGCGGTGAATGCGTTCATTCGGCTGCATTGCTGGGTGGTCACCATCGGCTGCATTGATGGGTGGATCAAGGTCTTCACGTCGTTCTCTCTCGCGGTTCTGGTGGTTTCTTGGAGGAACCTCAGCCTCCTCTCCATCTCGTCGAGCATGATCACCTCCTCTGTGATCATTCTCTTCATTTTCTCCATGTTCGGACCCGTCTTGGTCCATATTCAAAGTTCGATTAAAAGAATCTCCAGGCTGGTCGTCGTTGGCCATTCCTTGCGTTCGTCTAAGTCTTCGAAGTTCTCTTTCGTGTCTGTCTATCTCGTCTAGAATTGGAATGTTTTCTACAGGTCTGCGCCTGGTATTCATGCAATTCAAAGAAAAACAAAAGAAGGGAAAGATAATTCAGCAAAACTTTAAGAAAGAACTAGAGATCAGGTGTCTAGAACAGAAGTTAAAACAAGAAAAATAGCAAAAGGCAGCGAAACAAATCCCCGGCAACGGCGCCAAAAAACTTGATGTCGTGTCAACTGTGTGAGGGAACAAGTTTTACCCTTAACAAAACAAATGAAAGCCGCAAGTGCACAGCTAATCAGTTGTAGTATTTAGCGATCGAATCCACAAAGATTTGTGTGCCTGGTATTCTTCTACGGTTTTTAACTTTATGTCTAGACTAAATTGGTTTTAAAGGTTGGTTGTTTTTGCGAATTAAACTAAAACAAAAGAAAGCAAATAAATCTATCCTAAAAAGCAAGTAAAGGAATCGAATGAAAGGCAAATAGAACAGGTAAAATATCGAATGAAAGACTAATAAGGGAAGTAAAATATCGAATGAAATACTAGTAAAGCAAAATAACGAACTAAGAAAATTGAAATGCAGGCCTAAATAAGCAAATAAAAATCTATGGAATTGTAAACTATGGCTAAAAACGCTGAGCTTTTGGGAACTCTAAGGGATCATAATCGGTTTTAACACTAAGATAGATAGAATGGGATTGACAGATAACGATATATGGGTTCTAGAGCTAGAGTACGGCGGTATGACTACGTCACTGTCGTGATCATAACCAACTGTTTCTCGCAACCCTGACCAGTAGGTTTCCACTCTGGCCCTGGAAGGGAGAGACCGCAAGAGCTGCACAAGACTCGTTAATACTCACGATCTCGCCGCAGGTAGGTTTCCACTCCTACGGAAAAATTGCCTGTTTCATTCTAGGGCTGATACTTAATGAAAACTTTCGCAACACTAACTATCTAGATCAGATACTAGGTGATCAATCAAGCATACATGCAATAAGAACATGAATAAACAGAGAACAGGTCGAAATCCCAGATCTATAAACCTAGATGTCTTAATCGATTATGAGAGCCCCTTTCGGGAACCCTAAGCCCAACTCGGGATCTACTCAGACATGGCTGAGGTCGACATCATCATTGGTTTTAATAAAAGTAATGAAAAACAGTAAAGAAAATAAATAAAGAAAACTTCTCTATTGCAGAACTCGGACTTGAACAATCTTCTACAAAAATCTCATAAAAATGGCTAAAGGAAAAGGGTTTCTGTAAAGTATGAAGGGTGGTTGCTAAAAACGACCTAAATGACATGTATTTATAGTCTCCAATACTCCATGGTCTCTAAGGTTTCGGAATTGAGGCTGAGAATGACTTTGGGCTTCAGATACATGGGCTTTAAATCGGAGCTTGATTGCCGCGGTCGGGAGTGTTGTGACCGCGGCAATTGGCTTGTTGGCCGCGGTCGGGAAGCTTCTGACCGCGGGAAATAGGTTGATCACCGCGGTCGCGTGACTTGCTGGCCGACTTCGAGTGGCTCCGGGGCTAATGGAATATCTTGAGATCCAACCGTTGGAATGTCTCCAAACCAAGTGAATTTGAAACCTGGTTGATTCTTCTATAAGTTGATCAATTTTGAGGGTGATCAGACGGTGAGAAGGTCTTCGTCTCTCCATGAGAGTTCTGACGGTCTGCATTTATCCAAAAGAGTCTTTTTGTTCCATTTTGTGTCTCTTTATCCCAAATTACCTGAAAAGTCTTTTAAAATCCGGAAACATAGAAATCCTTTGAAAACCTTTGAAAATGGAGTAAAAACACCTGTAAAAGATATTAAAGTGATCCATAAGAATGGTCAAATCCGGTGTTATCAAGGAGCAAATGTGAATGTCATGTCCAAAGCTGTTGCAAACGAGCTGGGGATGTGTGATATCAAACCTCCTCATGGTTCAGAGTCGCCGAAGGAGCCACCATCGATCTCCATCTTCATCCTCGTTCTTTGTTCTTTACCTTTCTCTTATTTAATTTCCAGCAAACTACAATACTTCTGTGATGTTTTTATACACTATGATTGAGTTATTCCCTTGTTGGGTTTTAAGGGATTTTTCAAAGGGATTCATGGATTGATTTCTGGTTTGTTAGATTAGGGTTTATCTTTAGAGTTCTTCATCTAAATTTGTGTTTCGTTTATGTGGCTTGGATCGATCATCTAGCTACTGTGATTAGGTTGATTTACTCACCGAAAGTGTTGTTAAATCGATTAACCCTATTTAGATGAACAAATTCTCTTAAACGGCGTGAGTCGATCTAAAGCGTTTTGTGAAATTATCAAACTAATTTGTCTAGACATTTAGAGAACTGAATGGGAATTTAGTAAATCTGAGTGAATGGATTTGTGATTAATACTACGTGTGTAGGTTAGTCTGGGTTTGATTTCAGGAACATATCTATTGAAAACTCTATGTTTAATTCTCTTGTTAGCTAGTCTATGATTCCCGGCGAATTCCCTAACGCCCAACACCTTCTTGTATTGATTTGATCTTATTGTTTACTAGTTTTTAAGTTTATTATTTTCTATTTTGGTCACTGTTCACAACCCCAAAACAAACACCCATATTTTCATCTTAGCTCAGTTCTCATCTCAAGTAAACTCGTATTGCAGTTACTTGGTCTTCAGTGGATCGACCCCTAAGTAGTACAACGTACATCTGTGCGCTTACAGAAAACTAGGGTTAAAACCTGAGCACATCAGTAACCGGGTTAATGGCCAGGATTAAGCAAATGTCATCAGAGAAGAATAGCTCGTTGAGGGTATCTATGGTCCATCCATTAGCAGAGGAGTTAAGCAAATCACAAACCTTCAAATCAAGATCCACCAGAATATTTTTCATAAGATCCACCAGTATCACTCTTTCACACACTCAGTCTTGTAAGTATTCCTTCTTCTTCTTCTTATGATTTCTGTTTTTGTGTGTTTGTGTTAGCATGAATTGAGAATAATTGATGGTGTTTCTTTGCTGAGTCTATTTGATAGTTCTCTATCCGAAAGTTTCATCCTTTGATCGGTTTGCAATTATACAATTTTAGCTATTTGTGTTATCCAACTTTTTTAGTTAATCTGAACTGACTCAGCAAAGGAATTGCTCTGGTCATCTGATGCTGCTAGGGTTGACTTCGCGGCTTCATGTTTTAAATTTATAACCCTAGATATCTGCAAGTGCACAGCAGTGCGTTGTAGTACTTAGGGTGTCGATCCACAGAGAATCCACGCTTTACCTGCAGAACCTTAGAACCAGAATTAGTAAACGAAGTCTAAGACGAAATACGTGTTTTGGATAGGTTGTGCGATTTCTATATATGTATTTTAAAAAGGGATTTGAAAACTAGAAGTGAATAAATCGATAATAAATTTAAAGGATGAACAAAGCTCTTAATATTGATCCTAGTAAATTCTTAGAACTCGAGTCACGGACGTATGACTACGCCACTGTCGTGATCATAACCAACTATCTCTCGCAACCCTGACCAGTAGGTTTCCACTCTGGCCCTGGAAGGGAAAAGATGCATTATGTTTAAGACTCGTCAACATTCACAGCTCGCCCATAGGTAGGTTTCCACTCATATGGTTGATCTGCTCTTCTCAAACTAGATCCAGCCCCGGATGAATACTTTCGCAACACCAAGGACCTAGATCAGTCTCTAGTTCGCGACGCTAGATCCATGCTTTAAGTATAAGTTTAGAAGAAAGATTTCTAGAATTCGGCTTTGGTTTATCTCGCGAAGATCCTTATCGAACATAGTCGATTCCCTTCGATCGAGCCTTTAAACTCATACCTCATCATTCCAAAACGTGCATAAAGTAAATAGAAAAGACGTGCATAGATTAATAAGAAGAAAGAAGTAGAGAAAAACAGACTAGGAGATGAAGAAGAAGCATCTCGATTTCGAAATCTAAGCTCGGAGAAAACTTCTCTTCAAATCCTTTAAACAACTAATCTAATATAAAGAAGATGAAAACGAAATTGAAAGATGCATATAAGTAAAAACCAAATTAAAATAAAGGTAGAACATAAAGAGAGTTCAAGAGAAATCTCTATCTCCCTAAACTAAAAACTAAGAACATAAGAACATAAAAACCCTAGAAAACTAAATTTGGTGGCTCCCAAAAGGAATTCTTCTGAGGCACACGAAAATAGGTCTCCTTAGACACATATTTATAGGTCTTGAACTCTCTCCAGTCGTCCTTAGGGTTTCCAATAAAGAAAAGACGAATTGGGCTTGAAACAGGGTCATGGGCCAGCCTTTTAGTCGGCACCGATCGCGAGGCTTCTGACCGCGGTGAATTGGGGTTTGGCCGTGGCCAGAGACTCGTAACCGCAGTCGAGAGTGTGTTCTCCACGGTCGTGGCTCCTGGACCCGCGGGGATTGGTCTTTGAGGTTGAATCTTCATTCTGTGCTTGCTTCCTTCGCAAGACTGCAGAACATGTCTTCAGTGCATCAAGGATATCTGGAGATCTAACCATTGGATTGTCTTCAAACCAATTGCATTTGAAAGCTAGTTGTCTCTTCTATATTTTGGGGATGATCTGACGGTGGTAAGGTCTTCATCGGATGTGAAACTTCTGAGGATCCGAATTTATCCAAAATGGTCTTTTGCTTCAAAATGCACACTTTTTGCCTTAATTACCTGAAAAGAGTCTTGGAACTACAAATACTAGAAAACATACTTAAAAAACTTAAAAGAAATAAAAAGCATTTGAAAAGCATTTAAAAACGATCCATAAAAGTTGTCAAAATACGGTGTTATCATCATCCTCGTCCTCCTCGTCTGTCAGAACTGGTGAGTCTCTAGCAGCTTTGTTGCTTAGTTGATATGGTTTAGAATATGTATATCGCCTTACAGGAATTTGATAAGGTTGATTTCTGTACAATTAGCTAGGTTTCAAGTGGTGTTTTGAGTTGTATATCTCAGGGGGTCAAAGATCTTTTCCATGTTTCAGAGCATGTTTTGGTGGTGTTGATTACTGTATTTTTAACATGCAGATTCCTAATGGTGCATCTGGGCATTAATTGGATCTGATTTTAACATGCAGATTCCTAGTGGTGCATCTGGTGTTGATTACTGTATTTTTAACATGCAGATTCCTAGTGGTGCATATCAGATTGTCTTTGGCAGGTCAGATTGGTAAGGATCCACATGAGAGTGCATGAACAAATTAAGCATGCATCCAAATCTCTCTTGAATCCAAAGATTTGCAACTCAGTGGATCTCCTCCTCTCTCTGGATCTCATACCTTGAGGTTCGTCTCTCTGTTAAAATTTGACATATGATTCAGATCTTATCGAGATCAAACCTCTTTCACTTTTTCTTTTGTGGAAATCTTCATTTCTCGGTGGTTTGATTGCTGCTCTTGGAGTAAAAGCACAGAGATGGCATTTGTTTGTTTTGAATTTTAGTTGATCTGAAGCTATATTATTGTTCGAAGTGATTCATGTTAATTGTTTGGTCGTAGTTGCAGTAAAGTGATGTTTATTGCTGGATCTGAGGATTTAAAGTTTGTCTATGCTTTGCATCTTTCTGGTTATTGCAATTAATCCTTGTATGCCTGGTACAATGGCTGGTGGTTGCCAATTTTGGCACCAGAATCTAGGAATCAAGGTACTGAACCTCAGTATGTTTATAAAGAAAAACCTCTTGATTTGAAAGTCTGATTTGGGGTCCTATTCTCTATATTCACTTTCTATCTATCTTATGTTACAGTAGTACTTTTTCTTGCAAGGTTTTCCTTTTCAATTGAACTAATAAGTATTCTTCATTTTGATTTCTCTCACTTTTTTTGTGCAGCGCCTGAAAAGATGGACAAATCCAGCAGGTGCCAACGATATTAAAGAAGCTCTCGAAGGAAATGATGTTGAAGCAAACTAAAGGTGATGCTATGAAGAAGGCGGGTATGCTTCAGCATCCGAATGAGTACATTTGGGGAGTGACACTGAGGTTTCTCTGCCGATTGAAGGAGACTGAAATAGTCCTCTACCTTTTATCGTTTTGGTAATATTTGTCATTATGATGTTTTTGTAAGACATGTTTTTGGTTATTAATGAAATAATCTTTTAAGCAGATTTCAAATGTAAGTTTTTATATAAATCAAATTGATTATAAGCTATAAAATTGGGCTCGATATTATTGGCAAATATAACAACAAACAAATGCTACAAAACAATATATTACAGCATTAAACCTGTGTTATCAAAATATACATTAAAGCATTTGAGTAATGCTCTAATAGAACAACATACAATAGCGAATCAAAAACGCTATTATATGAGGGGGTCCTATTATAGCTCCGGCAGAAACAGAATTCATGGAATCGCTATTATATAGATATAATAGCTGTTTTCGTGTGCTAAAAATGTCCATTTTTGTTGTAGTGCCAAAAGCCATAACCCAGTCCAAACACTAATGGATTCACTAGTACCAACCGTCACCCTCAAACCTTCAACCAAAAGATCTCTTCCATGGATCACACTTCTCCACCCAAAATATGGACGGGATCCAACATTAGAATGCAGAAAACCACCTTGATCGAAATAGCGGCTTTTAAGAAAGTGAGAGAACATACATTCAGAGAATTGAATGAGGCGCTAAGTTTTTCTCGACTAATCTAGTACGTTTTACGAACATTTTCCTCGGCAGCCACCAGAACTAAGCCATAGCACTTGATAGTTTATCACACGTTGTTTTTGGGAGTTTAAAGCAGCTCATGGCTACCGATTTCAATAAGATCTCTTTCCCATTTTAGGACAAAAGTCTAGCAAACCAACTAGAAAACCGTGATTTCATCTTATCTTGAATGTAGTCAACCATATCAACCTATAATCCACCAAAACATTCAGGCAATCCAAGATAAGTTTCCGTCTCACCTTTATTCCAAATACCTAGTTCAGACTTAGCTAAAACTTTTCTATCCTCATTAACATGGTCACCAAAAGTAATCAATAATTTGGAGAGGTTAATGATCTGATATGTAGCTTCTCCATAGACATAAATGATTTTGTTAATGTTCATGCATTGAATATCATCAACTTTGTATTGAAATAAACTATCATTTGCAAACACAAGATGGTAGATAGATGGACAACTGATCTGTTCTGTGTAGTTTTTTTTATATTTTGATTTTTTCACTTTTTTTCATCATCTTTGATTTTTATTTTTTATTATTAACTTTATACAATATAAAAATTAATTAAGTCTTTAATTTTAATATTAATATTTTCTTTTATTTTTAAATATAAATAATATTATATTAAAATGTATAAATGAATTGAGTTATTAATTTTTTTCGATATTTTGGTAGATTTTATTTAAAAAAATTCTTTTAATTACGAAAGCAACCCAAAATAAAACTTTTTAAAAAGTTTATCCTCACCAACGCAACAGTCTCCCTCTCTCTCTCTCCATTTCCACTTGCTGAGAGAACTCAGAGAAGGAGACGCCATGGAAAGGCTTCTACAACCACCGTCTTTTCGCACAGTTGCTCCCTCCAAATCCCAACCGAGAGCATCTCCGTTGTTCCTCCGTGTCCACCGTCTAGACTCGTCCGGTCTTAGCTTTGCCTCCACACGCCGATCTTTGTCTCGCCGAGTCAGCTCCATTTCTTGCCTCTCCCGCCAGATTCCATCGCCGAATACGTCTCCAGTACTGAATCAGACTAGAAATTTCTCGTCTGAGTCTCCTTCTTCGTGTCCTGAAGCCGATAAGTCCAAATCTAATCCAGGATTTCTCGAACGGTTCGTGAGGAGTTGCGAGCAGCGAAAGGTAATAACTTTAACATCTTCTGGTCTTTTCTGTTAAAATCTTTGCCTGGAACGATTGTGGTTTAATTAGGCGTTTTCGGTGGGTATTAAGGCATGGTTTCGATTTTATATGCTTCAATAGGTTTCAAGGATCAACTAAAACTCCATCTGCTGCTTGAATAGTCAGACATTGTTTTGCTTCGTTAGATTCTGATAATACTCAATTGACAAAAAGATTAAAACTTTTTGCAATCTTATATAGCTGCATTGCTTTAGGAATCATATAAATTTGTAAATCTCTTTCATCAGAGCTCTCGGATTGCATATACATTACTTTGGACTCATTTATATAACTGGTGGATCTTTGTCATAAGTGGTGAATTTTAGTCAAAGTGTTTGATTGTTCACTGCTTTATGCAAATCTGTGTGTTTTCTTTGCAGACCATATCTGTTGGAACAGTCATGATAATCTCTGCTGTAGCTATGCTTTTGCTTAACCCCGTTCTTGCGCCACCTGCTTTCGCTAGCTTTCAAGCCACGGCTAAATCTAGTGGCGCTGCTGCTGTTGGTGGAAAGCTCCTCCGTACTGAGATACTGACAAGTGCCTGGACTGGTTTCTTTGCTGGTTGCTTACACACGTTGTCTGGACCCGATCACCTTGCTGCTTTGGCTCCGCTCTCGATTGGACGGACAAGAATGGAGAGTGCTGCAGTTGGAGCCCTCTGGGGATGTGGCCATGACGCAGGTCAACTTATCTTTGGTCTTTTGTTTCTACTTCTAAAGGATAGGCTTCACATTGAAGTCATAAGAACTTGGGGTACAAGAGTCGTGGGCTTGACCCTCCTTGTGATTGGTGCTATGGGGATCAAAGAAGCTTCTGAGATCCCGGAACCATGTGTGGTTGGTGCCTTGGGTGATGAGGAAACAGATGAAAAGAGCTCAAAGAAGAAGAAGATAGGGTTTGCGACATTTGCGACCGGGATTGTTCATGGGCTGCAACCAGATGCTCTGATGATGGTATTGCCTGCACTTGCTCTTCCTTCTCGGTTAGCAGGTGCTGCGTTTCTGATCATGTTCTTGGTTGGGACGGTGATTGCAATGGGAAGCTACACGGTTTTTATAGGGTCATGTAGTGAGGCGTTGAAGGAGAAGGTTCCTAGGATCACAGAGAAACTAACATGGGCGTCTTCTCTTGTGGCCATTGGACTTGGATTGGCGATTATCATCAGCCAGTTCTTTGGATTCAGCCTGTATTGAGAGACAAATATCGTCCAGTCTTATGTAGCATTAGAAGGGTTAGATTTTTTGCATGGACCAACAAAATTTGTAATTTTGTATCTTGCTTCTGAATTTTTTTTCTATCAAATAGATGTTTGAGTTTGGCTGCACAATTTAATAGTATACTTCTAAGCTTTACGGAAGAACGTAAACCATGAATGTTTTTATACATACACTACAAGAAAAAGTGTTTATTGCAACAGATATTTTTGTGGCAAACAACTAAAATTTGTGGCAATAGAGATATTTACCACATATTGTTACAAAATTAATTTGTGGCTATAGGGTCGTTACAAACATAAATTTGTGGTAATTTGTGGCATATTTACCACAAAATACCATGATAATATTTTCTGGTAAATTAGCCACAAATTTCCAAGAAAACAATCATGGCATATTTGCCACAATTTAATACAAAACAATTGTGGCATGGTGTAACAAGTTATCACAACACCATTTCTTGCAAATTCAACACAATTACCACAAAAAAGTTCGTGGCTAATCTGTGGTTTTTCATAAATTTTTTTTAAAAAAAAAATATTAACAACAATAGTTCATTTATTGTCTCATCATTTTATTATAAAATCCCATCAAAGTGGGTTATACAAAGTTTCGGAGCCCAACTAAGATTTAACAAAATAGAAACGTCTAAAGCCCAACACAATAATAGCCCAATAGGTCTAACACGTGTTGAACCAAGAGCTGAAAAGGAGTCTCCGCAAAACTGCCACCGCATAGCGCCGCCGCGACTCTAGATCTGATATAACTTCTACCAATGTCCGGTGAATCCCATCAAATCTCTTCTCAACATCTTCGAAACTAAGCAATATGCACCAACATTTTCTTCATCATATCTCGCCGGTATAGATAGATAGAGTTTCCTGAATTCGCCATGAGAAAACTAAATTTCAGATCGTTGGCGGCAGCGAGATCTGTGAAAAAACAAAGTGTTAAGAGAAGAGGAGAAAGAAGAAGAAAGAAAAGGAGAAGATAAATCTGAAGAAGAAGAAGGGGAGAGGAGAAGGATGGAGATCGAAGTGGAGGAGAAGAAAGAAAAGCTAAGGTTTTGATTGGTAACTTTGCGGAATGGCAGAATTGTTGAAAAAATTTTGCGGAATAGATTAAACGACTTATAAGTCGCTTTTCTGCGGAATGACTTTTTCTTTGTATTTTTGTTAAGCAAAAACGCAGTCTGCGTTTTTGTGTGTATTTTTTCATTACGCAAATTTTTGTTGATTGGTAAAAAATTTGCGGAATTGTGTTTAAAAACGCAATTTCGTCTTTCCGCAGGTTATCAAGAGCCTAAGTGTTAAGATAAGAAGAAAAGAAGGAGAAGGTTTGTGCCGTTGGATTTAATCTTATCAACGGTGGAAGATAAAATAAAATGTGATCCTTGTCTTTATGAAGTAACCAATGAGAAGCTAGTAATATTATACTTAAGGTTAATAATGAATCCATTATCTAGTTTTACGGATTGCACCACAAGTAACTCCAGTTTAATTAAAGTGATCCAAATCCAATAAACAAAAAATACATCGATTTTCTTTTAAAACACAATCTCAAAATTATAACCATCTAATTTACGTTCAAATTTAAAAAATATTTTTCAAACACTGTAAACTAATAAATTGATTTAGAATTAAGAAAGGTTTAGGGTTAAAGGTTTGTGGTTGGGGTTTAGATTTAGGATTTATAAAATGACTACATCCGAAATTTTTGTAATTATAATTGATGTTTCTGTGTAAGATCTAGTAAACAATGTAAGATATAGACTTTATAATTAAGGTTAGAGGTTTAGAGTTTTGGTTGGGGTTTATATTTTAGGATTAGTATTTTTGTACAAAATGAAACATCTTTATATCACTTATAAAAATAAATACTATACGAATTTTAAAACAAAATTTTTGAATAAGAATATGTAGTAAATTTACCACAAATATAATACAAAATTAGAATAATAATATGAGACAAATTTATCATAAATTACTATGGTTTTGTGTTTTGGCAAATTTGGTAGAAATTTTTTTGATAATATATGTGGCAAATATTGACACAAATTTTGTACCAATTTGTGGTAAATATTGCCACAAAATGCCACCGATTTTGTTAGCGTGGCAAAATTGACACGAATTACCACAAAATGTAAGAAAATTTTTAAAAATCATTATTTGTGATAAATTTGTGATTAAAAACAATTGCCACGAAAAAGTGATGGCAAAATTGTGGCAATAGATATTTTTTCTTGTAGTGATATAAATTGCATTTAGGCACCACTTCTCTTTTATGGTTTATTTGCGTCATGAAATGATTCTGATAAATGAATGGCTAACTCGTTATAGAATTAGTTCTACATTCATCACAATGAAAAAGAAAAAAAAATAAAATAAAACACACTTCCTGTCTTCTAAACCAATGTATACGTAAATCAATTGGAAAACATGAAATCTAAGCTTGTTATTACACAACACTAAAGGTTTTATCTCCTAAACCAATGTACAACATTTTAAATAAACCAATGTAAAACAATTTTAAAACATGACATCTAAGCTCTTTATTTAACAAAACTAGGAGAGAAGTCGTGCTACGCACGCACAGATCTTGTTTTACTTATGTTTTAATTTCTAGTTTAACAATCAATTTTTGTGATTTTTTAAATATTTTTTTTTACCCTAATAATCTTTTCTGTTTATTATTTTCTAACATTTTTCATTGAAATGTCAATTTAGCAATCATTTTGAAATCCTAATCTAGCAATCTCAAGTGTTGTTTGAAAACCCGATGTTGTGTTCTCATGCCCGGTCGAAGTCCAAGGCCAACCCGGTCTGTTGCCAATGAGTTGTGAGGAATCTTCCGAGAATACTCAGGGTATTCGATTCAGTTAAAATTTATTATTCTCACTAAAATCTCAAATTACTTTTGTTTAATTTAAATTTAAATTTAGTTTATATTATTTTGATGATTTAATTTTTTATACATCATAAAAATTAAATTAAATTTTGTTTATGCATTAATAATAGAGATAATTTTTTGGGACATGTGTCACTCTCTCCAATGCTGATGTGTCACTCAACTGGAGAGAGTTGATTGTCTTTTATATATAAGACTAGGTGAATACCCGCACATTACGTGCGGGTTTTTATTTTCAATTTTTTCAATTTTTAATATTTTTATAAAAATTAATATAATCATCACTTGTTATTTCCTTATTTGTTAATATTTATTAAATATTATTTAATAATTTAGAGTTATATTAAAATTAATAAATATCATCAATATTTTTAATTAGTTATAACATAAAATTTTGTTTAACATTTACACAAATATTAACTAATAGTCAATTAATAAAAAATTTAAATTAATAGAATCATCATTTCATTTGTTACTTGTTAGTATTTTATTATAAATAATCTTTAAAAAATAATTTAAAATAGATATTAAATATTATTAAGTAATTTACAGTTATATAAAAATTAAATACATATCTATCAATATTTTTAATTAGTTATAACATAAATTTTTGTTTAACATTAATATAAATATTAGTTAAGAGTCAATTAATAAAATAAACTTTTCATATTCTTTAAATGCTTTAAAATTAATATTAAATTTTTATTAATTAAAATTTAATATTAAATTTTTATTAATTAAAATTTAAGTGACATGTGTTAATTTCTCCAATGCTGATGTATCAAGCATATAGAGAAAGTTGAGCAACTTTTATATATAAGATACTATAAAGGTTCTATATCTTACACCAATGGAAACCAATTGTAAAGCATGATGTAGCATTTTAGAGATGTGGCTTTTGGTAAGAATATATTGTCAATGACCATTACATCTTCCTCCAATCTTGCACAACCACAGCCCATATAGATCCACAGAACCAGTCTCTTTGAGATAGGTGATGTTAAAAACGGCTACTTTTTCAAGTTTCAACCATCATTTATTTGTGTCACTCTTTTCTTAAGTCTAGGTATTACATCACCCGCTTTGCGAGGTACTTTTTTGTTTGTTTAGTAAAGTCTTTTCGAGGTACTTGCATCATATACAACTCTTCAAAGCTGATGCATGCAACGAGGAGCTTCTTCAGATAAGATATCAGATTCTACGCACATGCAGGCATGCAGCCAGCAAGTCGAGGCCTTCCATCTTACGGATGGTCAGATCTTTGTCAGATACACTTCCTCAAATCTTTGTTCATCCACCAAAAACTCTAGAACACACAGGTTCTCTAACGCTTGATCTAGACGTGTTGTTTCTAAATTACAAAATAATAATAAGAATGCTATGGTCCTGCTTGAACGAGCAGGTTAATATAACGGACTAAAGGGTTTTCTTTACTAGTCGGATTAGGAATTCTGGTTTTTGGGATTTATAAATACAAAGTCTAAGGTCTGTAATTATTCAGTCATACTATAATACAGAAACACTAAAAAGGTTATTTTCCTCAGTTTGTTTTCTCTTTTCGATCTTCTTCTAGTTGCAATTTGCACTAATTCTCAACAAGACGACTAGTCCACGTCTGCTTCTCTGCTTTTGCTATGGAGATACTCTGCACACATGCAGCTGGTTCCTCCAGCTCTAATCAGTTTTACCCACGTCTACTTCTCTGCCTTAACTGCTTAAATGATCCCAACTCATCCAAGTTGCGCACAGCTATTCTAATGTCTATCCATCAGTACCTTGTGGTGTTAACAACTAAATATAATGACAGGAAAAAACCATGAAATAGATGGCTTGATTCTAAGAAAGCGAAAAAACAAATGCTATCATATTACAAAAACTATTGAGATATGGAACAAATATTCTTGAACACACAAAATGGGGCCATTATTTCTAGATTTCTTACCACAAGTGGTTACTATTAATAAACATGGGAATATATATATATAACAAAATGATCTTAAAAAGCAAAAATATTTTAAAAAATATAAATAAGATGAACTTAAACATTGATTTCCAATGAATGGCCCCAACCCCCAATTGATGGGTCCAAAGAATATTGTTCCATATCTTAATAGCAATGTTAGGTTATTATATAATCCAAGCCATCTAGGCTAGATCAAGAGTGAGATCAGACAAGGGACATCTGTGCGTTCTATAGGAAACCAGTGTGTTCCAGAGTTTTTGGTGAGTGAACAAAAGATTTAAGGAAGTGTATCCTACAAAGATCTGACAATCCGTGAGATGGGAGGCTTTGACTTGCGGACTTCATCTGGGTAGAATCTAATATCTTATTTTGAAGAAGCTAAAATAAATGACTTTATCGGCCACAATCCAATCACCCATCAGGATAATCTATTCTTGGATTGATATACATACTAACGTGCTTGTGAGATTCGACCTCAGCTCTATAGAGTTGAATATGATGCAAGTACTTCGCAAAGCCCGTAATGTGCTACTTAGACTTAAGAAAAAAGTGACTTTTGATGGTGGAAGATTAGCCGCTTTTGACATCACCTATCTCAAAGATACTGGTTTGGTGGATTTATGATACCATAGGGAACACTGAGTGGTCAAAGAGAGTTAGGAACCAAGAAAATCGATGAGAGTCGGAGTGGATACTAAAAGAAAGAATATAAAAAAGAGAGTCATCAACAACCAAACTAAAACTCAGCCAGGAAAAAGAAAATGGAATATTGCGACTTTGTGAGGTGAAACATGTCTCTTTTTCCTATGCTCACTAACAGGCTAACAGATCAAAATAATGTATTTATTAAAAACAATATGAATTTGTGGGAAATAATGTAATTTTTTTTTCAGATTACTCTTTTGGTAATTTTGTAGTTTATGTTATCATAATCCATCTTGATGTATCATTGCTAAACCTATGCCCACTAACAGATCAAAATCTTTGGTAAATAACTTTTTATTAGACATATACATATATTTTTATCATTATAATTTTAATCGCCGCGGTGGAGGTCCTTCTCTTCCGCCACAATTTTTATCTTCTGGAATACAATGGGTTTTGGAAGGACTGACATCAATTGTATCCGTAGCATTAAACTTTAAGTGACACTGATGAATCTTTAAGTCGCAATACACTTCATCACATAGGCACATTCTTCTGCATTCTTCGTCTGTCGTACACAAGTCGGCCACCACACTATTTTGTCCTTAAAACAAACAAAAAAGGTATAACAAAAATGATTTTAAAAAAAAATAGGAAACATAAACAAACCAAAAATTGATTTGAATGGATAGTTTTTAGTTTTCTTCAGGCTCAATTCATTTGTAAAATGCCTTTTATGAACAAACATTACTTTCAATTATTAGTAAGGAGATATGAATAATTAATTTTATTTGTTTGTTTATAAGGAGACTGTTGGTAAGGTATGCATACTTACGAAAGACGACAACAAGAAGGGAAACCAATAGCAGAAGTTTAAAGGATATGCTTTTCATTCTTCAAATTCTTTTGCTTTCAATAGTTAAGTGGAAGGCTACACTTCATCTCTTTTTATAGTATAGCTTGGATGATGGTTTGACAAGAAAATCTTGAAGATTTTGAAGATTTGTTTGTGTATTTACATGTGGAGATGTTATAGGTGTAAGTATTTCTAGATTTCTCACCACAAATGGTTACTATTTAGAAACATGGGAATATAGGGAAATTTATTTCCTAGAAATTTACTAGTAAATATATAGCAAAGTGATCTAAAAAACAAAAAAAAAACTATTATAAATATAAATAAAATGAACTTAAACATTGATTTCAACTAATGGCCCCAATTTGTGTGTCCAGGAATATTTGTTCCATATCTCAATAGCAGTTTTTTGTAATATGATAGCATTTGTTTTTCGCTTCCTTAGAATCAAGGCATCTATTTCATGTTTTTCGTGTCATTAGTTTTAGTTGTTAATGGCAAGCATGATCACAGTCTGCGGTGATGTTCATGGCCAGATATGGTTTGACTCTCCTTACATAATTGTGTGTCTCTCCAATGAATCTGAGAGTGTCCACCGACTTCCCTTTGTGACATGTTATTTGTAGTTCTATGATCTCCTAACTATCTTTGAGCTTAATGGTCTCCCTTCTGAGGAGAATGCGTACATTTTCAATGGTGACTTTTTGGACAGAGGCTCATTCTCCGCTGAGATCATCCTCACATTGTTTGCCTTCAAGTGCATGTGTCCTGCCAAAACCAACCCGAACTAAATTCAATGTGCCAAAAAAATTCGAACGGTGCTAATAACTATCTGAACTTCAAAATAATTCAAATTTCCTATCCGAAATCTAATATATGTGTTAAAATCTAGCTTGATTAACTTTGATTTTAATATATGGCTGATCTTATGACTTGTTCTCTTTAGATCTTATGACTTGTTCTCTTTAGATCTTATGACAGTTCAGTTGGTCCACACGTTAAACTACAAATTACATAGTCACAGGTTCGAGTCCACGTAAAAGTATAAGTTTTTGATTTTTTTTACAACAAAAAACGATGTAGTATAAGTTTTTGATTTTTTTTACAACAAAAAAACGATGTCACTTTTATTAAAGTGACAACGTCAGCCTCTTTTAACAGTTGACTAACGTTAAAGTTAGTCAAAATAAATTTTGACACATATATTAGAATTTGGATAGGAAATTTGAGTTATTTTAGAGTTTAGATAGTTATTAGCACTGTATTTTAGTTCGGATTTTTTTGGCACATCAAATTTAATTCAGGTTGATTTTTGGCCATTTTCCCTGTGTCCATCATGTAAGTTCTTTTCAAGTGCTCTGAACATTTTCTGTATTGCTTTTTTGATGTTCAAGTTTCAACTTCCAATTTGGGTTTGCTAATTATTGTAATCAATTCTTTTGTTTGATATGCCATATTCCAATTGCTTGATCTAAGATAACCTAAATCATGATTTTTTTTTTTTCTTGAAATCATAACCTAATGTGATGGCAATGCAAGAATCGAAATTTGAGTTTGTTCATTTAGACACGTCTACCCTCACAAGGCCCAACGCCTCTTTATACCACCTAGGTCACTTTGAATTCACAATCCATTTATCACTCTATTAACTAACTACAACAGAGCACATGAGTTTTGTTGTATTCCTTTTAATTCATTTTCTATATCTTAATCACTGGTACACATTACTAACAAAATAATTTAGCATTTATATCATGCATTTGTTATTTAGTTTACTTACCAGTAAGATTGATAATAGTACTTGTACTTCACAATTAGAAGAATTATATTAGTAGTTGATTTTGTGAGGTTTCATGACATCTAGACACTAATTGAGTTACAGAATGTACCATGACATGGTTATAAATTTTGTCGAAAACCATACGATTAAGAAAAAGTTTCATTGAGAACAAATCCAAATCTACATTAAAAGTATTCCCTTATAAAACCAACATAACAAAGAGAGAGAGAGGGTGAGATAGACGACCTCCATAGCTAGAGAGAAACCAAGCTTCTTAGAGAGAGAGAGGGAGAGAGAGAGAGAGAGAGAGAGAGAGAGAGATAGAGAGAGAGAGAGAGAGAGAGAGAGAGAGAGAGAGAGAGAGAGAGAGAGAGAGAAGATGTCTAAGGAAGTCAGTGAAGAAGGACGACATGGCAAAGACTAGGTGGATCCACCTCCAGCACCGCTTCTGGACATGGGAGAACTAAATTTCTGGTCTTTCTACAGAGCGCTCATCGCCAAGTTTATAGCTACCCTTCTCTTATTCTACGTAACCGTAGCTATCATCATTGGCAACAATAACCAGACCGGTCCTTGCAACGGCATCGCTTGGGCCTTTGGTGGCATGATCTTTGTCCTCATTTACTGCACCGCCGGTATCTCGGGTATAACCGTTCCACCAAAACTCTCCTAAAACTCATTAATTAAAATAATTTTTCAAGATCTAAATTTTTTGTTTAATTGTACGTGGTCGCATTAACCCGCCGTGACGTATGGTTTGTTTTTAGCTCGGAAAGTGTCCCTCCTTAGAGCGGTTGCTTACATGGTGGCTCAGTGTCTTGGAGCTATTTTTGGAGTTGGTTAATCGTTAAGGCCTTCATGATGACTCCGTACAAACTTCTCGCCGGCGGAGATAACACCGTCGCTGATGATTATAGCACCGAAAATGTTCTCGGCAAATTCGTCCTGGTCTCTAGACAGTCTTCTCAGCTACTGACCCTAACAGAAGCGCTCGTGACTTTCACGACCTAAAAGGTTTCTATAGTTTCTTATAAAAGTTGGATTCTTTTGAATATGTCGTAGTTTCATAATGGGTTTGTGTACTTTCTAACAAAGTTTAAATACTTGGAATATGTTTCATAAGTTTTCAACATGGTTTTGTGTGATTTCTAATATTTTTGAGATCTTTTGAATATTTTTCTTTCCTATATTGAGGTGCCAACTCTCACCTCTCTGATTCTGCTGCTGATTGCTTGCTGTCAAATATTGCTCGAGCCTTAGCAAAGAGTCAAAGAGGGATGATACTATGATAAATAGACCGATAGAAGTCATCAACACTAATTAAGGGTTATATCTACAGAAAACTAAAGGTTCTATATTCATCATTAGTGTGTTCAGTTAGGTTCCAGGCATATTACACAACGGTAAGGATTCTATATTATCATCTGCATGCCAATTATAACCACAAAAACGCCAAACAATAATAACTTATAGATATTAAATAAATTCAAGAAAATAAGTAATTCAATAGTACAAACTAAACGATATAAGAAGTTGAAAAATACGATTACTTGCTTTTCAAGTTTTCAGGTACTTGATGTTCTCACACGGATCCATAAGCTCCACGTCAAAATATCTGGTTGTGGCATCCTTATTAAACCAGCGATCCGGTATGCCTTTAATCTCAACCTTTTTTCAGATCATTGCTATATATGCAGATCATAGCAAATGAAAATAAAAAGGTGAAATCAACCTAAGCGGTACCAAGATAACTTTGCCTTTTATACTACTTCTTGGCTTCAATCTATTGTCAGTGATTAGATGCATCTGACAAGGCTTCAAAACTAGAGTCTTCATCGACCATTCCTTCTTACTCCAATCTTCCACAACCCATAGATCAATCCTGCCAGTCTCTTTGAGAAAGGTGAAGTCAAAAACAGCTACTTTCCCACCATACTCTATTTGAGTCGACCACCTGTCAAGTCTAGTTAGCACATCTCCGGCCTTGCGTGGTACTTGCAACATATCAAGCTCCTCAGATCTGATGTCGAATCTCACAAGCACACAAGAAGTATGTAAATCAGTCCAAGCCAAATAATATAACACTCCGTTCATATTCAGCTCTAGTCCATCAGGAAGATGACAAGGAAAGTCCTTTGCCACCCTTTTCCACGAACCACCAGCTTCTAGCACAAAGACCCAAAGCTCTGACCTTATCTCTAGCAGCATATTGTCTGATACTTGCGTAATTGAGCAGAGTAGTTTGTATTGATCGTTAACAGGGTCGTAACAGATAAAGTAGAAGATTTTGTAAACATCTTCTTCAGCTATGACATTGGATTCTACTACGGCAGGTAAGATCACAAGTTGTCTGGTGCTAGGGTTATAGACACGTGCCTTTTTGAAAACTGTGAAGCAAAGAAAGCCACGGACCGCGCGCAAGTACCAACCTCTCATCTTACGGATGGTCAGATCATGGTCGAATTCTAAGGAAGACGGACAAGTGCTTGGAGCTGATGATAGGAGCAGAGACTTAGAGTAGTTTTCATGGTCCAGTAAAGACATGTAAAGACCAAAACTTTGAGATGTCGGGAGCGTAATGAAACGGTTGCAAAAATCTCTGGAGGAGAAGAGAGATAACAAAAACTTTGAGATGCACTTGAATCTCATCACGGACTTCGCAGGTAATCTCGCCAGAATCTCGGTCAAGAGATCCTGATTAATCTCTGGTGCGACCCAATTTTCCGAATCCTGAATCGCTTTTACTGTTTGTCTTCTTCTTCTTCTTACCAACCTCCTCTTCGTTTTCAGCCTTCTTCTCTTCTCCTTTCGTGCGGCTATTGCAATAACTAAAGACCGACGAACCATAGCGTCCGCACAACAAAAATCTCCAGTTCACCACTTTGGACGCGCCCACAAACTTAAAAGATCTTAGGGTTTGAATCGCAGCAACTACCGAAGTTGATTTCACAATGGCCACTCCAAAGGCGACAATGATTTTCTTTGCAAAGTAAAACGCAGTGACGTATATGAAGGAGATAAACGCTGTTTTTTTTTGGGTCGCTTGAGCTTGTTGGTCGCCGAGATTCACAGTGGGAGAGAGAAGTCGCGATTTAGGGTTTGAAGAGTGTCATAATGAAAAAAAGAAAAAAGAAACTCTTTAATCGTTTAGGAAAAGGAAACTTTCTTCTTCCTTTTTTTGGAAGTGAATGTCAAATTATTCAAACCAAAAAATTGTTTTTACAAATATATGTCTGTTTTTTGTAAATTCTAGAGAGAAATTTTAGAGAGTTGAAAGTATAATCAGAGCAACTTAGATCAAGCTGTAGTGCCTAGCCAAAGTAAAAAGTATTTCTTCATGAGTAGTGTCCCCCATGATGCTGAGGGACTGGGTGATGTCTATAGGGGGCAACAATGACCGCTTATAACATGTTTCTTTATACCTTTGTTTTAATGATGCATGTGATTAGTTCATTCTTAAACTGAAGCTTTAGAATTGTTAATAGGTTTTGTTGATATGGAATGATTGAATGATTGATAGTGCTTGATGACACTACAAGAAAACAGAGATTTAGCAACCTCATATACAGTTGCTAATTAGTCGCTAACACTAAATTTACGACCGAGTTCCGACTAATAGCATCAGTCGCTAATATTGAGTCGCTAAATCAATTAGTCGCCTATCAGTCGCCAAATACCGACTGAATAACGACTAAATGTTGACGAAGTTAATCAGTCGCAAAGTAGTCATTACCTTAGCGACTGATTGACGACTGTTGTTGCGACGTATTTGCGACTGAATGGCGACCATATGGTTCGATAATTGAATGATATTTGGTGCAATTTAACGACTGTTTTGCGACGTATTTATGACTGTATTCCGACTGATTTACGACTGCATTGCGACGGCTTCAATAAATGAAAGCAAAATCTAGTTTTACGATTAGATTCTTCCAAATCTGATAATTTGAATCCATTCTACATTTTAAATAACAATTTAACAGCAAAAAAATATTCAAATGTAAAATGCAAAAAGTCATTATATTACATAATACCATTGTTTTAAAAAAAGACATAAAACCATTGTTCCAAAAGGTACTAAACAAAGATCAAATGGTTACATACTTAACCATTGAGATAAGTTCAAAAGAGTGAGCCGAGATACTTAAAAAAGAGACATAGAAAAACCTTAAGAGTGAGTTTGATCACTTGGAAGAGTTTGATTTGCAGCCAAAAAATCCATGAACTTTGGATCAGTTTCAGTCAAATACTTCTCCACCATAGATAACTTGTCCAGCTTGGCTTGTTGCTCTGCTTCACGCTTGGAGTTCTCAGCCGCTTGTTCTTCTATTTTGCGATGAGCTTCTTGTAGCTGCTCTTCCAATCCCTTGTATGTTGAAGAGCTTCCTGGGCTTTTCCTCTTTCCATTGACATGTGTCTCTGAAAGAATTCCAATTCCATAAGGAATACCTCGCTCATTTATGAAAGTCGACTGCAAAAACAAAATAAGGATCAAAGCATCAATGCATATATATTAACATCAAAGCATCAAACAAAATAACAACTTGAAAGCTATAGAAGCAAAGCATAATATAAAAGAACACATCAAAAATAAAAAACGAAGACTTTACCTGAAGAAAAATCTCATTCTCCTCTTCTATGGTTAGCCCCAACGATGGTGAAGTACCATCTGAAGTCTCTGAGTCTATCCCGCGAGTTGCCAACTTGGATTCCAGGTTCTTCCTATAAGCCTTAGCCACAGTCTTGGACTTTCGGTCTACAAATGTTCCATCTCGTTTTGTATGAACCTTGATGAAAACTTCACCAAGGCTCACCGGTCTTCCCAACTCTTCTTCCTGAAATGATAACAATATAAAGAAAGAGTTAGTTCCCATCTAACTAAAGATGATATATAACTTATGAGAAAGTTAAAAATTGATATACTTACCATTTCTTGTTGGATTTGGAGGCATGACTTCTGCCCTGAGAAGTGAACATGAGGACCAAGTCCATTACGCTCAGACATCCGAGCAGCTGATGTGGTGGAACTCTTCTCTTTGGCTTCTTCAGTGTCCCAATACTCTGTCATTTGTTTCCAAGTGGTATCTCCAATCCAGTTTGGTTGTTCTCGAGAAGCCCTAACCTTGCTGACCATGTCTTTCATCCGGAGGAGACATACTCTCTCAAACCTTTCTTGAACCACACCGGTTAATAAAGGATCCCAAGTGTGGGTTTTCTACCAAAAAAATAGAGAAGATGATGTTAGTGAGCAATAAAAAACAAATGGCTCATATGTATCAACACAAAAAAGGAGAATATGGATAGAGAACCTTACCGCGAATTCAATAAAGAATCTTTCCTGTCTCTCCCGAGGCACACATGTCCAGCTATAAAATGGGCCATCGAACTTGTTACAGAAAATTTTTGTTATCTTCCGAGTCAGGGAAGACTTGTCACGCCCAAATCTGCAAGAACACAATAAAGTAAAGAAACAGTTACAATCCTAAACCCAATACTAAGATAAGAAAATAAACAGTCCATAAACAAATCTAACAAATCTAAGCCAAGTACCATAACAACTCTAAACCCTAAATCATAACAATTCTAAGCCAAGTACCCTAACAACTCTAAACAATCATACAAATTCTAGCCAAAAAACCCTAAACTATGCAATTAGATTACTTGAAATCATACCATGTTGTGTTCGGCCTCTTTATGGGAGAGAGGACTGTGGTGTATGCTTCCCTGCCAGGCTGAGTGAGCAAGGCATTGAGAATTCGTTGCTGGTCTTCCGCGAGATTCACCGGGCATAGAGCTTCTTCTTCTTCTTCCGGAAATACACTTTGAGCGTCAGAAGCTTGCTCGTGTTGTTGTTGAGAGACAGATTGCTGTTGACCGCGTGGAGATGGTTGATGTTGACCGCGTGGAGATGGTTGCTCGTGAGATCGAGACTCTGGTCCTCGATGTGGATTCTGCGAGTTCGGGAACAACTGCGCCGGTGGTGGATAATCCCTCACGGATACTGATGGTTGCTGCGTGGGGACAACCGGCGGCGATGGCGAGGGCGTGAAGTCGTAACGACCTGGCAGAGGCGACGGCGATCTGGCTTGCGACGGTGCCACACCTCCTCTGCCTCGTCCTCTCTTCCTTCCACCACGACCACCCATCCTCTAATCGTTGAAGAACAAGTTGCTAATTGGGGATTTGGGGATTTTTGGTGAGATTTCTGGGTTGGGAGAGAAAGGGGATTAGGGTTTCGTCGAAGGGATTTGGGGAATTTTTGTTAAGTGGTTAGGGTTCTCGAATTTTTGGTGAGATTTCTCGAGTGTTTAAATGGATTTGTGCTTTGTTTACATTTTTTTTTATTTTGGGCCGAAATGTAGTCGCAAAGTAGTCGCCAATTCCCGACTACCGTAAATTAGTCGTTAAATTAGTCGTTAAATACTGACCCAGTTACGACTGTTTTAATTAGTCGCTAATTAGCGACTAATTGCCGACTGAATTTTATGAGACGTAAATTGGAGGCAAATCAGTCGCCAATTAGTCGTAACAGTTAGACCCTGCCAAATCAGTCGCTAAATGTCGTCGCCAATTAACTGTTTTCTTGTAGTGTGAGTTAGGTTGTTAGAAGAATGAGTGAATGTTTGGTTGATGATTTGGTGATTTAATCTTAGATTTGTAAAAAAATTTAGTCATGCTTGCGAGTCTTCAACCTAGATGAATGATTCTTTGTTAGAGGTAAACCGGTATTGCTTGTATTAGTATCAAGTTAGGTACCCGTTACAGGTAATCCATGAGGTGCAAGATTTCTTGCTGAGGGACTGGTGATGTCTATAGGGGCCAACAATGACCGCATGGGAGGGTATTGGCGAATCCTGTAGATATCTGTGTGATAAAAAAAAATGGTGGCAGGTCGACTTGCGGGCCTTAACTGTAGTTGGGTCGGATGTCACGGGTGGCAGACCGTTTTGTCTGTCCTTCGGGAAGATTTGGATTTGGGTGTCATTCTCTGTAGAACATTTTGCTCTTGATTGAGAACTGAGTTGATGATTGACTTTGGAAATAATTAATTGAGCAAAAGAAATTAAAAGTGAATGTTTGTTTAGTTTGAAATAATTAGTGGTTTAATATTCATATTCTTTGCTTGAGATCCTTTCCATCCTGGGCGTGTCAGACTTGTGGCATCCACTGGCGTGGTCTCTAGGCTAGATCCCATCGGTGTTGTTTTTCAAGGCGGTGGCTCTCGCTGATGGGTCTGTGCATTATTCTCTTGGTGGCGGTGAGTGAGTGTGTGCTCGTCTTTCATTAGGTATTTGTCTCTGGTGGCCCCTTGTTTCATCGCTGATGGATTGTGTGCTTGTTTAATTTCGGTTTGGAGTAAGTGTTTTGCTTGTGTGGCTTTCTTGAGGTTACATCTAGTTTTGTTCTTTGTCATGTTTATTTTGCTTTCGGAGTAGGTAGTAAGGTTATCTAAGCTTGTTGTTGCTTGGCTATGTGCGCCCCGATATGGGGAGGAGGATCTTGGTAGAGTTAGTAGCGTTTCTAAGCTTTGGTAGTTAGTGTAATCTCTTCTTTGTGATGGATCTAAGTTTGTTAGTTAAATGTCAAATCTCAGACGTTGAGGACTGTCTTTGTTCGGGTCTCCTCTAACTCCTTAGAGGAATAGTTCTTTTTTCAGGCTGCCAGATGAAACAGCTTCTAGTCTGCATAATGGATGTTTTTTCACTCCTTCTTCTCTTCCTTTTTTCAATCATACTTTGGTCTCGTTTTTCCTCCGAGTTGAAAGCTCTTTATCACTACTGTTTGATATCAATTGCTTCAAAGTTACGGTGTCAACTAAGTATCGTTTGCATTTGCTTACATGTTTTTCTCGTTTTTTGCCACGAGACCAATCTTGTAGGTCGAACATTTTGGTAACACAATTTGTAACACCTGAATTTTTTTTTTTTAATGAATATTTATCATTTAGCAAAAAAAAATGGATGTGTGGAAGTATCTGCATGGGAGAAACAATGTTTTTGTACTTATTCAATATACTTATTCATGATCAGGGTTTTAGATTTAATTGTCTTCCCTTTTTGGGGTATGAGAGTACATTCTTCTTACATTTTTTTTTTTTTTTGGGTTATAAGTTTCAAGTTTCCCCTATATAGGTAGTTTGTATGGGGTTATATTTTTAGTAATGTTAAATTGTCCTTGTGTCTTAAAAGTGAAATAGAGATAGAGAAATTGTCTCTTAGAGAGACAGAGACAACATATATCGAGATGAATTTTATCACAAATGGCTTGCAATCACGAATATACACACCTTTCATAAACTGTGTACTAGTGGCGTTCGTGGAATGAGTCTAATTTCGCCAAAACTACCCAGTTTGATAAGCCTACAAACTATAAAAATACTACCCAAGTTATAGTGTGAAGATATTTATTTGGCGGAAAAGATAATTACAGATGTGAGATTAAAGTTCTGTACAACACAAACTGAACATGATGTTTTGCTACAATTGTAGGTTTTTTCTTAATAACCACTATAGCACGCCAATCTTTGATTAATAAGAACATAAGCTTAGTGTACTTTTTGAATTTATAGTTTATGCTCTGATTATTGGAAATCGTTAATCCACAACAAATTCTGAATAGTTGGAGATCTATGTTGATGTGATGCAGATAATTTTTTGTATTTCTTGTTAGGGTGGTCATGCAAAGCATAACTTTCTATATATACTAGATTTTACCCCGTGCATCTACACGAGAATTTTGTTTTAATCAAAATTTGTAATCTAATTTATGTTTTTTTATAAATATAATTTTTTAATAAGTGATATAAAAAAAATTTGTGTTTAGATATAATTTTTTTTATTTTTTTCAGTATTATTATGACCACCATAATCATAAAACATAATTTTAACCCGATTATTTTATTAATCAAAAAGTGACAGTTATTATAAAACTATATTTCTAACTCGCTCATTTTATTAACCGAAAGAAGACCATGATTATGAAATCATAATTCTAACCCACCCGTTTATATTACTTTATAATATAACTGTTTACTAAATTTGAAATAATTATCTCTTAATATCTTGCATGCTTTGATAACCTAACCTGTATAAGACCAAAATTATAAAAAAAAAAATTTAACTTGTCCCATCAAATTATTATATAATATTAATATTTATCTATTTTCAATATGTAAATTTTTAATCTGATAGAATATGATTAAAAAAAAATATAATAAGATATTAGTTAATCATATGTGTTATTCTGAAAATCTTATTTAAATTTCAAATGTTAAATTAAATTTAACCTATATTTAAGAAAGTCTATTTAAATTAATATCTATAGACTATACATATAACTTATATTTAAGGGAATTTTTAGTTATCTAAATTAATATCTAATTTTCGGAATTAAATTATATATATATATAAAAAAAATTTAAAATTTTAGAGTGTTTGGAAGCAAATACTAAAAGTGTTTCTGTTTTAATATAATAGATATAGAAACAATTTCTAATTTGGCCCTTCAAATCTTCTATTATTATTTTACAAAGACACATTAAAAAAATCATTGTATCATGTGTGATTTATAATTATGACATACTGAGGTGTCAAGTTCAGAGAGCTTCTCAAAGTTATATTTTAAATAAAATTTTCTGAAATAAATGTATAAAATAATAGATAAATTTCACTCTGTGCAGGGTACGAGTTACTACCTAGTTAGAAATTATTGAATGTATCATCACATTAAAGTTTCATAACACTTATGTATCTTAGTCTTTTATTTTATACTAAAATGACTACATAAGTTTTTACTAGTTAGTGATCAAAATAAAAAAAGTTTTGACTATTTTAAATAATAACCTTAACACTTTTTAACACATTGATTATATATGCATGATCCCAAAATAATTCTTACAGTTACAACTAGTGTTACAGCAAACTTAAGTTTGAAAACGTAAGAGAAAGATTGAAACTAGCTACTTGTGGAAAACCAAAGCTCTAAACTGTTATCAAATTTGTGATTTCCTTGGGCTCGAATCGATGAGAGCCTGTTTCGCACAAAAATAATTTCATATTCAGAAGAGAAGAAAAAAAAATTTGAATTGTGTCTGTTTTGTGTATATGTACTCACTCGTATAGAAAGCTATCACTTGGGGAAAGCTAGATGGAGTTCTATATATATTGTGATTTCTTGCCTGGGAAGGCATCAGATTAAAAGGGTTCACTTCGCTCGTAAATATATCCATATTTGGCGTGTAACATGTTTTCTTTGATTTATATTTTTTGGTTTATTTTTTTTTATTTTTTTTTTGTCGAATTCTAAACTTCATTAAATCAAATAACATCATCGAAGAGAGCTCGAAGAGCCTCTTTTGCAATAGCATCTGCCTCGGTATTAAGGGATCGGGGATATGAGTAAAAGAAAATGCAAAGAAAGATAACGTCAAAAGACGGATATCTGCTACAATTGCATGAATCTCGGTATGAAGATCTTGTGACTGAAGAATATTCACTAGGGACAAACAGTCTGTAAGCACCTGAATTTCTTCACAGTCTCTATCACGGGCAATGATAAGGGCTTCCCGAATTGCCCAAGCTTCCGCAGCGAGAAGCGAAGTGACACTACGGCGGGAGCTAGAGAAGCTCAGAGATCTCTCTTCCTTGTTGAATTGAAGTACAATCCCCATCCCACACGATTGAGAATCAGCTTACCAAGCCGCATCAATGTTGCAGCTGACTCTAGCTGGCTCAATAGGGGGAGCGAGGTAGGAGGGGGCGTAGCCGTAGGTGCTTTACGTACTTGTGCTTCTTGCCAAACTCTAGTATCTGAGAGAGCCTTCGTCATGACATCTTGTTCAGAGAAAACAGTGTTGGAGAAGATCCTGTGATTGCGCGCCGTCCATAGATTCCAGCAAATCCAAGACGAGAGGGAAGCTGTGGATATTCCTGTAGGGGGAAGACACACCTGGGACGCGAGTGTTGATAGGAAGTCGAGAATGTGCACTGTGTTGAGGTGGTTCTGGTGCCGCAGTGGAGCCAAGTTCCAGGCTGCCCTTGCAAATTGGCAATCCCGGAGAACATGAGTAACTGTTTCCGGTGCGCCATAGATTTTGCATCAAAAATCCACTTGAATTCCTCTTCTCACAAGTTTCACTCCTACCGGTAATGCTTCGGCAGCCGCTTTCCAGAGGAAATGTTTAATTTTGGGCATTGTGCGTTGCTTCCAAATATTCTACTGCCAGTCAAAGGCACGATGCCTCTCTGGAATATGCTCAGAGGCGGAGATACCATATCCCGAACGGACAAGGTACTTGCCATTCGTGGCTGGGAGCCAGACCAATTTGTCGACGGGCTTCGTTGTACTGAGGGGGATCAGCCGTATGAGATGTTCGAGCTCTGGCACCGTAGAACAGATATGTGTCCAATCCCAAGTGTTGTGGTCTCGGTCTATTGATAACACCGTATTTTGACCACATTTATGGATCATAATTATGTCTATGCAGGTTTTTTGTTTAACTCTTTTTCAATGGTTTTTAAAGTGTTTTAAATGTTTTAGAGTTTCAAAAGACTTTACAGGAAACTTCGGCAAAAGATATGCAATTTGGAACAAATGAGCAATTTTGGATAAATGCAGACCATCAGAAGTATGACAAGCGATGAAGACCTTCTCAACGTTTGATCACCCCCAAAATTTGAGACAACATAGAGGATCCAATCAGCTTTCTAATTCACTTGGTTTGGAGACAATCTAACGGTTAGATCTTCAGATACTCCCGATGCAAGAATGACAGAAAATGCAGTTCCGGAAGAGAGCCATATGCCGGGACCGCGGCCAACACCCATTTTCCCGCGGGTAGAGCCACCGCGACCGCAGAACTTGGTCATTCCCTTTCCAGACGACTTAATTAAAGCCCAGATCAATTCCTTTCGTTATTTTTGAAGCCCTAAGTGTCCAGGACCACTCCAGAAGCTATAAATACCCTCTTTAGGTCATTCTAAAGGTGGAGACGAATAGAAACACATACTAGAGAGAGAGAGTGTTCGTGTGGAACCCTAGAGGCCGCCGCCGTCGATCCCGAAGAACGAGCCACCGCTGGAGAGCATCATCGCGCCTCACCTGCAACTCTGTTCTTCGTTTTTCTTCCTTCTTTTCTTTAGTTTCCTGCACTCTCAATTTCGTTTATGATGATTTGTTACAATATGTTTGAGTAGTTACCCAGTTGGGTTTAAAGGGATTGTTCAAAGGGAATTTCATGTGTCTTTGCTTATGAATCGATAGATTTAGGATTTATAATCTTCTAGATATTCTTCGTTTGCCTTTAATCTTACTGCGTGATTCTTTGCTGGCTACTTAGAAGCCGATCTGATATGATATGTTGCGAAAGTTTTCATTGATTGTCTGAACTAGGGTGAAACGAGCAATTCTTCTATAGGAGTGGAAACCTACCTGTAGTTGAGTTGTGAATATTGATGAGTCTTGTTCTGCTATTGCATCTTCTCCCTTCCAGGATCAGAGTGGAAACCTACTGATCAGGATTGCGAGAGATAGTTGTTTAGTGCTACGAAAGTAGGCTATTCATACTTCCGTGCCTCGAGTTCTAGAACATACGTAGTTGATTACCTTTATCACTTGTTTAAAATAGACATAGCCTAGTCCATGAATCCCTGCAAAATCCCTTGAGCCCCAACATTTGTCTTTAATTGTTTACAACCTTAGATTTCCATTATGCTTTTATTCGCTTGTTACTTGCTTTCATTCATAGCCGATTTTTACTTGCCTGCACTTGATTTCGTTTTTATTGGCTTTTACTTGTTTAGCTTTCTAGTTTAGATTTAGTGACAACCAAAAACCCAAAACCAAACCCAAAACCTTTTTAGTTCTAATCTGATTTAAGCGTTGCAGTGAATTCGTACTGAAACAACTAAGTCTCTGTGGATCGATACCCTAAGTACTACAGCGCACATCTGTGCACTTGCAGACATTTAGGGGTTATAAATTTAAAACCTGAAGCTTAGTAAAACAAAACCAACAACCCCACTTTTGCTCGCATCAAGTTTTTGGCGCCGTTGCCGAGGAATACCTGCTGGGTATCTTCTATCGCGGTATAACTCCAGAGTTACGACACTCTTTCGACACAGCAAGTAATGGAGATTTATCAACTAGATCTGTAGAAGATGCTCACGTTTTCATTAAAAATTTCGCAAACAGCATCCGAAATCAAGTAACTTTTGGTAATTCTGCACTTCCTGAGAAGAAAGAAGAAATTTCGGAAGTTATGAAGTGTCTCCATCACATAATGAGTCATCTTGGATTGCAACAACAAAACAAGGCGCACAATACGTGTAACTTTGACGGTTGGGACAACCCAATGGATTCTTATGATCAAGGGATGGTTAACACTGCAGAAGTCTATCAAATTCAAGATTTTCCATTCGTTTCTGATCACCGCGGGTCCATTCATCCGGACCGCGGCAAAACATGCTTTCACCGCGGTCGTGATGATGCTGACTGCGGCCAAGACCTGTTTCACCGCGGTCGCAAGCCTTCTGACCGCAGGAAACCGTCTTCTGAACTTGCCTGGACACCACCTTCCGAATCAATCTTGGCTATTCAATCTAATCATGTTCCATATTCTAGTTTTCCCTCTTCTGAAGCCGAAAACCTAAACAAAAAGATTCTAGAGCTTGAAAAATATAGGTCTCAAGAGATTAGTGATCTTAAATCTGAGCTAAAAACAATGCAAAAGGATTTCAATAAAAAATTTTCCACCCTCCTTAGCCTGATGATCAAAACTAATTCTAAAAACTTAGAAAATTCTGAAGAGGAGTCAAGTGAAAAATCTTTCGAAAGCTCAAGTGAAGCAGATCCCTCTGATCATGTGAAAGCTATCACACTTAGGAGTGGACTAGCTTACAAAGAGCCTGAATTTCCTAAATATCCCGAAGATGAGGAAAAGGGTAAGGAAAAGGAGAAAGAAAGAAAAAGAATCACGATTGAAGATGGAGAAGAAGTAAGAGAAGATTCATCCCAGGAAATCCTTGGAGAAGACCCAATTCCACCTCCACCAACTCGTGTCTATAAACCTAAACCTCCATATCCTAGAGCCTTAACCCTAAGAAAGAGAAAGAAAAAGCTAAGCTTAAAGAGCTTGTTAAAAGTGAGATTACCTTTCGTAGAAGCTTGTGCTATGATTCCTGCTTTAAGAAAATACATGAAGGGTATTCTAACAAATTCTTTAACTCTTGAAGAAGGCGTTATGATGATAACCCATGAATGTAGTTCTATCCTGCAAAGCCGAATCCCTGAAAAGAAAAACGATCCTGGAATCTTTGTACTTTCATGCACCATCAATGATGTAGCTTTTGAGCGTGCTCTCTGTGATTTAGGATCTAGCACAAACATGATGCCTCTTTCAGTAGCAAAACGTTTAGGACATCACACTTTCAAGCCCACTAAAATTTCTATAGTACTAGCTGATCGTTCTGTTAGACAACCCGTAGGTATCCTTATAGATGTTCCAGTAGAAATAAAAAAATGTTCCATCCCCACCGATTTCGTAGTTCTAGAACTAGAAAGAGAACCTAAGGATCCACTTATTCTTGGAAGACCATTCCTATCTACAGCCGGAGCCATAATCAATGTTCCTGAAGGAAAAATCGACCTTCATCTAGCCGGTCTAGTTATGCAATTTGACATGAACAAAATTTTCGAGAAACCGACTCTGGATGGCAAAATTTGTTGGGATGATGAGTTAGACGGAATTATTGAGGAAGTCTATGAAGATCTGCTTTTAGACGACCCTTTAAGTATCATGCTTTCACCCGCAAAAGATGAACGCAATTTCCTTGAAGAAATTTTAAGTGAATGCACATGTATGCTTGATAAGTCCGAAACTTATAGGAAACCTCTACACTATCTAGATCTTAAGGACCAAACAAACATTCTTACACCTCCTAAAGACACTGCTGCAGCAATTAATGATCCTTGGAGCGAGCTTAAAGCCCCTAAAGTCGAGCTTAAACCTCTTCCCGTCGGATTTAAGTATGTTTTCCTTGGACCAAATTCTACTTGTCAAAATAAACTCTGGTTTGACAGAAGAAGAAAACACAATGCTGTTGACTGAGCTGAGAAAGCATAGAAAAGTCTTAGGATATTCACTTGATGACATACCTGGAATCTCTCCCGATCTTTGTATGCACAAGATAAATCTAGAGGATAATGCTAAAAACTCAATTGAAAGTCAAAGGAGACTGAACCCTAATCTCATGGATGTTGTCAAGAAGGAGATTATGAAGCTTTTAGAAGCTGGAATAATCTTTCCTATCTCAGATAGCACTTGGGTTAGCCCAGTTCATGTTGTTCCGAAGAAAGGAGGAGTCACTGTCATTAAAAATGATAAAGATGAAATGATCGCTACAAGAACAGTAACTGGACATCGTATGTGCATCGATTACCGGAAACTGAACGCAGCAACTAGGAAATATCATTTTCCACTTACCTTCATAGATCAAATGCTAGAAAGATTAGCAAATAACCCTTCCTATTGCTTCCTTGATGGATACTCCGGATTTTTCCAAATTCCTATTCGCCCGGAGGATCAAGAAGAAACGACATTCACTTGTCCATATGGCACGTTTGCTTACCGACGTATGCCTTTTGGATTGTGTAATGCACTGCTACCTTCCAGCAGTGCATGATGTCGATCTTCACAGATTTTATTGAGGATTTCATGGAAGTATTCATGGACGATTTCTCTGTCTATGGATCTTCTTTTGAAAAATGCTTAGGCAACCTTGGTAAAGTTCTGCAAAGATGTGAAGATAAGCATTTATTATTAAATTTGGGAAAAATGCCACTTCATGGTACGAGATGGAATCGTGCTCGGGCACAGGATTTCCGGAAAAGGTATTGAAGTTGACAAAGCTAAAATCAAGGTCATGAAAAGCCTACAACCACCCACAAACGTAAAAGGAATCCATAGTTTCTTAGGACACGCAGGATTCTATAGGCGCTTCATAAAAGATTTTTCTCAAATAGCTAGACCTCTTACGCGTTTGCTTTGCAAGGAAACAAACTTCAAGTTCGATAATGAGTGCTTAGCCGCGTTTCATAAGATCAAAGAAGCCCTTGTCTCCGTTCCAGTCGTGCAAGCACCTGATTGGGAACTCCCATTCGAAATAATGTGCGATACAAGTGACTATGCAGTCGGAGCAATGCTTGGCCAACGAAAAGATAAGAAACTGCACGTAATCTACTAAACAAGCAGAACTCTAGACGAAACTCAATGAAATTATGCAACAACAGAGAAAGAACTTCTAGCTGTCATATTTGCATTTGAGAAATTCTGTTCTTATCTCGTAGGATCTAAGGTCAAGATCATACTGATCATGCTGCAATCAAGTATTTAATGTCTAAGAAAGACGCTAAACCTTGATTGATAAGATGGATCCTCCTACTGCAAGAATTCGATATCGAAATTCGAGATCGGAAGGGAGCAGATAATGGAGTTGCAGACCATCTTTCACGAATTCGAGTTGAAGAAAGATTGTCCTTAAATGACAGTTTGCCAGAAGAAAATATCTATGCAATAGATAATACCCCACCAATGCCAATACCACACCACCACATCAACTCATGCGACAAGCAGATGCTTTCAACACCCCATGGTTTAGACACATAGCGAATTACCTAGCAGCTGATGTAGAACCACCACAATTCTTTGGTTATAGGAAGAAAAAGATTCTGAAAGACATAAGACATTATTTTTGGGATGAACCCTATCTCTATAAGAGATGTGCTGATGGGTTATTCCGAAGATGCATGGCTGAAGAAGAGATGGAAGGAATTTTATTCGGATGTCATAGCTCATCTTACGCAGGACATTTCGCAAACTTCAAAACCGCTTCAAAGATCTTACAAGCAGGTTTTTGGTGGCCTACTTTGTTCAAAGATACTCAAGCTTAAATATCGCGATGCGATAAATGCCAAAGGATGGGCAACATAAGAAAAAGGAATGAGATGCCTCAAAATTTTATTCTCGAAGTCGAAATTTTCGATGTCTGGGGAATAGATTTTATGGGACCATTTCTTACTTCTTTTGGGAACCAATACATCTTAGTAGCAGTAGACTACGTCTCTAAGTGGGTAGAAGCAGTCGCTAGCCCCACCAATGATGCAAAAGTCGTTATGAAGCTTTTTAATTCTGTGATATTCCCGTGTTTTGGAGTTCCTAGAATTGTGATAAACGACGGAGGATCGCATTTCATCAACAGAGTTTTCGAGAATCTTCTTAGAAAGAATAGAGTTATACATAAAGTTGGTTCTCCATACCATCCCCAAACCAGCGGTCAAGTAGAAATCTCAAACAGAGAAATCAAGTCGATTTTGCAGAAAACAACTGCAGTTCATTGCAAGAATTGGTCTACCAAGCTTGACGATGCATTATTGGCATACCGAACAGCATTCAAAACACCATTAGGAACAACACCATTCAACCTAGTTTCACTACAAGAAAACAATCGTTTTCCAACGGTCCATTACGATGGTTTTTAAATCGTCGCAAATTTACAACAATTTTACGACGATCTTACGTCTAATTTAAAAACCGTCGTATATAAAAATCGCCGTAAACTCGACGTACAATTTACGACGAATTACGACGATTATACATCAATAACGAGAGATTTGCTAGTAAATGTAAAATCGTCGTAAATTCGTCGCAAAATTACGACGAATATACGACGACTACATTTCGATGTACATATTACGACGATTGTACGTCGAAAAAGGAGTTAGGTGAAAAACATTTAAAACTTGTTTACCTAACAATTGTAGATGAAAAATTTTATCGCAAAATCGTCGTAAACTCGTCGTAATATCATTGTTGAATGTAAAACCGTCGTAAAAGCGTTGTAAAGCCCGAATTTTCCTATAAATAGATCTTCATTCCTTCATTCAATCACAACACATCATCATTCAAACATAAGAGCATCTTCATCTTGGAGACCCATTGTAGGTCTCTTAAATTTTAGTATAGTGTTGTAAATCCTTATATATTGGGTTGTCCATTGCTGAAAACCCGAATTAAGAGTTATATTACTTTGAATCAAAGAAGTAATAATATTATAAGGTTAATTTACTTCATTCACGTGGCTAGACGTGACACAAGAGACCACCTCCTTTATTGTCTAATCAATAAAAAGAGATAGTATTTTGAGTTTATTTTCAAGATGTCTATATACGAGCTAAGAAGTTGGATGTATATGCGTAAAGATTCAGATGGGGCGTTGACAGAAGAGTTCAAGAACGGGTTAGAAATATTTATGTATCAGGCTACAAATATGGAGAGAACGAAAGATAGTGGGAAGATGTTTTGTCCCTGTTTGAAATGCAAGAATACGAGGTATACACTAACCAAAACCGTGTGGACGCATTTATTAAATAGAGGGTTTATGCCGCAATATTTTGTTTGGTATCTACATGGAGAAGGATATGGCAGTAATACTCATGGGAATGCTGGTAGTAGTAGTAATTATCAAAGTCATGTTGATATTGATGAATCGAATTATGGTCATCAGCCTAATCAGTATCAATATGACCAAAGTGTAGATCATGATAGGATGCACGAAATGGTGACTGATGCATTTCATGAAACGCATACGGGTAATGCTGTTGAGGAACCTAATGTAGATGCCAAACGATTTTATGATTTGTTAGACAATGCTAATCAGCCAATCTACGAAGGATGTAGAGAAGGCTTGTCTAAATTATCGTTGGCAGCTAGGATGATGTCAATTAAAACAGATCATAACCTGGCTGAGGTTTGCATGGATGATTGGGCTGATCTTCTGAAGGAGTATCTACCGGAGGATAACTTGGCAGCGGGAACATACTACGAAATTCAGAAGTTGATTTTTAGTCTTGGTCTACCTTCTGAGATGATAGATGTATGTGTTGACTATTGTATGATTTTTTGGAAAGACGATGATCAGCAAGAAGAATGTCGATTTTGCCATAAACCAAGATACAGGCCTCAAACTGGTGGGCGTAAAAGGATACCGTACCAACGTATGCGGTATCTCCCTATAACTGATAGGTTAAAACGGCTTTATCAATCTGAAAGGACCGCTGCATCAATGAGATGGCATGCGGAACATACACAAGTAGATGGAAAAGTTGTTCATCCATCAGATGCAAAGGCATGGAAACACTTCCCGATGATACAGAAGAAGAAGGTGATGATGATTTTGCTGAAACTGATGATGACGATTTGGCGGAAGAAGACGGTGATGGTGATGAAGTAATAGAGGAAGATGAATCTGATTGAGTTTCATGCATTGTATTTAGTGAATGTTTGTTATTATGTAATTTGTAATTTTGTTTGTTTGAATTTTTTTAAAACCATAAAATTCGATTTTACGACGGTTTTTCTAAACCCTAAACCCTAAGTCTAGGTTTTTAGCCCTTAATGAATAGGGTTTCAACATTACGACGTCTTTACGACGAACCATCGTAAAATCGTCGTAAAGTTACGACAGTTTTACGACGAATACACTATTTCGTCGTAAAAGCGTCGTAATGTTGACATCCAAGAATTTGAATATTTTATATCTTATTGGTTGTAAGGTATTTCACAATTGTTTTTGATTGGTTATCTTATTTTATATGAAATGCTATCAATCTGATCAAAATCAAAAATTTGAAAAAAAACATACATATTTACAAGTTCATGCATGTTTTCGAAAATGTTAAGTGAAAGGTTATATATTAAATTACGGAATTTCATTTTTTACTATCTCATGTCATAAATCCATCATACATGCAAAGTTGTAAACCTTTTATTATATGTTAGGATACAATAACCTTTGCATTGTTATTTATGCAATACCCCATTTATAAGATTTAGGGTTTACTCACTTTTTTAAAACATTGTAAAACCGTCGTAATATAATCGTACATTTACGACGATTTTACGACGATTATACCCAAAACCGTCGTAAAACCGTCGTACCGTTTGCACCGGATAGACTCTTGATCCGAGGTACGAAATTATAAATGTTTAGACGTTACGACGATTTTACGACGGTTTTGGGTTTAATCGTCGTAAAACCGTCGTAAATTTACGACGATTTTACGACGATCACATCACGACATGTGTCGTGTCATGCAGTGGACCGACTGTTATACAACCAAATCGTCGTAAAACCGTCGTAAAGTTACGACGATTTTATGACGATCACAAAATCTATATAAGGGACGCGAGGTTTTCCCTTTCGTCGCTCATTCCTCTCTTGCCCCTCTCTCTCTATAAATCTCTCTCTCTCTAAAAACTAAATCTCTCCCTCACTCCCTACTCTCCCGACCAATTAATTGTAACTTTTTTTTAAAAAATAATTTCATTACATATTATTTTAGATTTAGGTTCGGAATTTAGATTTAGATTCGGAATTTAAATTTAGGTTTCGGAATTTAGATAGGCCCGGATTTTGTAAATTTTAATAAATATTTGAAAAATTAGTAACAAATTTTTTAAAATTTTGTAGATTCTGTCTCGATGGCTCCTCGGGCTAAGAGATTTCACTACCGACAGCTCGTCGATTCTGACGGTACGGCCCCGTCTACCTCGGTGAACGGATCAACCATCCCGGAGTCCTTGGGAACACAACAGACGGTTTCCCAACCGATCGTTGTTCCGCAGCCGGCACCGCCTCCACCACCACCAGCCGAACCAGCGGCTCCCGCACAGGCCGAGCCTGAGGCTGATCCGATCCCGCCTGTACAGGATCTTCTGGCGCAACCCGGTCGTCGGACCATGAACAAACTCGACCCGGATCGAGCCCCCGGCACCTTTTGGTACGTTATTTTTTGCCTATAATATTTTTAAATTAATTAATATTTATTCTTATATATTTGATATTAATTAACTTTTGCTCTTTCCATTTAACTAGGTTTACGACCGACAATGCAGTCGGTCGTAACGTTGCGGATATCATCAAGGGGTTTTTCGTACAACCCCATACCAGCTGGAAGAAGGTGGATCAGGCCACACTTGACACTTGGTTCAAGTGTTTTGCGGTAAGTAATTTACCATTTCCTTTAATTTTAATTTTAAATTTTAACTTTTTACAATAATTACTAACTTTTTTTTTTCCTAGCAAAACTGGCATTGGGAAACATCCACACACGGACGTGTGGAGACGGCCTTCAAGGAGAAGGTCAAATTCCGCCTCAACAACACCGTTTCCGACTGGAAACAGAAATGGGAGGTCGACGGCGACAAGGCCAAGCCGGCGCCTATGTTCAATACCGTCTGGCGGAGCCTTGTCCAGTACTGGTTGGATCCGCACAACCAGACTACGGCCGCCAAGTGTTCCAGATCTAGGTAAGTCGTAGTTAATTTCAATAATATTTACATTATTTTTTTTTCTTATAATAGATTCTAATCAAAATATTTTTCAGGAACGCTACTGACGATGCGGGAAATCGGAAGAACGTCCCGCACACTTCCGGCTAGATTACTTTTGCCGGAAGACGGCTTATGATGGTAAGTAAATTAAAATCATTAATTTTTTTTGTTTTCAAATAATTAACTCTTATTTCTTGATACTAATTATTTTTTTCATTTTGATTTTGTAGGTCGAAGATAACGGAGGAGAACTTCCTCCGATGACGAAGGTTTTCGCCGAGACGCATAAAAAGCGTAACGGCGAATTCACGGATCCTCGGGCGGAGGAGATTTACAACGCCGCCTATGCGGCGATCGAGGAGCGACAGACGCAGCTGACTCAGGGGGCGCGTCAAACGTCTCCCGGAGGTAGCTCGGTCCAATCGACCCCGGCGCTGACGGTGGCGGAGATGGACCAGATCTTCGAAGAGGTAATTGTAATTACTATTTTTAATTAATGTAACTTTAGTTTTAAATTATATTTCTCACCATAATGGTTTTAAATATTTATAGGTTGCCCCAAAGAAAAAGGGGCGGGTATTAGGGATGGGGTCCATCCGTGATACCCCGACAGCTACGGCGACTGGTCACGTCCGGGTCCCGGATCCGGTTATCCGCCAAGAGATCGATCAGATGCGGACCCGGTACGAGACGAGGATCGACCAGCTCTACGGTCTATTCGAGATCATGGGAACCGACAACCCGGTACTCATGGCACAGTTGGACAAGCTGCGAGCTGATGGGGTTGTCGGATCGTCTGCCGCTGGGTCATCCTAGGACGCAACCGCCGGTGCAGACGGACGAGGAGATGTTCCGATCTCTCGGGGTTGAGCCTCCGGAGATCAGGCGCCGGCGGAAGCATCAAACCGAAGATCCGGCAAGGAACACGTCCAGGACGATGGGGAGGAGGCCGGTGACGGGATCGACGGGATCGATTTAGATTTAGATTTAGATCTGTAGGGTTTTTATGTAAATTAAAATTAATTTTAATTTCAAATTTTCATAAATTTTAAATTGTAAATTATTTTTTTTATTTAAATTTAATTCGAATTTTTTTTTTTAATTTTCAATTATATTAAATGTCATATAATCGTCGTAATAGATTTATTCAAACCGTCGTACATTCGTCGTAAATATTACGACGAATTTACGACTACAATGTACGACGACAAATACGACGATTATACGTCCGAGAGTTACGACGATTTTACGACGAAATGAAGAAATACTTTACGATTGATTTACGACGATTTATGCGTCGTACATTTTATGACGATCTTACGTCGACCATTAACGACCACTTAACGACGGTCTAGGCGAAGACCAAGTCGACGCAATTCGATGTAAATTCGTCGTAAATTGTACAACGCATTTACGACGATTTTGTTTCCCTCGACGTTACGACGAAACAAAACCGTCGATTACGACGATTTTACGACGATTTGTCTATTACGACGATTTGTCTATTACGACGATGATTTTACGATGATTTTGAAATCGTCGGTAGTCCGTCGTAATGGCTCTATTACGACGAATTAACGACCATTTCGGCCGTTGTAAAATGATGTTTTTCTTGTAGTGTTTATGGAAAAGCATGTCACCTTCCAGTAGAGCTTGAGTATAAGGCGCAATGGGCTATCAAGGAGATGAACATGAATCTGAAAACGGCTGGAGAAAGAAGACTACTTCAACTTCATGAGTTAAAAGAAATCCGACACAATGCTTACAAAAACTCGAAGATCTACAAGGAGAAGACTAAAGTTATCATGATAAGAAGATTATTCATAAAACTTTTGCTCCTAACGATAACGTTCTTCTTTTCAATTCTCGTCTTAAACTTTTTCCAGGAAAATTACAATCAAGATGGTCTGGACCCTTCACGATAAAGGAAGTCAAGCCATACGGAGCCATTGTCCTGTGGGACAAAACTGGAAACTCATTTACAGTGAATGGACAGCATGTAAAGCCATATCTGGCTGAAGAAAGAGAAGACAAAAGAGAAGTGATGTTTTTGATTGATCCATTATCGGCCAATGATGAGATCAAGGAGTGTCACGACCCCAGTTAAGTCTGATCGAGCAACAATGTCAAGCTAATGACTTGAAACAAGCGCTTAGTGGGAGGCAACCCACTTGGTATTTTATTTATTTCCCTTTGACCTTTATTTTCAATTTCCATTGCTTTGCTTCTGTTTCATTTAATTTCAGGTTTTCAATAAGGAAGAACAAACACAAAAGACGAGCAGCACTCTCCAGCACGATAAGTTCACTTAAACATTTCAACTTTTCTATATTCTTTACCATTCCTTCCGAGATTTATCTCACTGAAGACAGTGTGAAATAAGTCTGGGGAAGGATGTTCATCCGTTACTAATGAAATTTGATTTGTTTTGAGTTTGTTTTGGACACATAAAATTTTTCAAAAAAGTTTCTCAAAATGTTTTTCATAAAATTTTTCAAAAAAAGTCGTTTTTAAAATGTTTTTCAAAAATTTTTCAAACCAGGAACACAATAAACAATACTATGATTAATTAGACCAGTGTGCTTCTACGCTATTTCTTTGTTTTTTGCTCTTTTGTGATTTAGGACTAGACTAGGCGGTAGTTAGAATACTTGCATTACGAAATCCCACTAGAGGACTTCAATTCATGGGAATTCTTTCTGACAGGATATACTAGCTCATTTTATCTGGACTTAATTTTGACATAATTTTCTCATTGAAACATTAGATCAGGGAAACAAATCATACATTCGAGACTCTTTTATCCTTTTACCACTCTTTGTTGATCATGAATGGTTAATTCATCTTTAGCTAGTTCCCCACCGAACCTAACCTCTTTCAAACCACATGCATTCTTGTTTTTCATTGTCCTATGCAAAAACGTCGGAGAGAAAGAGGATCAACGCAATTTTCAGTCACTGAAGACGAAGACCTGCGATTTTATTGGAATGATTCAACAAAAGGAGAAAACTCAGTTTGCCTTGGCAAAACTTCAAAATCTTTGTACAATTTCGTCCCTTAGACTCTCTCTCTATAAAAGGTTATTTCCTCTTTCGTTTGTCTTTAAAAAAAAAAAAAAAAATATGAAGGGAGAGAAAATTAAAACCTTGGAGAGTCTAGGAGGATTGAATTTTATACTTGAGGCAAACTTGATTCGATTTTATGGAGTTTTGGAGATTATCTTTATGATTCCCGGAAAAAATCTAAGTCTGGGGGAACAGCTGTTTACAACAAAGGCGAAAGATTATCCAACCACATTTGGCAAAGGAAAAGTGACTGAAAAACTGCGGTCATCAACAGGTCTTTCTCTCTCTTGCGGTTTTGCATAATATCTTGCATCCTTCAGATCTTCAGGTAACCCTAAACACTTAAGCTCCACCACTTAAACAGCCCTTAATACCAAACGCCGTCTACCCTGAATAATGTCTTTACTGAGAATTCACCATTACACTTAATGAATGTAGAGAGCTAGTTGACTGGAAGTTAGATCTAAGTGTGTAGATTTTCGCATGACGGATTAACGGACTAGTTTCGCTTGTATTTTGGTGAAAATTTTCTACACTAGATTCAAATAGATGTTTCACGATTAGTTATGGTTTAGAAGGACGGTAACTGAGATATTGTTTAGTTCCTGCGATTTTCAAAAACTTATTTCCTGGCTTAATTTTGTTTGAGGACAAACAAAAAGGTAAGTTTGAGGGAGTTGATAACACCATATTTTGACCATTTTTATGGATCATAATTATGTCTTATGCAGGTGTTTTAACTCTGTTTTCAATGGTTTTTAAAGTATTTTCAATGTTTTAGAGTTTCAAAAGTCTTTACAGGAAACTTGGGCAAAAGATATGCAATTTGGAACAAATGAGCAATTTTGGATAAATGCAGACCGTCAGAAGTATGACAAGCAATGAAGACCTTCTCAACGTCTGATCACCCCCAACATTTGAGACAACATAGATGAGCCAACCAGCTTTCTAATGCACTTGGTTTGGCGACAATCCAACGGTTAGATCTTCAGATACTCCCGATGCAAGAATGACAGAAAATGCAGTTCCGGAAGAGAGCCATGTGCCGGGACCGCGGCCAACACCCATTTTCCCGCGGGTAGAGCCACCGCGACCGCGGGTTCACTTTCCAGATGACTTAATTAAAGCCCAGATCAATTCCTTTCGTTATTTTTGAAGCCCTAAGTGTCTAGGACCACTCCAGAAGCTATAAATACCCTCTTTAGGTCATTCTAAAAGTGGAGACGAATAGAAACACATACTAGAGAGAGAGAGAGAGAGAGTTCGTGTGGAACCCTAGCGCCCGCCGTCGTCGATCCCGAAGAAGGAGCTGCCGCTGGAGAGCATCATCGCGCCTCCACTTGCAACTCTGTTCTTCGTTTTTCTTCCTTATTTTCTTTAGTTTCCTGCACTCTCAATTTCGTTTATGATACTTTGTTACAATATGTTTGAGTAGCTATCCAGTTGGGTTTAAAGGGATTGTTCAAAGGGAATTTCATGTGTCTTTGCTTATGAATCGATAGATTTAGGATTTATAATCTTCTAGATTTTCTTCGTTTGCCCTTAATCTTACTTCGTGATTCTTTGATGGCCACTTAGAAGCCGATCTGATATGATATGTTGCGAAAGTTTTCATTGATTGTCTGAACTAGGGTGAAACGAGCAATTCTTCTATAGGAATGGAAACCTACCTGTAGTTGAGTTGTGAATATTGATGAGTCTTGTTCTGCTATTGCATCTTCTCCCTTCCAGGATCAGAGTGGAAACCTACTGATCAGGGTTGCGAGAGATAGTTGTTTAGTGCTGCGAAAGTAGGCTATTCATACTTCCGTGCCTCGAGTTCTAGAACATACGTAGTTGATTACCTTTATCACTTGTTTAAAATCGACATAGCCTAGTCCATGAAACCCTGCGAAACCCCTTGAGCCCCAACGTTTGTCTTTAATTGTTTACAACCTTAGATTTCCATTTTGCTTTTATTCTCTTGTTACTTGCTTTCATTCATAGCCGATTTTTACTTGCCTGCACTTGCTTTCATTTTTACTTGTTTAGCTTTCTAGTTTAGATTTAGTGACAACCAAAAACCCAAAACCAAACCCAAAACCTTTTTAGTTCTAATCTGATTTAAGCGTTGCAGTGAATTCGTACTGAAACAACTAAGTCTCTGTGGATCGATACCCTAAGTACTACAGCGCACATCTGTGCACTTGCAGACATTTAGGGGTTATAAATTTAAAACTTGAAGCTTAGTAAAACAAAACCAACAACCCCGCTTTTGCTCGCATCATCTATGAGGTCTGACACCATTAAATCCTTGTTCGCCAGAGTGGCTGGTCCCATAGGGCAAAGAGGCTCTAAAGAGCTAAGCCACGGGTCGTCCCAAACTCTGATCGATTCTCCATTTCCTATCAGCCAGCCCATGCCTCTCCGGAGTACATCCCTTCCTGCGATAATGCGTTCTCCAACCATGAGAAGAGTTCGATGGTGGAGAGCACTCCAAGAAGGGGGTAGAATGGCAATATTTTCCCAATAAAACTCTAGAGACTAGAGCATGCGGATGGGATAAAAGCCGAGCGACGATTTTAGCAAGGAGGGCATCATTAAAGCACTTGATATCCCGAAAGCTCAATCCGCCTGCATTAATCGGGTGAGTGAGGCGATCCCATGAAACCCAGCTCATCTTCCTGCGATCCACCTTTTCTTCCCACCAGAATCTAGTGAGGACTGATTGAATTTGTTTGCAGAGAGATTTCGGGAGTTTAAAACAGGACATGGAATATGATGGCATGGCTGAGAGGACAGACTTAAGCAAGACTTGCTTCCCAGCAGCAGAGAGAAATCGAGAGGCCCAACTGTGGGAACGTTGTCGTATCCTATCCACTTGATTCGCAAAGATGTCTATTTTCTTCTGGCAAAAGTTTTCAGGAAGACCTAAGTATTTCCCTGCTCCACCCTCGTTTTGGATACGAAGAATCCTTTTTGCTGTGTCTCGCAGGTACCGAGGGGTCTTAGCTGAGAACTTGATCAAGGATTTGGCGAGATTGATGCATTGTCCCGAAGCAGCCTCATAGCGCCGGAGGATAGATGCCAGGATCGAGCAGCTGGTAGGATCAGATCTGCTGAAAAACATAGTATCATCTGCAAAGAGAAGATGGTTGACTTGAGGGCTGTTTCTGGAGACACAAATTCCAACTAGGGATCCATCTTCTTGTGCCTTCCGATATAATCCTAAAAGTACCTCAGTACAAATGATGAATAGATACGGTGACAGTGGGTCTCCCTGTCGTAGTCCTCTGGATGAGATCACTCGACCTTGTGGGCCTCCATTGATGAGAAAGGAGTAAGAAACAGTCGTGACACATTCCATGATCCAATTGACCCATCTAGGGTGAAAACTCAAGCGCTCCAAAACAGCTTGAATGAATCCCCATTCAATCCTGTCGTATGCCTTGCTCATGTCAGTCTTAACGGCCATGAAGAATCTCTTTTTTTGCTTCCGATGTCCTAAGGTAATGCAATGTCTCATGGGTGATGAGGACATTGTCCGAAATTGCTCTATTAGGGACGAAGGCCGACTGAGTTTCAGCAATGATGGATGGGAGGATGCCCTGAAGGCGCTTGGTCAGGATCTTTGCAATAATCTTGTAGTAAACATTGCAAAGCGCAATCGGGCGGTAGTCTGATACTTTGGAATTAAACGAACATGGGTTTCGTTCTGTCGGAGTGGGAAGGAACCAGATATGAAGAACTCTTGGATTTCTTTGACAACTTCGGGTCCAATAATAGGCCAGTAAGTGTGAAAGAATCCAGCAGAGAATCCATCTGGTCCAGGAGCCTTACTCGGGTGAATGGCTCGTACAGCTGTATGTACCTCCTCGGCGTTGGAAATCTGGATGAGGCGATCATTAGTTGCCTCATCAATTTGGGGCTCCAGTACATCTCGGGCCAGAGTGGAGCCTGAGCCGTCCTGAGAAGTGAAGATGCTCTGAAAATAGCCCGAGATGATACACGCGAAGTCATGTTCTTCATGGAAGGTGGATCCTGTATCGTCTTCTAGAACAGAGAACCTATTACAGGTCCTATGGTTGCGAGTAACCGCATGGAAATATCCAGTGTTACGATCTCCACTCTGTAGCCGAAAAATGCGACTTCTCTGTTTCCAGAATTGCTCTTCTACTTGATAGACATGTTCAAGAGTCGCTGTGCATCGTCCAATCATCTCAGGATCAGGGACATCTGCTGAGAGGGCTCTCTCTAATTCGCCCTGTGTATCAGAGATGAGCTTTGCACTGTTCAAATTTTGGCCTTTGACCCATCTAATAATCTCGCATCGACAGTCCGAGATCTTAGCAAATACTGTGGATCTGTCTGCCTCATTCCATACTCGTCCTATCAGCTCCATAATTTCCTCTTTCTCGCGAAGTCGATTGTCAAAACGAAAGATACCTTTGCGTTTGATTCTCGAGTCGTCGAGGAAAGTAACTAAGAGGCGATGGTCTGAACCCTCAAAGCGAAGGTATTCTGATATCCCGGAGGGAAAATCCTCTACCCATGCATCGTTTGAGACAGCACGGTCCAGTCTTGCTCTAACGAAGTGATCCGTAACGCATACCTTGCCAGGACAACGGATTACCAGAGAAATTGACGTCCCATAGTCCGTTTTGAGATATGAAGCTCCTAAAGTTGAGATATGAAGCTCCTAAAGCTCCAAAAGTTGAAATTTTATGGTTGATGTATTTAGAATTGGTAAATAATAACTTTTGGAAGTTGAATTTTTCTCATAAACATATAGAACTTTGTTTTCATTGATTAGTCGCGAGCATAGTCTTCTAGAAAGCTAGATAAATTCAGTGACATGTAGTTTGAATTGGATCATTACGTCTATTGATTCAGTGATTTGATTCAAAGATACACGTATAAATACAAATTTACCACGGGTTAAAACAAAACAAAATTACCACGGTATCATATTATTTTGAAAAATTAATGAAGGATACAGAGATTGATTAGATTCATTTATTAATATATATATATATATATATATATATATCTGTCTTGGTTTATATTTCCTCGCATGAATCGTGAGCATTAATTTTTAGAGGATATCGTTCATAAGTTTGAACGATTTTTAAACATGACAATTGAAGTCGCGATGTGTAGCAGTAATTTTGAATTTTTTTTTTGCTAACTAGGTTTGAACGATTTTTAAAACATGACAACTGAAGTCGCGATGTGTCAAAGAAAAACATAATCTTTCAGCATATAAGATTTTGATACGTGTTTTGTTTATGCAATTTATTAAAACTAGTGAATTTGTTTACGCCTTGCGTGGGCTGATATAATATTTTTATTTGGATTTTTTTTGTTATTTATCCAACTAATACTTCACATGTAGCCTGCCGGAGGTGTGGTCCGGGGCTCATTCTCGACCAGCTCGGTATAATGGATGTAGGAAAAGGTAAAACATTTAGCTCGGGCTCTTTTTGCAAGACTATCCGCCCAGATGTTTTGACTCCTGGGAATATGAGATAAAGCAAATTCCGAGATGCTTTCTCGAAGAATACGGAAGGTTTCCAGCTCTGACATGAAGGACGGCCAATCCGCAGGAGCTTCAGACATGCTTACAAGATCCGAACAGTCGGTCTCAAAGAGAACTGAAGAAAATTGCCTTTCTCTCAAACATGACATAGCCCATAAGAGACAATTCATCTCAGCGTGAAGAGCGGAGAGGCTTCTGCGGCATCCCTGTTGTCCATAAATCTCTTTTCCCATGCCATTCACAATGCTCCACCCGAGGCCGCTAACCGGTCCGTAGTCAATCCAAGAGGCATCAATCCGGCAAATCGGGATCCGCAAAACCTCAGGTGAAGATGTCTGGGACAGAGGGGAAGCCGAGGTCCCACCAATTCTGTCTTCTTCATCTTCGGGTTGGTTTGCGATTCTCCAACTCTCCGCTTCCACCTTTGCGTGGAGCAGGGTATCTTCCGGGGAAATTTATTTTCCGTTGAAGATCTTGTCGTTCCTTGCTTTCTAAATGTACCATAGGATCGAAGGATATACATCCTTTTTTGGATCTGTCATTCCTAACTCTTTTGTTTTCCAAAAGAGAAAGCTCATATTTTGGTAAATAGAGATACTCGGGAAGAAGCCCGGAAGGGACGGAAAGTCTGATAGCGCCCAGAGTTGTAAGGTCGGAGGACATAGAAACAACAGATGATTGATAGACTCCTCAGGATCCCCGCAGCAGGGACACCGCTTGTCAGAGCCCATATGTCGATATGTGAGATTATGGCATGTAGCAATGCACCCTGTCAAAGATTGCCACATAAAGTGTTTCATTTTTCTAGGAGTACGGACTTTCCATACATGCCTTTGGAAGGCCGTAATACTCGGTTCCAGCACCGCTCCAAATGGTTGATAATTTTTTTTATTTGGTTGTTTGAAAATTTAATAGTAGTTTGGATTCATTTGTTTTTTATTTTATATTGTTTAGCATATTTGTTTGTTAGATTTCTTTATATTTTAATGTTTGAAGACATGACCGTAAAAACAGTGTAAAAGCAAGTAGGTAAAAACATATTAATATTCAAATAATTTAGTTTAAATAGTTTTGAGATTTTTGGATCACTGTTCTATGTATTTTAGACGTAGTTTTTTGAAGTATCGTACAAACTTCTTCGAAGAAGAAGGAAGGAGTTAAACAATTTAGAAGGGTGTGAGAAAATTAAAGAGAAGTCGTACATATATAGACTAAAATAATTAAAGTCGAAAAACCCTAATCTAGACATCACAAATACTGTCATTCCATTAGACATTTCATTTCTTGATTTTACATTTTCGTTAGATTTGACTAAATATCGGTTTTATTAGAGAAAATGGTTAATATTTATACTAAATCATAAGAAATCGAAAACCATATAAACATAAGAAACTAGGTGGCTGGCCCGCGCCCTGCACGGGCTGATGCTCTTCAAAAGTTTTTTTAGTTTTGAATGTAATTAGTTTTGAATGTAATACATAAACAGTTTTTTGTGTTTTAAATTTAATATTCGATCCATATTTCGAAAGTTTGTTGAGTAAAAAATGTAATATTCAAACTATAATTGGAAGCTTATAAATTGATTTGTATAATGTTTAATATATATACTTAAAAAAGCATATTATAACAACTGATCATTTACTAATTTTTTAATTCAAACAAACAGAGCTATTCAAAACGTTATCATAGTGAACACTAATTCATAATATAAGAAGATCCAAAAGATAAATCAGTTAAATATAACAAAATTTAAAAGATAAAACAGTTTAAAAATACCAATGACCACCAAAATAATATAACTAATATCCAATGTAATCTAAACATACTTTTAGTAGCAAACAAAACAATCTATTCAAACCAACCGCGAATTTCTATAAATGTTTTCAAACACGTCTTTGTAAACAACATTCATTGTCTTCTTTTGTGCTTTGCCATTCATATCTGTAATAAGAATCTTCAACCCTTGGCGTGATGTAACTCTAGACACGGCGACATAAAGTTGACCATGCGAGAACACTGGCTTTGGCAAATATAATCCCACCTTTTATAGAGTCTGACCCTGACTTTTGTTTATAGTCATAGCAAAAGCTATGGTAATAGGAAACTGCCTCCGGCGCATTCTAAAAGGAAACCTTGCTTTTGGTGGTGACACAAAAATTCTAGGTATGATAACTTTTTTTCCTATTTTCTTCCCGGTTATATGGCTTGCCTTGATTACATTCCTAGCTAACCGAGTAATAAGCAACCTCGTACCATTACACAAACCACCCTTAGGATCAATATTTCTAAGCAACATTATTGGAGCTCCTATCTTTAACTTGAGAGAATGATTTGGCAGCCCTGATACCTTTATACTATTAAGATACTCCTGTGTATAGACGACTTCGTCTATTTTGCTTGTGTCTGAAGTATCAATGCTATCGGCACTAAGGTATTCATGTTCCTCACCTAATAAAAACAATTCAAACTATGTTAGTACTGATATATTTTAATTATAATATAAATACATATTAAAAGGAATTGTGATAAATCATATAACGAAGACCTTTGAGTTCTGATAGCATGAATTCATTAATAACGTCGACATCCTGATTCCGTGGACTGAGTATTGCCTTTTCCTGAAAAAAAACTGGTTCACGAGTGGTTGTGTAAGATTGACCATAAATCTCCGAGACTATTCTCTTAACAGGATCACCTTCTCCGCTTATCAGCAAATCCGCTGGAATTTCTAATTCATCTTCTATGGTATCATGAATATTTAGTTTTCCATCACCAATATCCAAGATCCACTTGGCGAATTCTTCAATTTCTTTATTATTAAAATCATTATCGCCACGAAGCAGTCTCATATTTGTCTTTAGCTGCAGAACTTTGCAATCAGACCAAATATGAGAAGAATTCACAGTTGCCAATATAGTCTCTGAGCTATTGCCTCCGACAATAACAGGGAGTATTTGTCAAAAGTCACCACCCAAGACAACGACCTTTCCACCAAAGACCTTATCACGCTTTAGTATATCACGCATAGTCCGATCCAATGTCTCAAAACAATGCTTGCTCATCATCGGAGCCTCATCCCATATAATAAGATCGGCTGCTTCAATCAGCTCTGCTTGGTGTGATCCAGAACTCACATTACAGAATGTATACTCGTTCACAACTATGGGTATTCCAAACTGAGAATGCGCTGTTCTTCCTCCCTCTAATAACAATGCTGCAATGCCACTTGATGCAACATTGAGAACTATTTTTCCTTGAGAACGAAGAGCAGCGCCTAAAAGCCTCCATAGGTACGTTTTACCTGTCCCACCATATCCATAAACAAAAAACATTCCACCGATACCTCTTGTAACTGCATCCATTATCTCATTGTAGATATCCATTGTTCATTGGTTATTGTTGAAAACAACTTGACATGATCGTTTGCAAGTTTTGCACGATCGTATGATTTCTCATCCCGAATTAGATGATTTGATTTCTTATACTTTCCAATATCATCAGGGACTGGCATCTCTCCTTTATAGTCGGATAATGAATGACCATTTCTGCGCATATACTTCTCTATATCTGATAAACGAAGATTCTTATATTGGGCTTCAGTCAACACCAAACCTAGATATACAAATAAGTCTGTTAGCAACTAAGATAATGTGAATCTTGTAAAATAGTTTAAAATTTCAAATCCATCTTACCTGGGTCATTCTCTTCACGCCTTTTCTGATATAAGAAATCCTCGGTTAATATTTTCCAAGTTGCATTCCAGACGTTGATCGGAACTGCTACACTACTCGAAAGAAGCATTATAGCAAAAAGTTTACGAAGAAACTTTCCAGTTCCCCAAAAACTGGCCTCTTTAATTCCTTCGATGTATTCTTTATCATCGTCTAACAAACCAAGCGCAAAGCATGCTTCTCGGAAGGAAGAGTATATAACACCATTAACCTTTTTTAAGTCATCAAAACTCTCAGGGCCCTTGACTATATTGAGAAGAATCGCAAATGATATGCGTCTTCAGCGGAAGGTGAGACATACACCAGTCTGCCTATGGCAAAACCTTGTTTTCGTATCCTCCATTGCCGCTGCTTTGAGATCCAGACGAATTATGTTGGGAAATCAGCATATGTTAGCTCCTTTGCCAAGGCAAGTTTCTTGTTTGCCTCCATCCACGCTATAAATTGTGACTGACCTACCGATGCCTTGTTTAAGACTTGGTCAACGCTCTCTCCTTCGTGATATATACACATTTGTTTACCAGGCAAATGAAACGAAAGTTGCATTACTGCCGTGGTTCGGTACTGTGTAGGAATCTTTAGAAGCCTCCATGAAGATTCATACGGTGAAATGTATCTAAGAATGAGCAAATCAAACAGAAATAAATAATCTTGTTTTTTTTAAATCATACTTAAGTAATTATTCAAGCGATCTAATCTTAAAATTTAGTTTCGCAAAGTTACCTGCAATTGAAATGTTGCTCAACCTCATCTTGGGATATAACGGGGTTACCGTCTTCATCCTCGATTGCTGCTCTAATGTAATCTGGACCCTTGTTTATATATTTGAATAGGTACTTTATAGACCTGGTTTGGTTGCACCACTCAACGTTAACATGTGCCCGAAAACGCTTTAAGAGATCTGGATTATATGGGACAACATATCGGTTATCACACAAAACACCCCTCTTCAGAATGGTTCTTTGATCCATACGACGTCTATAGATGGGGAAGCCAGCATCATCGATTTTAGTAACTGATCCAGTAGGCTTAGGAAAGAATTTTGTACACCTTTTCTCATGCATACAAACATTTTTTGGATTGTCATCGCCGCATGGTCCATGTATCATCAAGTCTCCAACAATTTCGTACAAAATTGGATCCAAGTCCTTGTCCGGTATCTCTGCTGATATAAATCTATCTATGTCCTCGCCTGTTGGTAGTTTGGATTCGGGTTTCAAGAAAACAACCATGTGGGCATGTGGGAATCCTCTTTTTTGGAATTCAATGGTATACATCGCTGAAATAAAAGTAAAACAATTAGAAAAAGTTAGAAAAACATATAATAAATCGAATTAGTACCTATATGTTAAGTATAAGTTGGCACGATTTATATATTATGACTCTTTACTTATAGTTAATCTTTTTGACATACCTGAGTTAACGTGGCCCATAACGTGATCTTTCGTTAGATAATTCACTAAATTATCGAGCTTCATTTTAAAAATCCTGCAACAAATATCTGGTCGATCCTCGATCTTTAGATCATGTTTTTCCAAAAACCTCGTTATCTCAGGCCATTTTGGATTGCAAGTAATTGTTATGAAAAAATCCGGGTATCCATAGTACTTGCATGTTGCCATCGCGTCTAGATAATGTTTCCTCATGAATCTCTTACTTCCCGTGAATGAAGCAGGTATAAGCACCTTTATTCCTTGTTCAGAAAGATCATTATTGCCACGTTCACCAGATTGTTCAATCTTATCAAAGCTGTCACACCGTAGCTTCTTTTGATTATGCCATATATAACGAAGCCTATTTGATTCTACCATCGTATATGCGTCAACCAGAAACTGCTGATACAATCTCCCAGACATCATAATGATTGGGGATTCTCCATGCCTGTCTTGAATGCGAAATGCGAAAAACTCGCGCATTGTAACGGTTGTGCGTTTCCTCCCAGATGTATCAACATAGCCAATATCAATACCTAATCTAAAACCATCTTCACCATACGGAAACAATAACGGATACTGCAAAGGTAAATAAGCCGGATGCAACTCACTTATACGGTATAAACCTCCAGACTTGCTTTGAATAACGATGTCTCTTTTTTCTGTTAACATATTGAAATCACCAGGTATCAAAGCCGCCACATCGTTCTCAGTAGGTAAGTTATGCGTTCGACCATCAGTAGTTCGGCCACTTGCAAGAACCAACTTAAAACCTTTAGAATTTGGATTCCCAACAAATTGTTCGCGTGCAGTTTTTAAGGCTTTAACGTGAGGATTATGATCATCTAACATCTTCTTCAGAAGCTCCACGATATCTGCTCTCAGCTTCCTCGAATTACCAACATCCCTGAACAGTCATTTTGAAACTATTATTATTTATAAAAATGAAACACTATATTGATATAGATAAATAATAATATTATATTATAATAAAAATCGAAGATTACCCATAAGCATTCATCCTATTTTTAACTTCGTTGATGGTATCATGGATATATAATTGTAGGAAGTTTGGTTGTTTGCCAGGTGCTGGTAACATATCTCCGATCAAATGATAATTTTCACTACACATTTGGAATAAATACGGACCATTACCGTTGTTTATAGTATTATCAACCTTTCCACCAAGTGACGTAAACGAAAACATCATATTGTATGCTCTTATGAATTCACGGAAGTGTTTCCTCGTGTTATCGCGATTATACAATAATTTAACAACGTATTTGGGGGAGGTTTCAATAGCTGAACTTTGCCACTTAGACAGCACATCGTGAAAACTGGAGTAGAAGATAGAGAGTGCTTGTTTATACGTTCTCCAAACCACATTAAAGCATTGCAATAGTCACACATGTAAGATTGATCACCATCATCATAATAACCTATAATTGATTTTACATTTTTAAAATATAATAACTTGTATATATACTAAAAAAGGGAATTTGTTTGGATTTGTACCACTTTCCATCAAGCCAAAACTCGCGAATGAATTATATTCAGGATAATTCGGTGGTCTAGGTTTTTTTTGTCTTGGTCGTCGTTTGTTCAAATTACTTGGCGGAACAGCATCTGAATCTTTATCATCGTCCATGTCCGAATCAGTAGCGACAAAACATAGAACATCATCGACATCAACAGACTCTGTCAATATATCTATAAATTTAGAAAATCAGTTGAAGTTAGTTTCATATATTTAATATAAATTAATATAAAATTGTATTTAATCAACATAACCTTTTGAATTATTTATTGTTGGTAAACCACGCTTCGATCGAATGATATTCAGTCTGTTTTGTCTGGCTATTTTAGCCATACCAACACGTCCAATAGATTCTATATCAATGTATTGATGATAAACTGATTTTGGTAACGTTGGTGCATACGTTTCAGCCCATGAAACGATTGCTGTATTAAGGATGAAAGGTGTTTCAGCGGCATATCAAAAGTAACAATACATGCATTTTTCAAAGAAACAGAAACACTTACGACGATTTGCAACAGGTATCTTAACGACCCTAGGTTTCGTTTTTCTCTTTTTCTTCGGCGACATAGTTTCTGATTAGGTTTTCTTTTTCTTTTTTGTACGATATTAAAATACGTTCATGAGAAACACTATTTAAACATATGTAAGGTTTTCCTATAATTTGTAGGGTTTTCATTTTTTCTTTATTGAAACAAACCTAATTTAACATTTTATGTTTTGTCTTTTTCTGAGTTTAAGTTTATAAAATATTTAATATTAATAGAATAATCGATATCTTAGATACTTTGACGATTTCATGTGTTAATTTATGAAACTATGATAATATTAAAATATAAAATTGCATATATGCACAAACTGTAATATTTCACAATAAAGTAAGTTGTGTTACTTCGCAATTTATATAGAGATTTAAGTACTTGTTTTGAATTTTTCGTTCTTTGAATCAATAACGCATCCTAAAAAAAACAAACCATAAATTCGAATATGCATAAATATCAGTACTAAAGTATATAAAACAAAAAAAGAAAAACCAACATCGAGAATTATAAAAATATCAGTTCGAAGATTTCAAAACGTATGTGTTTGTTCATTGCCGTCTTCCTCTTTTCTTGCTATTACTTTTTTCGTCAACATTAGGCGTTTGAACGGCTGAATCTGAAACTCGTTTTGATACTGGCGATGGTGTCAGTGATGCAACTCTACCTGAGTACCTAAGTTCTAAATCATGTTCGAGGGATCGAATTCCATGATTTTCAAACTTATTCAACATATCTGCATCATCGACAACGATCTCGACTTTATAAGTTTGACGTCCGTTCCTATTCCGATTTTGAAAAGGAGCTTCTTCCCAACCAAATCAGAAAGAGCTCGTGGAAGCACCAAAGTTCTGTCCTGATCAAAATATAAAAAGACATTACACATAAATAAGATAAGATTATATGATAATGTGCACAAAGTATTATAAAATGATATACCTCAGCAACCTCCTCAGCTAAAGTATCTGCTTGAACACGGAGAAATGCGCTAGCGATTTTATCAAACAGTAAGAATCTTATCTCTTCGCCAGACTCGTCGGAAACAACCAACACTAACTTATACCTACGAAAATATGAATATTTGTAAAGCCAAAAATTAAAATTTTTTCTAATAACTGCTTTGAATCAATGAACCATTTACCTGGCTATAACATCTGAGACAGCCTCGCCACATTCTCTACAATCAAATAGCAAGGAATCGTCATCGGTAGAATCAGATTCTATTGGATGAACTGTTTTATCGCAAGTTCTGCATGCAATATAATACCATATATGATTATATTCGACTCGAACAACTGTCGCAGCAGTAACACATTTCATTTCCTACACTCGAAAATAATATGATTTAAATATAAAAAACAGATCATTCTCAAATATATAAAACAAATAATTATTATGTATAAATTTAAAATAAACTTAATAAACACGTACCGTATCGGCATAAACAATACCCTGAATTGTCTTTCTTTCATTTCTATCAAAGAATTCATCTTTCCATGAAATAGACTTAATGGACGATGATTGCACCTTATGTTCATTGGATATCACAAATGTATTGGTTGGCAACCTAACAAAAGTCATTCCTTTTAGTATTCATGATAGCTCTAAAAGTATACACAAACAAACAGATTTCATTACTTACAAAGCTCTAAAATCTTCAATTTGTTTAGAATGTGGATCGAGAAATATTTGTGTTGCGTTGAAAGAGTTTGAAATACTGTAAACTCCTACAAGAAATTAGAAGTAAAGTATTTAAAATTTCTAAAAAACCGTATATGATAAACTTATTTATATCACAAATATTATCAATACAATTAAGTTCAAATATACCTTTCCATTCTGATACTGAAGCAAATCTAACAACACACACGATCACAGACGCAGTATTTTTTGTCACGTAGTCGATTACTTTCTTTCCGAAATTTCCCCACAGCGTGCAAGTCAAGCGATTATCACTATACGTAATCAACAAACTAATTAAATTATATATGATTTGACTAAATATTATTTAATAATTATATCATTATGAACTCACCTGGCATTACGTAGAACAACGTCCAACTTTTTTATTGGTTTTCCTTGAGCGATAACGTCAGAAGTTTCTAGACTAACAACCTGCCCTATGACATCTACATGAATATTTATAAAGAATTAGTACAGATAAGATGTATTATATCACAGTATAACTCGATAAATATAATAAACAACATATATCTAGCATACCTATTAAAACACTGTTGTCATAATCCCCATTACTTATAGTTGAAAATTCCTTAAAATATCTATAAAGAAGTTCCCTAGGAAAGTCATCACAAGGTGTTATAACAGTAGTCCTGTAGAAACTTATTTTAAAAGATAAAGAACTTGTCCTATATGCAGTAGTGTAATCTTTGAACGTGAAGTTGCTTAAGAATATAGTACGGCCTTCGGTCAATTCAGAATTAAATTGCTCCACCAAATCTCCATCAACAGTTGCATGAATCCTAGAACCCTGATATAGTCAAAAACTTAATTAATATATAAGTTATTTATATCATAATTTTACTATACGATGCATGTTCATATATATAGATATAAAACATTAACATTGCCTACCACTTCATCTGTTAATATCATCTCTATGGATGTAACCTTATTTTTACGATATGATTTCCAGAGATTGATTATCTGAACCTTTATCTTGTAACGATCACTCGTTCTATCAATTTCGTCTATCAGAGCAGAGACGATTGTTTTCCGCTTGAGATAGGACTTCACAACTTTCTTAGTGTCAACACTATTATCTATTGACGACTCCATCTTCTTCTTTTCCCCGAAAATTCTTGAACCGATTTAATGAGGAAGATTAATCAGTCGTACATAAATATATATATATATATAGGAATTGATAAAAACCCTAGGTCTTTTGGATCGATGCAAAGAAATAGAGTATCGTATCTTTTATCGATTTCTATATATCGAGTTCAATTTTAAGACTTTACATAATTTAAATGTAAATTTTACTTATTTCATTTCTCATATAAGTATATTTGTTATTTTTATCCAAAAATCAGTTGCGTGAAATTATGTTTTCAGTCATTTTAACATAAACATAAAACAAACATTATAATGATAATGAAATTAGCATCTTTTGTACATTTTCCTTTATTTATAAAATCCTTTTTCATTTTTTTTGTTAGAAATATATTTCGAACTATAACCGTATATTATACTTTTTTAATTTTATTTAAATAATCATAATTTCCATAATTTATAAGTTTTTATTTTTTGTAAATACTACAAAGAAGGAAAAGACACTCGAGTATTTCATTGAGAATTTCAACTCGGATATAAATATATATACTGTATACGCATGTTTATGAAAGATACTTTAACTTAAAATATATATATATATATATGGAACATGTATAGGCAATAATCGAGAAACAATTGATAATAAATGAATTCGAAAACAATAATTATAATTATGAAATACTAACTTCACATATAATGAAGATGAAGAATTCGAAGAACACTTTAAAAAACCAAAAACCTTATGAAATGTATCCTAAAACATAAATTTAAAATACGAATAGTGAATAGGGTAATATTGTATCTATCTAATCTCGATGGTGAACATTCTCTAGACAATAGCTTCGACTGCTAATCATCCTGCGTAATAAAAATAAAACAACATAAATAAAAAAGGTTATGTATGATATTATATATACTATACATAGGAAGGTATGTATAGGCCATACTTTTCTCTGAATTCTTCGACTTCTGCAATATGTGGGTTCAGTACTACCAATGTTGGTTGAATAGCCGAGATCGTTACCTTTCCTGAAATAGGAAGTAAAATACTAAATTTATACCACGCATATTCAAACATTAATTTATATATGCAACTGACATACCTCCAAGATAATCAATATTTCCCCATCTGATTACACAAACAGCATTTTGGCTATCACAACTACGCAAGTCCTTATAGAACTTTAAAGCTCTTATGCCAGTCAATTTGCAAAAGAGACGAACGTGTCTACATGATTAAAATAATTAGCACAAAATTATATATGCTTGTATTCTTATAATTGTTCACATAGTTAAATTCGAGAAAACATTTAACAGGGAATACAAACCTTAAATCCTCCAAGTAGAAAGTGATAAACTGGTATTCGCTATCAATGCACTTTTCCTCCAGTTGGTCCAAAGTATAACCTTCCCAGGAATGAAAATTGCAAACGTTTATAACACGGCCAATTATTTCTGAAACGAAAGACAGTAGAAAGCTCATTATTGTTTCTTATACTTAAACAAAATATAAATCATATATCAACATACTTACCAACTAAAAAGTCGTCACTGTATGTGCGGTTCAAGATTACACGGAAGTCGATAAAATCGAAAAAATTCCGTTCGTAATGAAAACTATCACCATCTACGACAGTATGTGAACCCAAAACTATTTTAAAACGACGCGAAGTTGTCCAAAAACACCATAGACATGAGCAATCTGGAAACAGCGAATCTTAATCCAATTTCCAACAGGAAACTGGTCTTCAAACAAAGCATAGCATGCGGTTGGTACAGTGGCATGTATTTTATCACCCTAGCATATGATTAAATTGTTAAAGTCTAATTATCACAATAGTAATATGTTAAAAAAATATTATAAATGTAAATATATAAAACTGGACTATATAGTAAACAAACCAGGTCATCACATAGCACAGCCTCGAGACGCTTTTCAGATGGGTGCAAACTATGAGTCCAAACTCTCAAAACTTTAACATTAATCTCACTCACAGGGACCATCGGTTAGATGTATGACTTTTATTGGAAACGCTTGAATCTCTTGAGACACCATAGCTGTATTTGAAGAGGAGTCCTTGGAACATTCATCACCATTATCAATTTCAGAATCTGAAGTAAAGAGCCTACGTCGCACGCAAATGCGTTTAGGGGGAGCTTTAACAAAGAGACCATCCACTATATTTTGTGATGTTCCATGGAAATCATAGTTGAGATATAGTCTTTTTCCCAATGGACGTTTGGGCTGATGATCAGCAGAACATTCTGTTTTCACTGCCGATGCATCATTCCGAATATCATCAACATCATCACTCATGTATTCTTCATTTTTCTCATCAACATCATCATGACTCTCGTCCTCGTCTCCTTCTTCATCACAACCATCAGACAATTCGTTCGTCTCATCATAGTCATCGTCTTCATTTTCTTCATCGGTTTCCTCACAATCATCACTTTCTTCGTCCTCGTCTTCTTCATCAATTTCATCACTATCATCACTATCAGTACTATCTTCGTCATCTTCCTCGTCATCATATTCGTCGCCATCGTTATCATCACTGTCTTCGTCTTCTTCTTCCTCATCGCAACCATCATACCAGTCGTCATCATCATCATTGTTATCAGTATCCGGTTGATCACTACCGCTATCATCACCATCATTGTCATCACCTTTGTTATCGGTTACAATGTCGCCATCACCAATGTCGTCAGTTCGATCACCATCAGTTGGATCATCTTTTTTTTAATTTGATTCGTCAGGGTCAGCACCAGTAGGACCTTCGTATATATATATTTATACATTTTTGATATATTAGTCGTCCCTCTATATAGATGTTTAATAAATTATCAACTTGAAGACTGTTCTGATCAAGAGACTTACCGTTTTGCTCATGTTCATTACAAACACCAATGCTTCTATTAGCTGAGTCGCTAATCATGTCATGTTCGAATTCATTATCTGGTCCTATATCAAACCAAATTATGAATATATTTGTAACGTCTAACAGAAAAAGATATTACTATAGGAATTTTTTACCAATTTCATTGATTAGATGACAGGACACATCCCACAAACCCGACTGAACATCTGTGCGATCTCCATGAGCTGATTCAGAATACAATATTCCAAACCCAAACACCTTAGAACCCAATTCTCGTGGCCCATTCCTCTTTCTTAAACCACAAGGTATTTTGGACGTATCTATAAATAATAAGACATATATAATTTATTTATCATTCAATGAGTTATTTATTTATTTTTTTAATATAACACTCATACCGTTAATATGTGGAATATTATACAATCTTGAAGGATGTTTAGGGAGACGATCAGAGGATTGATAGAGGCGTAATCTCACGAATGCCGTTTCAAGTGATGAAGTTCGATCAACAGTATTATGAAGAACTGAAAGATAAGAAAAAATTGTATTTAGATTTTTATTCCAAACATCATAAGCAAAAACGAAAATGTCTCTTTGCAAGAATTTATAGTATAACAAAAGATTAACGACAATCTTTTAATGGCTTAAAAATTAAGATAAATTTTCACGTAAAGGCATAAACTTCAGTTTATTATATTAAAAATAAGCAAAATAAAAACGAAAACCATTAAGTTACCATTGTTATCAGCAATAGAGGATGAATCAAGCAAGACGTCACATGAGACCTTCGCGTTATGTGTACCCATTGTGATTTAAACCTATTGAGAAATCGAGTTATAATTATTATAAGCTAATAGAATGGTTTCTTTTTTTTTATTAGTTGCCTAGAAGGGTGAGAGAATTATCGTAAGCTTACGATCGTATATAAAAATGTGGTTTTTAGGGTTTTAAACGATTATATCTATGGTGCACATATTTTTTCCTTTTTATTAGTAAATAATAATATTTCTTTTATAGATAAATCCTAGAATAACTAAAATGTATAGATCACGATTTTATGTTAAATTATTTAATTTTCAAATATGTATATTTTCTTATTTGAGTATATACATATCAGCGATTAAGAAGAAGTGTTCTAAATCAATACAATTTATTTACGAAAGTTTTCTTTAGTTATGAATAACTACCAAGAACTACAAAATCGATAAAGTAAAATGACTATTACTAAAATGCAAATTTTCTCAATTTACACGGGCATTTCTAGAAGTACAACTAATTTAAGAGATAATTTTTTAAAGATAAGTACCGGGTTTTACAGAAATCATTAGCACATAACTATATGCGATTTAAATTTATATTTATCTTTAATTAATTAATTTAATAATTATTAGTTACTACAATTATTTGGAAGAGTTAATTTTCATTTATATATCAAAAAATAACATTATTTAGTTATTATGACTGCGGATGTGACGATTATGTGGTTAAACCTATTCTGTAAAACATCTTAATATATATATTACATAAGAATTTGTAATAATTAACAGTAATGAATATAGTTTAAAACACCATAATTATTATACTGCAAAGCCAGAATTTATTACATAATAAAAAAAAGAGCATATCACTCCTTTAAATTCAGAACTTAATATAAGAAATACATAAAAGTAATCTTCCAGTGATTATGCATTCCCCGTTGCAGCTGTCCCAGCATTCTAATCTTCATATTCATCATCTAAAGGGGTAAAATCAACTGAAGTTTCAAGTCTGGAACAATATGACAATATTATAAAATCACAAAATAGATGTCAATAGAATACATATACAGGATATAACATCAAATATGTAATTTACATACCTCATTTTTGCTATTGCCACTTCTGGAGTAGGAGGATCCTCGAGAATATCAGATATGAATCTTTCCGATTCAACAATCCACTCATCTAATTACATATACATATTCAGTACGCATGTGGAAACAATATATTAGTTAAACTTCTGATTAAACGCATGTGGTTACAATAAATTTGTTAATCTTCTGATTAATTGCTGTATTGGATAGATATTAATAGTTAATATTTACATACCTCTCCACATATTGAAAGAGAAAAATCGCAATACAATAATGTGTCTTGAAGACTTATCACGATTCGTCCATAGTTCTTCAAATTTTCTTGCCAAGTTATCCCAAGCAATACATTTCAAGGAATTTCCATTGTATATATTTACACCAACATAGAAAATAATTAACATATTTTAATATATAAAGAAATCCAAGTCTGACATCAGATATTATGAGGACAAGTTGTACTTACTCAAGATCTTCGAGTACAAAACGAATAAGTGGACGTTCTGTGGGTGTATCCGATGTATCAGACATATGAACTCCACTTTGAAGTTTCTGAACAAAAGTGACAACCTCGAGAACATCAACTGCAAAATTAAACAACTAAGTTTTAAAAATTCATTTATAAGTTATTGAGATAAACCAAGATAATAACATGCATATAGGAAACTTACCAAGATATCGGTCAGTTTGTATCGACGCAAGCAAAATATCTATGTATGCACAGAAAGAGTATATTTCTCTGGAAGATTTCGGATCGGTTTTCTCAGTGATTGTATCCTCGTTCAAACGTATATGACAGTTGTTTGATGATATGCTTGGATGGGATAATCTGTCGGTAACTGCAAAATTACCAAGAAAATACCACTCTCCTTCGAGCAATACATCCTCAAATTTGTCAATTATTTCAGATGGCATGGTACAGAGGATGCGATTGTTCTACACAGTTTTAGTAAAAAAGAATCAATAAACGATTACATTCCCAAAACATGAACAAGGATAAATTTTAAAAATCTTACAAACTTACAAATTCATCAGCGAGAACTAACTTCCGATGAGGGTAATGCATGTTAGTGAAATCATAATAATTTCGAACAACTTGGACACAGATACGTTGCCCGCCGTTTATCTTCTGAAGTTCAGTAACTCTATTACATGGAGCCATTCTTTTTTTTTTTTTGGTTTGGAGATGAAGAATGAGACAAATGAACGTTTTTTTTATAACGCGGGTTTAATATACTTTAGAAACGATGGTTTTGCATTTAAAGACGGGTTTAAAATACCTATGCAACGGTTCAGGCTTAATATACTTTTGAAACGACGTTTATGCTTTTAAAGACGGGTTTTATATACTTAAACTACGTTTCGCTAAAAATAACAAAAGTAAATGACAATTGATTCAAATGTGAACTTAAGTAAATATTTAATAAACGATTTTGCAAACTGTCCTTTGATTGTCCTCAAGAAAAGTGAACAAATGAGAGAAAAATGTTTAATGCATTGGAGTTCATATTACTTAGAGAAAGAGTGTATTACTATATGACTTCAATTCTCATTTTTCTATATACAATGTTCCAGATAAATAGAATAACCCTAAAACTAATAAGAAACAATGTCTATAAATTATAATAGTAAATATTAAAACATTATAGTATATTACAAAAAAATGAAAACGTGCAAGCTTTAAATTCAGATGATACAGCCTTATTAATTTTAAATATTTCGGATCTTCGTAATAGAAGATCTTGGTAAATCATACTTGAAACCACAATCCTTAATTGTTGTCGGTTCATTAGTCCAAAATCGAATAATTACAAATTTATAAATAAATAAACGTTAGAATAGTTATATAATTATTGGGTAATAATATTTGAATATTCGTATATTTTTACAATTTGCTAGTGTAACATGCAAGGGTCTATCAACTGATAGAATATTACTTATCAATGCAGAATAAAGCAAATCAAACTGTAATAATTTGTGCATGAAATAACTTTGACAGGGGAATCTAACTATTTACAATCTTTGGGAAGTTCAACTGACATAATTATACCGCATGAAAAGTAACACTGTGATATGCACTATTTATACTTTTATGATTATTCGTTTATACAATATTATTTTGATTTATCTGTATGTATTTTTTCTTTCAACGTTGTTTGTAACCACGTAAGAACAACGTTGATATCAACATTTCCGGTGATTTCTTTCTTAGTGTTACGCACAAATCTGATCAATGTCATAGCCAACACTGAGATATTATGTAAATTTTTTTTAATAACTAAACACTAAACAAAGCCTAGATTCTAAGCTAAAAAAATGTGTTTATTTATTCTGTTAATAAGAATAATGAAAAACTATTTTATACGCGTGTTTAAGGATGTAGTCTTTAGGATTTTAAACTAATAATCTTGGTACGTGTGAGTTTAAACCCTAAACCCTAAACCCTCTCGAAGTACTCATAACACGTAGCACCACAAGTACCATAAATTCTAGAGCCCTGAATTATAAACAATTATAATGTCAATCGCATTATATAACATGTTAAAGTACAATAAAAACATATATGTTATCACGAGCTTACGTGTTCATCAACGAAAACGAATGCTAAGCCTGGATTCCTGTTTCGATGAACAATAAACCATCGCCTCAAGACCTTGACGCCAATGTTCCAGGCGGTCCTCCATGCATGCAAATCACAAACTGCATCATATGAATCCATCACGAAGGATAAGGACTTGGAATTTTTTATGTTTTTTTTTTCTTTTGTTTGGGTTGATATGTTTATTTGAAGAACAAATATTCTTCTTGGTAAGAAAATATATATATATAGGGAATGAACAAAATAAGTAAGTAGGTAGATTCAATGAATTTTGTCAATAGATTATGTATATTTGCAACTTTTCAGAACATACTGTTTAAATTTTTATGTAAAGTTGCGACTTTTCAAAAAAATAATTATTGATTCAAAGACTTATATGAATCATGCATTGGTCTATCAATCACTAATGTAGGCTGAATATTCCCAGTAGCATGCATTGGTGTTTATTTTTTTTTTCAAACTTTAATTTTGATATATGTATATTATGTATTTAATTAAACAGCGAAACCAAAAAATTCTATATTAGAGAGATAATACCAAACTTTACATAAATATCTACTTGAATAATGATAAATTTAGATATTAAAGATCCATTTAGTATCTAAATTAAAGAAAATCGTACCCTAAACCCTAAAATAAGAATAGATCGTACATATCCAACGATATCCATTTAAATTAGTGCGAAATTTTCTATATTTTATTAAAATGTTATGATATTTCCATATAGACACGCTAATACATGAAATCAGAAGTTAAATTATGTTATATTAACAATCTTCCAATTATACACAATAGTTTTTTTAAAACAATAAATACATACATTTTTTAGGTCATACATTTTAATGTATAATAATTACCAAATATATTTATTATAAATGTTTTTGTTAATGAAAATTAGAATAAAACATTTCGTACGAATCGTATTTAGATATGAGGATTCTGAGTTAACCAATTCTATTTTAATATTAAATGATAAATACCCAAAAATATATTGTTTTAATCAACTAATATGAATAACATGTTAGCTAATAATAAAAATTGAGAAAAACACACTTTAAACCATAGATATATTTTAATCCAACCATTAATATTTTATCTTAGACATTGATAAACATAAAAACTCGTGATTTTGGAGGCTTGCAGCAGAGTATTCTTGAACAGATTTACCACAATCCATTGAGCATATCCCATCATAAAAGAGCCTATTGTAAATATTTATTAATAAAATAAGAAATAATGTATTGATAAACAATGCTAATAATATAATAAGTAAATAAGTTTTATACCTTGTTCTGAGAGCAGCAACAGAGGGAAATTCCTGGTTTAAATAAAACTTAGACGCAGGAGTAACTGACAATGTTACAGAACCATTTCTCATAATGCCCAATACACTTGTACTGATCAAGACAATATTAGTATTATTGTAAATTCTAAACTTTTCTTCAAAATTTTCAGCTTGTTCTCCCCACAACACCATGTTGATCTCTATTCCAGGACCGTTTACAAATCTAAATCACGAAAATAATTAATAGACTGTTTAGTATTTTAAATATCTCAATATCAAATAAATCTTATTCTCAATCAGTCTAAAAACATACCGTTCCATTAGAAGGGTTAGTACAAGCCTCCTAACAACAACTTGACCCTCAATCCGACCATCCGTCTTGTTCACATGCTTCACATAAGCAATGATATCTACAATTCGAATATTAATTAATTAGATTTCTATAACTATCAAAGTAAGTAATGGGTACATAATTTTAAAACATTACGTACCATATAGTCTACACACCAAATCGTCTGACCTTGATAACTACCCATAATCCACAAAGAGAAATTTCTCCCTAGGTATTATTTGTACTCCAGATGATAAAGGCGATATCCTTGTTCGCTCAGTTAGCACAATCATGAACTGATTATTAGTAATCTTATAACTCATATCATTATGACGTACATTGAAATTAAACATCTCAATGAGACTGCCTTTGAACAAGTGATCACCATAAACACGTAGAATAGAGGAATGAACTGAAGCTTGAATTATATTTTCCTGTTGATAATAGAATAATTAAAAATCTATTCTTATATTATGATAAACAAACCAACACATAGCAATATGATAACTTTAATAATGTTAACCTGAGCATCTACTAAAAGAAGATTGTGTCTCCAGAAACCGTTTTTTTTATCACCGTATATGGATTCCCACTTTCTAATAAGACGTGCTATAGTACGACGACAGGAGCGCTTTGTGGTGAGTTTGTCGAAAGTTAAGTAGTTCATGATGATACCAACCAATCAAGATTCGTTCTACAGATAAAAACGAATTCAATAATATGAAAACAAACTAACAAAGAATCAATTCGAAATTTTACGCAGAAACATAACATATCTTACAGCAATAAACGATTGATTGCGATGTGGGATTATCAAATACGAATACAGACCTAAGTCTTTAAATAGCTAGCCTATGACATTTTTTTTTAAAGAGATTAATAGAAGTAAATTTAACAAATTTTGTGAACCAATATACAGTAACTAAAATATTTTAGATTTTTTTAAGATGAGATAATAGAAGGTAATATCACAATATGAGATTTGTACATATTCTATTTATTATTCTTAATATTTATAATAATTACTTAATAATAGAAATTATGTAATTGGTTATTTTAATTTTTTGCAAATTTTAATTTTTGGCAAATATACTAACGATAAACATATATTTTCGATTTCATAAATATGATTCGATAAACAAAATAAGCATAGACTTAATATAAAGTTCATAATGAAGTATTAAAAGACGAAAGAAATACGAATATGTTCACAATAATATAATATAATAAACACCACTAAAAAAACATTAGCTTTTCCCCTCATCTCGAAATCCATCTTCTTTGTTGATGACAAAGCTGCTTCGTCATCATCAGTTCCTAGATTAATAACCATTTTTGATTTTTCTTCTTTTTTCCAAAACCTGTAAACAAAAATAGCTTTTTTTAAATAATGACAAATATTAAATAATAATAAGTTTTTACATTACTATAATTACCTTCGAGCAAAAGTTATGGCTCGTGGGAATCTAGGATTTAGCTCGAACCTAGATACCCCTCCCTTAGACATTAGATAGATACGACCTACAAAATAAATTTAATCATGTATGATAAGAACTTATATAATTACGATTATTAATTACTCTTAAACATTATGTTAGAATAAAAGCAAACCTTTTTCATTTTTAACAGACCAGTCCGATAGAAAACATGTCAGTGGTAATTGTTCATCAGTCCAGAACTTGTCATTGAATTCGATAGCAATCCGTCCTAACGCGGTACAATCCAAGAACAAACCACTATGCAACAAAAACAAAGCATCGTTATTTTTGCATATTTCTACATTCAGATTATAAGATAAAAAAAACGTACTTGTTATCTTTAATTGTAAAGGTGAGGCTTGCTGTTTTTTTTCCTGTCCGCTTGATATACTTGTTATCGTCTTTTACAGTTATCAGCTGGCCAATAGAAATGACAACTCCCAAAATGTCTATAATTTTTTTTTAAAAAAACAATGAATTAGTATAAAAAAGTTAAATATATAAGACATACATAATAAAAACGTAATTAAAGATAAAACATACCAATGGGTTGATCAGGTTCCGTTTTCTGGCCAAGTATGTCAGCAAAAGTGTATGACCCTACGGAATCATCTTCTGAAATTGGATTTGTATCGCCGATAACAGTGTTCATACATATCTTGATACTAATGTCAATTAGAGTGTTTGGTTCTTCGAGAGGATCATCGAATACGATAAATTCTGAGATACTTTTATGGTCTCCTTCTTCGATTGCCTTCTCATAATGTTTACATAGATCTTCATTATATACATAGGCTTGAATTCGTTCACCCTTTGTATAGAAAATGGTTAAAGCGGTAGAAAATATTATCTATAAAACTGAACTTAATGTAAAGTATGTTATAGTTTTAAAATATGAAATACCAACCTCTTCATCCATCAACAGAAATTGCAAAGAATATACTCCCGTTCCAGAATTCTCAACCCATTTTTTAATACCTTAACTCTAATACGCCAATTGGTTTTATCATCATGTAGATCAGAAATGAGATTGTACGAATCCATTACCTGTAATCAGACTATGAGAATTATATACTTCGAAGTAACTTATCTAAAAATCAAGATCAAGATATATAAATATACCAATGTTAGACGTTAAGACATAATTCTAAATTCGCTCGATAGTCACTACGAAAACAACACCAACCTCAGAATCACGATTTAATGTCTTAAAATTCCCGTATCTTTTATATCTTTACAATCGTGAGAACCGATTTCAGTATATACATTTGAATAACAAAAACAACAAAAAAACTTAAAGTAGAGATATTCTGGATATCGTAATCGGGAGAAAATCCTAAAAATATCGTCATAATCATATAAAATCTAAATTAAAATAGAAATAAAAGGTAAATTTCTACAACACAGGCAAACAAATTAACTATTTTACAATCCGAGGAGAAAAAATCGCATACCTTGAGCACAAGATGCCAGTAATTGCGAGATAAACAGATCTGTTTGTTGACTTTTTTTTTCTTTTGTAAAATCGTCATATTTTTACAAACTTAGGAAATAACGAAAATAGCATAATAAACTAAGATATCGTAATAAATATGGAAATATTATAATCATAAAATTATATACATTGGCCCATAACTTTGGGCTTTAGCCATGTGCTAAAAGGTTTAGATTAAGTTGGCTTTGGTAAAAGAATAATCAATCGTTCAAGGTGTAGGTAAGACAGAAATAGAAGACTATGATATCACGTCCATAAAACATCTTTAATCGATTCCATAGAATAGATAGTTGAACTAAAGGAAGCATTACAAATTAAGAAGAAAATTCTAGAAACATACATAACTAATAAAACCATAATGCCGAGATAAAAGTTTGATGAATGATTATCCTAAAAGATAACTAAAAAATAATTATCATTATAACATATAATAGATGCTCAATAGTTGGCATATGGAAAAATCAAGTGCTTGGTGCAGTTTCAAACATGCACATGATTCACAAAGGCCTTTTCATCGAGAAGAAACCTATACAAATCACGCAAAACATAGGAAGAGGTCCACTCACCCGCTGCATGAAACTCATCAATATAATGGTCATCATCTTCGGAAAGAATTCCTATAGCATAGCAAGCACCTTTAAATGTTGAATATCGAACATTGTTCACAGTCCTTAGATCCTCAAAACAACATGCTCCTCTCCTCACCTTCAACAAAAGTCTTAAATAGTAAAGATCACCAGATGTTAGGGGACAACTCTCCAACAGAAACACTCGTGAAATTCGAGATAAACGCCGTCTCCAACATGTTCGCTCAATATCCCAAGCCCACTCTGAAGCAAATTGTGGATACGTCAACTCCCGTGCTTCAGGATGAAGACGATTACATTCCATCCAAGCTTCCAATTTGCTCTTTTTGTCAGAGCTAGACGTTCCATCATCTTCCGATGATACACACGGCGGAGATGGAAGGTGAACAGGTAGGAATCCAACACCTATAGAGTTTAAGCATAAATATTTCAATATTTTGGATAATAATCAAAACATATAAACTTATGCTAAGTTATTGCTATGTGGTTTTGGTGTTATCAAACACATCATTATAATGAATAATAATCAAAACACATTACCTCTTAGAGACATATTCCAGTAAGTGTATATAACGTAACACCGAAAAAGGGAGTCCTGAAAATATTTTTAAAATATGTATGCAAACATTATGAGAAACAAAACTACATATATCTAATACTAAAATAGACAAAACTAAAGCATATAATACTAAAGTACACAATACGAAAGCACTCTAAAAGAGACATCTTACAGTCAAAGAAATACGAATATAAAAAAATATTGAAACCCCAAAGCGTAAGAATTATGATACAAATTAAGATAATGACAAGATGATGATCTTCTTAACTTAACATGGATTTATTATAAACCAAACGATAGTAAATCAAACAGGGTTAATAAAAAACGTATAGAATGCGTTTAAAAACAATTACACGAAACCTAGAATCTGGATATAAGGAAGAATGCGTTTACAACTATAATATCCTCTTCAAAAGAACAGAGTCAAAAGACTACAATATAAAAACAGCAACAACATAAAAACACACAAAAATAATAGATAATGAAAACGACGCAAAGAATGAAGGAATTGCATATTCGAAAGTTTAACCTAGTTTTTTTTTCCTCAAGCAATATAAAAGAACAAATATAGGGGACGCATTTATATAGTTTTTCAATAAAAGGGTTTCCACTGCTAGGGTTTCAGTTAGACTGAATAATTGTTTTCTTATTTTGGTGAAAGTTCCATTTTTTTATATACGTAAATTAAACATTTTTTAAAACTTATTTCCGGATTGATCTATTTAATTACCTTAAAACAATATGAACAGTCTATTAGCATTTCAAGGATCATCTAGAATATCAATTACTTTGTATTAAAAATATCAATTACTTTGTAAGCACACAAAGCATCTTTGCAGTTCTATTGCTATGTGAATGAGACAAGTCGTTTCATCTTTCAAAAAAATAATTGTAAACAATACTTGTATGGATAATGGTGTGAATATGTAGACCAATATTCATGAATATATAGAACGAATATGATGAGCACGGGATCCACATTACATTAAAAATATTCGATAGTACACAAAAACACATATATAAAAAACTCAAAATATGATAATAATCTAATTCATATTATATAGCCAAAACAGAGAAGAACATTCACAAGAAAATAATAGCGAATATAAGGTCGTGACGAATAACATGAAAGGCAAATCAAAACATATAAAAAACTAACGAATCCATAACACCAAATAAAAGGTTCTGTTGAATATATTAAAAAGGTATCTAAAACATTATCAGAAACAGAACATATAATGGATATTCAAGAATCGGCAGAGGGAAAGATCAAGTGCTTGACGCAGTTCCAAACATGCGCAGGATTCGCTAATGCCTTTTCCCTGAGAAGAATCCTAAACAACATACGCAAAGCATGCGAAGAGGACCATTTACTCGCTTCATAAAATCCAGCAATAAACTCATCATCGTCTTCGGATACCAATCCTATAGCATAGCAAGCATCTTTGAATGTTGAATATTGAACACCGTTGACGGTCCTAAGATCAGAAAAACAAAACGCTCCTCTTCTCACCTTCAACAAAAGTCTTAAGTAATAAAGTTCACCAGATGACAATGGACAACACTGCAAGAGAAAGACTTGAGAAGTTTGAGATAAACGGCGCCTTCATTTTGATTGTTTACGATCCCAAACCCATTCCAAAGGGAATTGAGGATACGTCAATTCCCTTGCTTCAGGATGAAGACGATTACATTCCATCCAAGCTTCCAGTTTACTCTTCTTGCCCAAACCAGACGTTTCCTCATCATCTGAGAACGATTGCGACGGTGGAGGGAGGTGCACAGGTAGGAATGGAACCCCTAATCAATGTTAATAATATACATATCAAATATAAACGATTAAACGTTTTAACCAATAAAAATATGAAAGCTTAAGATAGGTGCTGATAAATAACAAATACCAGCCGAAGACATATTCCAAGAAAATTATATACGATGAAACACTGGCTAAGAGTATCCTGAAAAGCACAGAGTCAAGAGATCAGCAAGTACAATATGGCAAATTAAAAAAAAACATACAAAAATTTAAATATAAGAATCAACCAACAAAGAAATACAAGAAACACTATAAGAAGTACATATAAAGAAAAATACATTAAATTATAGCCTAAAAGATCATAATAGAAACGATTAGGTTAAGAGATAAGTAAGTATACCTATAGGAGTTCTGAACGTGTATAAGCAGGCCGTCCTAAAATAACAAAAAACAATAGTGATCGGACAAAAAGCAACATAGTGTTAGTTTTAAGCTAGAGACTGTAAACCAATAAGGGTTATACGAAACAACATAAAAAGAGCGTATAAATACACTTACACGAAACCGATACGATGAATGAAAAGGATGAATGTGTGATTGGGTACACAAATTCAATATCCCTCTCAAGCGGATGAACCTACAATATAAAACCAACAAAACCAAAAGAAAAAGAAAAGCAAACATAAAAAAATTTGTATCAAAAACCAAAACAAAATAATATAAAACATGCGGCTAACAGAACTTACACGAGATAATCGAAGAGGAAGAATCAAATAACACTTCAATATCGTTCTCAAAAGATCAGCGTGCGCTCTTAGATCCAGTATCGTCCTCAAAAGATCTGCCTACAATAGAAAGCAACAACAACATCAAAATTATTCCAAAGAAAAAAGCAAGCAATATATAAACGCAAATCAAATCAAGCAATATTTGACCTAGGGTTTATCTAAAACGTTTTGAAAGAATGAACGTATGAGACTTATTTATATAGGTGTTTAAGATTAGGGTTTAGGTCGGTAGATTTCGTTTAGATCACGTAAAATATGGGCCGTGAATATTTGTATGGGCTTACGATATTGATTTCCGCGAGTTTCTTTAAAAAAATTTGGTTAATATATTCAAAATTAATTATTCTCATTAAGGGGTAAGAGGTAATTAACCAGCTGAAACTCAATGAGAGGCCTCCGTTGCTTATTCTGAACCCGATTTTAATAGTATAGATCGTAATGTTTTTGGCTAATTATTTAATATAAAAACGTTTTTGGCTAATTATTTTATAAATTTTGATTATATATAATTTCTAAACTGGTTTAATTTTATAGCGAAATTAAACACTAAACCATAATAATTTATATCAGTTTGTTTTAAGTTATTTTTGACACATCAGCAGATAATTATCAATAAAAAAATGACACATAATCGGTATATATGATAAAAATGTCTTTTTGCAGCCGAAACTCATTATAGAACTGACAAGTAAGCGAGAGACTCTGTAACTCGCTTCTGAACGCGACACGTAAGCAAATCACTATACGAATGAGTATATATTAAATATTTAAATGATCGGTCCAGCACGAATTTAAATTTAGTGTTAATAGAAACTATAAAGACAATTTGAAAATGGCAAATTATTATTGTTTTCCTATTAACTAAATACATATTGGAACGAAACCTTATTAACAAGAAAGATTACCAATAGCCTCGGTTCATAAAAGGAAACAAATTAATTAGTATAACTATAGTCTACAGATAAGGGATACGGTTTCCTTTTTTTAATTATTCTTTTTGTTTTCCTTATTTATCATATGTCAACATAATTGTTAAATAAATTGAAAGTTCGAATTAGTCAAGTAACCATATATAAAAAGGAAGCCGAAAGAAAATTGGAAAAGTAGTTGGAAATTTTTATATTCATCATAAACCGGGGTGTGTATAAGGGAAATTTGGTAAACATATGAAATTGACTTTAGCGAATATAGAGCATTTAAGTTTGAGAGATTATGAGTAATAGCATAGTATATATAATTAAGATGAAAAAACGCTACTAAAAGAATTAGGAAGAATTGTTTGCAGGCAGAGCAGGGGCATTCGTGCATTGATTGTAAACGATGGAGGCAGAGAAGCGAATGATTTCTCCATCCTCACAAAGAAAGAGAAAGAGAAGAAGAATAAGAAGAATACTAAGAAAAAGAAAGAGACGAAACGAGAAGCGAGTGATTGCTCCATCATCACTACCAAACGACGTCATCGAGGAAATCTTCTTGCGACTTCCAGTGAAAGCCCTAATCCGCCTCAAGTCTCTCTCAAAACATTGGAGATGGACGATCGAGTCTCGCTCTTTCGAAGAGAGACAGTTGAAGATCGCGCAGAGATCACACGTCGTAAATCCCAAGGTCATGGTCATAACCGAAGAAGATCCCTTGGAAACGATTCCTGGGAGTCCTCGTCCCGACACAGACATTGGTTTTAGAACGCTCTGCTTAGAATCGGCTTCTCATCTATCCTTTACTCTTCTCAATTTTCCCCAAGGGGTTTTCCACTATATCTACGTTTCTGAAAGCTGTGATGGCCTTTTCTGTATCCATTCCCCAAAATCGCACTCGGTATATGTAGTTAATCCGGCTACACAGTGGCTCCGACAACTTCCTCCCGCTAGGTTTCAGATTCTAATGCACAAGTTTAACCCCACTCTAGAAGACTGGAGAGACATGGAATCAGTCTTTCAGCTAGCATTCGTGAAGGCCGCTGATTACAAATTAGTGTGGCTGTATAATTCTGATAAGTACAATGCTGATGCCTCGAGTCCAAACGAGGGAGTAACCAAGTGCGAGGTTTTTTGCTTTAGGGCAAACGCTTGGAGGTCCTTGGCTTGCACTCCAAGTTATCGTATATTTCATAATCAGAAGCCAGCATATGTAAACGGGTCGGTTTATTGGCTCACGGAGCCATGTAATGCAAGAATTGAAGTAGTGGCTTTTGATATTCATACCGAAATATTCCGGTTGCTGCCTAAGATTATTCCGGCTATTGCTGGTTCAGATCCTCAACATATTGACATGTGCGCTCTGGATAATCGTCTATGCATATCGAAAAAGGACTATGTTAGGATGGTCCAAGATATTTGGCGGTTGAAAACATCAGAAGACACGTGGGAGAATATCTTGACTATAGATTTGATTTCTTGTTCTTCTTCTGGGGCTGAGGTTCTCAATAGATTTGATTGGTGCGTCCAAGGTTTGGTTGAGCCATTGACACCCGTGGCAGTATGCAAGAACAATAAGATTCTGCTCTCACATTGCCGTTCCCGAGGTTTGGTAAAATATGATCCCTTTGCAAAGTCTCTAGATTTCTTTTTCGGACATCCTTGGTCTAGGAGAAAAATTACGTATTTTCCAAGTTTGATTTCTCGTATCTAAAACTTTATTTACATACGACCTTTGATGTGCTTGGAAGCGTGAAAGAAACAAAGCATTTCTTCTGTTTGGTTTTTCGTTTTTTCCCATCTAATATTTGATTTTAAATGATTAATCATGCCCTGCATTTAAATGGGGTTCTCAAAAGTCTATCTATCGTCCAAGTCTGAGAAGTCTAACCAAATTACAAGAAAATTAAGAAACTATATATACTGTATGTAGCTATGGATTTTCCTTCTTGTGCTTGGTTCTATATATAAAAAGATTCAATTCAAAACACTCTCTGGAAGTGGTAGTTCCAACTTCCTAGAGGGAGACTTCACCTTGCTAATGGGAGCAAGGCCTTATCTCCACTAGATTTTTCAGAAACACGTTGTAATGTAAACCTGGAATTCAGAAGGAGAATAGTGAATACTAGTGCATGTGGACTAGGAGGTCAAGGACTCTTGATCAACTTATTAAGCAGTGAGCTCACAACTAACTAATTGTTCCCTTCCCAACAAAAGTAAAACCCGACACATGACACATGAGAGGGGCTCTGTCTTTGCAATCAACTAGTGACCCATATATGCATATATGTCCAGTTCAAGACACACCGGGGTGATAAACAGAGAGATTTCTCAGTTGTTTGGTAATAATAAACAAACCACATCTAAACCGCCGGTTCTAACTTCACAATATATTCAACAATCATGACAAATCCAATAAGCACGACTCACCAAATAATCCGCAAGAAAACAGTATCGTGTCAAAAATTGTATTTTTTGGCGATGGAATTGGAGTAGCAGAACCGACACACCAAACCACCGTATCTCACTTCACCAAATATCATACCAGAATAGTGGGGAAAAAATAAAAAAAAGTAGACCCTTGTTAACCGAAGATACTATACATGGAAAAGGGATATAAAAATGCTAAAAACAGAGATCATTGTCTCTTGGAAGCTAACTCTCTATTTTAGAAATCATTAAAGAAAATGGTTAATTTCTCATAGGATGAGTCCAACTCTTTTCCTTTTATTAATTTAAAAAACGGTGATGAGAGGATACATGAGCAGATGACATCAACAACGAGCAAATCAAACATTGATCATAGACAAGATCAAAGTTTCAAACTTGACATTGATAGATAAGATCTTATAATGCTGAACCTACACAGAATCTCACGAATCACCTCCTTCATCAAGAAAGGGATCTGGATCGTAACATCACGGAAAAAGTAGTAGATTCAGCAACTAATTAGACAAGCCCTAGATTTACGTACCCAAGGCAAAGAGACATTGAAAATTTCCCCTGATTTTCACCAACAAGAAAGAATGTGCTCTGGAGCAAAAACCCTAATTTGGACTCAACTCAAATCCCCCAAAAATGTGACGGTAACTTTTGACAGGCCAATGTCGGCGATGAGAATCTTGTCCGTCGTAGTCCATCGACATAGTTATTTTTTTTTCAGGTAATCACTTTCTTTTTTTTTTATTCATCTCCAGAATCATCGTATATGTTGAGTTTCTTAGTAATTTCTTAGAAGCACTTTTTCTTTCCTTTTGTTAACTGATTAGAAGCAATTTTTGTCTCATCTCGAATTTCTAAATGAATTATAGTAGTGTTGCTAGAAACGAAGGAGAGACCAAACAGAAAGTTTAATCGGTAAAACGAAACTGAGAGTAATTTTAAAGCTTATAAGAAGATCTTTAAATATGCATCCACTATAATCTTTGTTACAATCCATAAAAGTTTAATATAAACCTTTAGATACAATCCATAAAAGCTTAATATAAACCTTTAATTAGATACAATCCATAAAAGCTTAATATAAACCTTTAGATACAATCCATAAAAGCAAACGTAATGAAATATGGAGCAGCTTTTAGGCGAACCATTTTTTTTTTGGCTCCTCCTTTTGCAAGTTTTCCAAACGAATTAAACTATCATTGTAACATCCCGACTTTTAGTTAACCAAATATCGGATGTTACCAGTTCCTAATTCCGGTTTTATTAAATTAAACCATTTCTATTTCTTTTTCATTTTATTTCTTTTTTATTTGGGTTTTTCCTAATTTATTCTAAGAGTCCATTAAGCCCAATCTATCTATTTAACCTCCATATAAATACATAATTAAATCCTTAAAACCCTCATTAAACTCCTAATCAACCCTAGCCATCTTTTTCCTCTCTCTTCCTCTCTCCCTCTGCGTTTTCTTCTTCTTCCTTCTCTCTCTTGGCCGTGTCTTTCTCTCTCCTTGCCGCGGCCGCCATCCTCCAAGTCTCTCCCTCTCCGCCGAAGTTTCCTTGCCCAGCCGTGATGTCTGCGTCGCCTCCTTCTTCTTTGGGTGAGATGGGATCTGATTCTGATGGATCTCCTCTTAGATCTCCTTCTCCTCTGCCTTCTCCTCCAGTTTCTCAGCCTTCTAAGCCAAGGTGAGGGCCCTGTGGCTTTATCCTCTCTTACATATGCATGGTTGTCTTTTAAGTGGTCTTTTCTTAGATCAGGCTTAGATCTGCTTGTTAGGGCTGTTAGAATTGTTTAGGACCTGGATCTGTGTTGCCTGTTTGTTGATGATTGCTGGTTGCTGGTGGAATGAGATAATTAACCTGAACTTGGATCTATAGTTATTGGACTTTAAAATATTGATTGTGTGATGTTAACCTGATTAATGTTCCTTTTTGTTACAATTGGTATCACCGAAAGTGCATCTTAATAATGGAAGGACCTTTAAGAAATGGATGATTCTTTGAAATGGATGATTGTGCATATAGATCTCTGATAGGACCCCTGGCTCCTGGAGGCGGGAGTCAGTGTTGTTTGTTGGCTATCGCTGTCGTGTGAGGGACGGCTAGAGCCATCGCTGGAGTGGATTAGCGATCCACTGTTTATTGAGCCGTCCAAAGGGACCGCTGGGTACAGCTTTCTGGGTGACCGCTTTGAGCAGCCGTCTGAGTGACCGTTAGCTCATAGCCTGTCTTGGTGATTGCTGGGATCAGTCTGTGTGACTGGCAGAGTGAACCTGACTAATGGGTATGGTAATAGGCCAGCCATTGGATGGGATTATTCTGGTTGCCTTTCCGGGTGAGGCATGGGGGTCCATGTGGCAGCCCATTGTAACTGCCAAGTCCAGGAACCCACTGCTTGTGTAGTTGTTTGTAGGGTTACCCTTGAATGCTGCGTGATTGATTGCTATGAATGAATTGTCTATATATAAATAAGTAAATTTATCTATATATGTGTTGCTTGGGCTTGCTTTAGGATTAGATCTCTTAAAACCAATTTATGCTAGTTTGATGATGTTGTGGGCCTCCTTAAAGACCACCCTCACTGAGTAATCCCAATTACTCACCCCTCCTCTCCCCTTGTCTTTCAGGTTTAGTAGAGAGATCAGTCTAAGTCTGTGTTGTTGATTGTTACCTGGGCGTTTTCCTGGCGATCCTGTGTGCTCACCAAATCGGACATCCTACCGGACGCGGTTTGATGACCGATCTAACATACCCGGTTCCCCGCTCTCTTAGGAGCCTGAGATAGGGATGTTACAATCATCGTATTCACAATAACTTAAAAATAAAGTTTACCTGTGTAACTGTAAACTTCATGTTTTCTTGCGCTTTCCACTTCTTCCACTGCCATTTTTGAGCTTTCTAGCCTCTCTCTGAACATCTGCTTCCGTAATTCCCATTTCCCTAGCTATAGCAGTGATGTTGTCTTCTCCAAGATTTGCAGCACAAAGATAATATCTCGCGATCTGATTATCGTTCCACTTACCATTTTCTGACATTTTTTTGTTTTTGTTTTTGTGTTGTGAAGAGAGAATGAGAATGTGGTGAGAGAAGAAGGAAATGAGTAGCATAAATAAATAAAGGAACAAGCAAGGAAGTTTTTTTTCTTTTGCATTGCGCTTCTATATATCCAAACATAAACAACCCCAAAAAATATTTAAAATAATTGTATTTTTACATTGTATTTTTTATACATTTAAAAATTACATAGTCAGCCCTTACTATACAAATACAATTATCAAACTTACAAAGTTATTTATCAAAAAAAAAAAAAAACTTACAAAAGTTCATACAGTCCTGTATTTCATTTGCATTATTTATTTTTTTCCAGATTTACATAATAAGTTGTATTGGCGGTGAGAAAAAACCCGTTTATGAAATGTAATAATTAATGTGGTCCTAGTATTATTGATACCAATCTATATTACTTTTTCCGTTGATTAATACGAATATAATTTCGTTTATTCAAACTCAAACAGAAGACTTGACACACCACTACACCAGACCATCAGTTGACCGTATATCATACATGTGACTGCGCTATTATCATTATAAGGTTTACCGTGATGACGCACCTCTACCCAAAAGAAGATATGAAACTAACAGACTTCCAAATTTTCCTATTTGATAATGTGTATACGTTTTTTGTTTTTTTTTTTAACTTTTGTTTACCATTTCTGTTCACTTATTTAGGAAATTGCGTAGGAAGAGAAACTGCATACAAAGAACACACAAAAAAAAAAAAAAAAACTGAAATGACCATTACATTCTTAAGAAATAAGAAAAGCAAAAACAAACTTAGTAAATAAAAGGAATATGATCTTATAACACTAGAGGTTTTGGGTTTTATTTTTTTGTTAAAAGGTTTTTGGATTTTATTTACATATATATGATCTTCTTTTCTAAATTTATATTAATTCTTCTTATTTTACCAGTGAGGGTATAAATATAGGAACAAACAAAAAAACAACAGTGGTATCATGCAACTTTCTTGTATACTCCATTTTGATAATAATATTAATGTAAGCACACTGGTTTATTGTGCTATGAAGATCTTGTTTTAGAGAGATATAATACAAGAAAGTTGAATCGGGCAAGGAAGAAAAAAATTGGATCAAATTTCCAAAGCACTTATCCATCTGCCACGTCATCATATCATCATACATAAAATAAGTTGGACAGTGATAGTAATAAATTTGCTAGTTTCCATTCATGATTTTTGAATAAGAGTATAGGTACCTACCTATGTATCACACAAATTAAAATTGGTTTCAAAATGCAATTACCTTGAGGATTTCTATCAAAGTGAAAAAAAAATTGCACTTTTTCCTTGAGATTATTTTGTAACGTTGGCTTATTTGTATACTTTTTTTATAGGTTAAGCTTAGGATGGTCAATTTTCCAAAAAAAAATAAAACCCAAAAATATATCACTGTCTGCCACGTGATATCACGGTTTGACATTTTTTCGTTTTTGAAGAGAGAATGCGATTATGTGAATTAAAATAATGAGTGATGAAATGCATAAATAGACTCAAATAACACTGAAAATAAAGTGTAAAATTGATAGAGACGGACGATGATGATGATGTCATAGATTCCACTCTGTTTAAAATTTTCACCTTCCAAAAAAACATGAAAAAAAATGAAAAAATAACACAGAGATGAAGATGCAAGAAGTTGTGCAACTGTAATTATCATTGTTAAAAACTTGTGGTCCTAGCTAGTATCCGTGATAAAGAGGGTGAATACTTTGATGTATATCATTATCCCACTCTGGTTAAAAATTTACCTTAGATAAAATTTACAAAAAAAATGAAAAGAAAATTTTAAAGTTAATTTATATGTTCATTTCCCTCGTACATATGCCATTTCATGATTACATGTAGGCTTTGACGTGCAATTTATTGGGTTTTTCTAAGTCCATGTCCAACTTCCCTAATTAATATAATATTGTTTGCTTTGGGCCTTAACTGACAAAGCCCGCACGGATTTGTTTTTGGACTCTTTCCCAAAAGGCCTCATACTAATTGAAGTTGGACATTACTTATATACTAGACCATATTAGTCTAAACTTCGGATGTGAGACTTTGGATTGATTCCCAACAATCTCCCCCTCAAGCCAAAGACTCTATGATCTTCAACTTACAGCGATACTTAGTACCATCTTGTACTTCTTAATCGCAATGTCACTTTAAGGGTTTTTCTCCCACACCGAATATTCAGTCCAATCCAACTTCTCCAAGTCCACTTTTCCTTAACCTGGCTCTGATACCATTTATTGGGCTTTTCTAAGCCCATGTCCAACTTCCCTAATTAATATGATATTGTCCGCTTTGGGCCTTAACTGACAAAGCCCGCACGGATTTGTTTTTGGACTCTTTCCCAAAAGGCCTCATACTAATTGAAGTTGGACATTACTTATATACTAGACCATATTGGTCTAAACTTCGGATGTGGGACTTTGGATTGATTCCCAACACAACTGTGAGTTTGCATTTGCTAAAAAAACATGCATGTCAACTTCGCCTTTTTTTTAAATTCTGTGAATTTTATTTAACAAACTTACAAAAAAGTATTTATAAAAAAAAGATTAAATACCACATGAAAACGATTTGATCACTGAATTGTTGACTAAAAGATGGGAAATTTGGTGTCATAGCTAAAAGACAAGAGCTATTTGCATGCGTGGAAACTAATTTTCTCAGGATGTGGAAAGTACCCAATACCCCCTCAGCTACATTGCACTCTAACACGCCATATGTCTTATAACGTAGACGTCTTTACACTTTTCTTTTTATCTGACAACTTTCTCTTTCATCTAGCTTTTACTTTATTTTAAATCTGTTTTTCCACTCCTTCATAGCTATGCTTTGGTCATTGAAATTCATTTTGAATTTCAAAATACATCTGCCCCATCAAAATTGTTCTCATATCCGATTTTCCGACGAATTCTAACATTGTTGTACGGCGAGCCTCTTTAGCTTTATCGGCGACCTTCTTCAGTTTTATCGCCGAGCCTCTTCAGTTTTTACCGGCGAACCTCCATATCCGAAAATGGCCGACAACACTTCCACACCTCCGGAGCCTGTTTTCTCGGCCAATCCTGAAAGGTAAGTTTACTATTTTTTTCTGGGTTTTTCCGTTTGGTGATGGGCGAAGGTGGTCGTAAATGATGTTGGGGTTGTTCTGAACGCGCGTTTTGTCTATTTAATTTGTAGATATAGATTTAATATGTTCGCCGATAAATGTCCTATAGTTAGTCCGTAGAAATCGTTTTGCTCATTATGAAATGGATGAAATTTCATTCCACCTCCCTTGTCTTCTTTAGCCGCAATCCGGTTTGGATATACGTTTCGTAGATCTCGTCTACTGAGATTGTCTATCAACGATCTATGTATAACAAGTAGTCCACTTCATTATAGTTAACTACATGAAATATATAGTCTGCTATTTCTTTTCACCTGAGTAGTTAGTTACGTAAACAATATAGTTTGTAATCTCCGTAGTTAACTATGTGTCTGCTATGTTTTGAAGGGATTTGTTGACACTAGGAAAGCCCGATCTGAAGCCTTGGTCAAATCATGCGCTCCAGCTGATTCGGGATGCAGTCGTTGTCATCTTCCAAAAAATTGGTTCGGTATCCGCCGAAGACGCTTGTTCCTTTGCTTGTTCGTGTAAGTTCCTGAACCAAACATTCAAAGAACCATCTGTGATGAGGGTACTCAAACTCTCAGCTTTCGTGGGACGGCCCAATTTAATTCAGAGCTAGCCAAGATTGTTTGAGTCAGCAATTTCATCAGGTAATCCAACTGCACTCTATATCCACGGCATGAGCAGAATAACCGGTGCCGATGATATCGAAGGTTGTCTGAGATGTTTAAACCAGACGTCTAAAGGTGGAGTTGACGCAGCGACCTTAATGTTGGCTATCAGTGTCACCGCAGTTGGTCACTACCCTAGGGGTTTGGAAATGTTAGACCGTATAGTCGGTTGGAGAAGTAGAATGGAACACATGATCGTTATTGGTGAGCAAGTCATGGATTTGATCAAGAAGATGGTGGTGCCTGATGCTCATACATCTTTGCCCCACATTTTAGTTGATTTCCCCATCTGCCGTATGAAGCATGAGCTAATGTGTTGTGAGCACTGCTACCTGTATGTTCAGTACCATTTCGCGATATTTTCTTTAGACCCATAGGTTTTAAATCAGGTCTTATTATGTTTGTAGTTCTGCATCCTTTATGTAGTTAACTACTAGTAGTTTGACTACTTTAACCCAAAACTTTGTGGGTTTTTTCAAAAACTACTTAATGTAATCGTCTATGTGATAAACCAGTATTCGGAATAATAATTATTAATTAATATTTCTAAATCACCTTTAATTCCGAGAACAACTGCTTCTCCAAGTGTTAACCGTTTTTTTTTTAATTCTAAAAAAAAACCGCAAAAAAAACTTCCTTTATTACCCTTCATAACTTCACGTCTCCCATTTATCACTTTTTCTTCACTCAGACCACGAATTTATTTTGCAACTGTCATTTCCTTTCTCTCCCCTGTTCTCTTTCATATTCCCAGACGCCTGGCTTTACCCTAAAAAGTTTCCGGGCATCTTCGCTATTTCCTCCACTCGGAACCGCCATCCGCCGCACCGATTCACGAGTACCCAGCCGACGTATCTCACCCTCCCACGATATCTCCTTCTGGTATCTTTATATTTCGCATTTTACTATGGTTTCGGTTTCTGTAGATCCTGCATCGCCGCCGCCGTCGTTCGCACCAGTTATTATTAGATTTTTGAAGAAATCATTTTCTAGCTTATGGTCTATTAGTATATAATTACCCTAGTAGTCGTATATCTGTGTTGTCTACTAATCGTAATTAGAGGCTTAATTGTTGTCGCCTATGCTCGAATGTTAGATCTATGTTGTTTGCTTTGTAGTTTTGTTTCGCTCTCCTATAGATTCATGAAAATAAATCTACTTTTTTCTGGGCAAAGTATGGAATTTATATGTTCTGTTTGTTCGTATTGGAAAATTCTCGTTCATTATCACAGAATTACTATATAACACGCGCTTCTTCTTGTTTGCCCAATTAATCAGCACTAAAACATTGTAGTCCATGCCATACACTAATTCGTTTACTCGATTATAGTAGTCGATTAAGTCACCTAGTAACTGATTACTAATAGTTGTGTACTTACATATACAGATATATTTTTCTTATGGTAATTGATGATTTATAGTCATTTACGTTTCAGTGTCCACCAGTTAAGCGATGAGCCGATTCCCGGAAAGACTGTTTGCATTAGGCAACGAACCGGAAAATAAGAAGGTCAACACCTACTTCCAGCTATCTTATCTTGACACGATAAGTTTAGCTTTGGAAGAAGACCATATGGAGAAGCTGTCTTTCTCCCAATTTGGTAATCTCATCGAAGCAGGCAACAAGATTGCATCATCGGTTAGATTCCTTCACTTCATTTTGTCAAGGCAGCTGGTTACAAAGAAGAAGAAAGAGGTTTGGTGTCTCTTCGGTGGTCAGCCAATTCGGTTTTCTCTTAGGGAGTTTGCTATTACGACAAATCTTGTCTGGATGAGCTCACCAATCACTTGTGTTGTCGCCTGTTTGTGATATTTCTGACGGTCTTCAATTGGGCATGTGTGCTTCAGTTTGGCCTTCTTAATTTGGAAGTTCCCACTCGCATCCATGAAGGAAGCGTATACCCGCCACGGACATGTCTCATTGATGCAAAGAAACTCCATGTAGTTGGGTGTTGACCGTGGGGTCCTGAAGTGAAAATTTCTGTTTATGGCGTGAATAGCCAACTTAATTTTACACTCCACCTTGTTTCTGAAGATTCTGCCAACAAAAATACCATCCCCTTCGTATCGCATTTCTCTCAATGCACCGTCTATCCCTGATAATCGATTTAATTGAAGGTAGTTACATATATATATATATACTTACCATCAATGGTAAACAGCTATGAAGGTAGTTACATATATATATATATACATACCATCCTCAGAAACCTCATCCACAACCGGCGGAGCATCCCTTCCAAACATTGCTGGTACCTCATCTGTCTCAGAGAAAACACCATTAATAGTTTTGTCTGCGCAACTGTACCTGCTTGAATTGCGGCTACACTCTCCCTTTTCATAGGCTCCACTACCAGGCACATAACCAGGTCCACAATCCGGCACTTTAGCCTTTCCTTTGGTACGAGCTATTTCAGCGTCACTGTTATCCTCGAGGGGTACCTCCTCACCAGCATCATCCACATTATCTTGGTTACCCTCTCCGACGAAATTTTCACCCTTCTCAAAGTCCGGCTCCTCTCCGGCCAAAGAGATGACAGCTAACTCTTCCAGCCTCTCACACTCTTCTTCATCAGACGGGACTGCACCAATAGACAACTACCATGAGAAGGCAAACAATAGACAACTACTTAAAATACGACTACCCAATGCTGTTTTTGTGAATATAATCTCACTTTCTGTATATATGGGTAAATAGTTAACTACATATCGTATTAGACATATTTATGTATAACATGTAGTGGACTATGCCATAGTCAGCTATTTGTAGACGTCCTACCATCCTGAAGTTAAATTTAATGTTTATGGCGTGCATATATGGGTAAATAGTTAACTATGTCATACAAGGAAACCATCGATATTATAGTTAACTACATATCGTGTTAGACATATTTGTGTATAACACGTAATGGACTATGCCATAGACAGCTATTTGTAGACTTCTTACCCACACCGTCCGCGTCGTCCTCCTCCGTCATGCCGTGGACAACCAAAGCTCTTTCATTTTTTCCAGGTACACTCACAATCTCGTCTGTATTGTCATCTGTGGTGACGCACAGGTTCAGCTGGTCGATTTCCGACCTCATTTCCACAAAAAGAGCCACTTCGTCATCTGACGACATCAGCACCGGTGGCGCGTCGTGGCCGTCGTCCATCAGCATGTATGAGGGCCACTGGAAAGTAAGTGTTACGCCGACATCTTCCTTGATACCCATTTTCTCCTTAACGAGCTTTACCACTTCACAAAATTTCATCCGCGCGCTTAGGAACACCGTTTTAGTATTTCCAGTGCGGTCTGTAAGGAAAGTCCACACTCCGTTGCTCTGTTCGAACCATTTCCCTTTCACCAACAACACCATCTGTCTTCCTGCCATCTACACAAACAAGGGTGAAGAGGTTAGTAAATAGCCAACTACAAAATGGTTCGTAGTCGGATTTTTTCCACAGAAGTAGACATACCTTCGTAAACCAAGAAGTAGACAAGCCCTAAGACAATTGTTTACTAGCGGCGGTTTATGGAAGTTTCTTGTTGGCTATTTATTTGAGATCCCAAGGGTCCCCTCCACTTAACCTATCCGTACAATTAACTACACGACAAATAGCATAAGGGATGGGCAAAAAGTTACTAAAGTTAACGTTGGTAGTGTCGCCAAAACCAGGTAGCGTCCGCGCTTAACTATCATCGTGTGGTCCCTATCTGACACAAAAAAAGCAATGTCTTCTTTATGGGAGCAAGGGACATAGTGTCTTTTCCACCCACTTTTTGGTTGACTTCTGCTACACACTGAATTGACTCCTTTTCGATGTCATTCGCCTAATTAGCTCCTCCAAACATAATATTGATGCAAATCACCCCTAAAAGATTCATAACGAAGAAAACCTTACCTTTTTGGTTTCCCATTGCTATATTAAGTAAGAACCCATCAAACGAAAAACAAAGGTGCGCACTACGTACACTGTATTACATCATTTATTTTTATGTTGTGATTTGCATTAGTTATAATCATATATATAATAAAAGTAAAGTAAAATTTTGAGTTAAAAATTTGTCATTTAATTTCAAAGTGATTAATTACTTTTTACTTCTACCTAAAATTACTTAAATTAAATTTAATAAAAAATATTAAAAATCGAAAATTCATATATTTAACTTAAAATTAACTTAATAAAAAAAATTCTAAAATCTAAATTTTAAATTATATTTAATAAAAAACATTAAAAATCGAAAAAAATAATAAAAATATTATAAATCGAAAACCATATATTTAAATTAAACATTAAAAATCGAAATTTAAATTGAATTTAATAATTTAATAAAAATTTAAATTTGATTTAATAAAAAATGAAAATCGAAAATTATATATAATAATAAACAAAAAATATTAAATTAAAGATCGAAATTGTATCATATGTAAATTTTAAAAAATATTAAAAATAAAAAAAATCATAGATAATATAAAACGGAAAAGATTAACTTAAAAATTGAAATCGTATTATACATAAAATCGAAGAACATTAATTTAAACTTGAGCGATTCAATAATCTAAACTCTAGCGTTTCCTTATTATATATATATCAATTTTTACATATTATCTTTGATTACTATGTTTTAGATATTGATCTTTGGTTTATGCTTAATTTTTTACATAGATGAGATCTCAAAGTATATTTGTTCTTTTGAAGCTGTCTCTTATTTTTTTCTTTTTTTTTCTACAACCCAACTATTACATTACATTTGGCCCGTTAAATAAATGGTCTGAAAACCGTCTTCAACTGGCTCGGTATGAATGATTTGGGAGAAAATACAGCATCTTGCTCGAGCTCTTTTTGCAAGATTATCCGCTCGGACATTTGAACTTCTGAGGATATGGGTGAGAGTGAAATCCAAAAAGCTTTCCCGAAGGTTGCGGAAGGCTTCCAACTCTGATAAAAATGATAGCCAATCCAATGGCGATTCAGACATGCTTATCAGATCCGAGCAATCGGTTTGAAAGTGTACAGATAAAATTTGTATATCTTTCACGCAAGACATAGCCCATAAAAGGCTCTCCAATTCGGCATGAAGGGCCGATAGGCTTCTATGACAGCCCTGAAGGCCAAAAGTCTCGCCACCTCTTTCCTCCTTCAGGCTCCATCCGAATCCACTAACCATGCCGATGCCTATCCAGGATGCATCAACATGACAAATCGGGAACCTCTGGGTAAAGGACTCAGGAGCAAAGGAGTGACCGGAGTCTCGTCTGATCCGTCTTCTTCTTCTTCCGGTTAGTTTGCAATCATCCAACTTTCTGCTTCAACCTTGGCGTGGATCAAAGTATCTACCGGGAAAATTTCTTTCCCATTGAAGATTTTGTCGTTCCTCGCTTTCTAAATATACCACAAGATCCAAGGATAGATATCCTTTTGAGGATCTGTCATGCCTAACTCTTTTGTTTTCCAAAAGAGAAAGCTCATATTTTGGTAAATAGAGGTACTCGGGAAGAGACCCAGAAGGGACGGAAAGCCCGATAACGCCAAGACTTGTAAAGCCGGGGGACATAAAAACAAAAGATGGTTGATAGATTCTTCATGATTCCCACTGCGGGGACAACACTTATCCGTTCCCATGTGCCTATAGTTTAGGTCTTGGCAAGTAGCAATACATCCTGATAAAGCTTGTCACATTAAATGCTTCATTTTTCTAGGTGTCCGTACTTTCCAAACATAGCTTTGAAGGGCTGTGATACTCGGTTCTCTCACGACATCCAAATTTTGTTCAAAGTTTGCTTTTCTAATCAGATCATATCCGGATTTAACCGTGTATATTCCTGATTTAGTATGATTCCACCCGAATCCATCAAGGGTGCGGTTCCTACTAGGTCTCAACCCAAGGATAAGAGAGACATCCTCAGGTTGGAAAAATTCTCTTAGAAGAGGTTCATCCCATTGCTTCGTATCTTGACGGAAAGGAGTAAACTAACAGTCTTGGGTCCTATCTGGGGGTTGCTCTAGGTGGACAGGCCCTAGCGTCGGGGATCCAAGGCTCACTCCACGCCCTCGTATTTATTTATTTTTTTCTTTTGTGGTTCGGTCTTTGTTTTTTTTGCCAGCTTTGTATCGTCTTTCATGTATTCCAATTTTCTGTTATTTTGGTAGTAATAACTAATTTGCTTCTTGACTTGATTACTGATTTATCATAGAATTGGTTACTAATGTTTTGTTCTTCGGTGCTATTTAATTCAGCCTTTACAACCAAGAATGAAGCTTATGCACCTGTTAAGAAGGTGCACCGCTCGATATATCATGAATATATAGATATCAAATCTTTAGAGAGAACAGCCTGTGCTAGACTTGCAAGACAACAAAGGATGACAATACTTAATTCAAATCATGATTTGAAAAAGAGTAGGAAACATTGATGGTTTATATAATTACTTTGCTTATCCAATATGTGACATTGTTCTGATATTCTCCTATCGTCATTCCTTATCATAGACAAGTTGGTCAACTCTCCAAACGTGGATGATTTTGTATGTTTTGTGGCGACTGATTCTGATAGCGATGAGGAGGGTGGTAACGATGATTTATGCAACTCTAGAAATCAATTAATTCCAGCTCCATGAAAGAAAAGAGGTCCAGTGAAACTAGTCATGACAGATTCTATGAAACTTCCAGGATTGATTGAAACTGATAATAACAATCAACATTTCTTATATTTTGTCTCTATTACTATTATTAATTTTTTATGGCAAACAGATTACTATAATGATGGTGATCATTTGTTCATGTGCGATTATTGTCACGCTTGTATTTGGTTTGGAGAGCGAATAAATAAAAGGTCAGAATGTCCAAAACCAATTTTTACAATGTGTTGTCACAAAAGAAAATTTGATCTACCTCTTCTTACAATGCCTCCAAATACATTGTTAGCATTGATGTATAATCGGGGTGATACAAGAACAGATTTTTGAGAGTATATCAGAGCCTATAATATGATGTTTTCATTTACTTCTCTTGAAGACAAGGTTAACAATGCTGTTAATAATATGGTGCTGGTCCGTATGTGTTTCAACTCTGTGGTGAGAATTATCACTTGATAGGTGATATCCTGCCAGGACCTGACAAACAACCATCCTTCTTCCAGCTCTATATACATGATACTGTCAATGAGACCACTAACAGAATGAAGGCGTATGGGAATATTAATTTTTTGAAACTCTTAGTTCTCTCGCATATATTATTGAAATTATTTCGTATTTTCTATATTTATATTAAAATATTCTTTTCTTTTGCTTACTTCTGTAGGCAAATAGGTTTAGAATTAAGAGCTGAAATTGTCGACACTCTTAAAAAGATGCTAGATGATCACAACCAACATGTTAAAGTGTTCTGTACAGCTCGAGATAAATTAGTCGGCAACAATAATGCAAAAGGTTACAAATTGGTACTTGCTGCTAGGCATACCACTGACAGAAGAACTCATAATTTACCAACAGAAACTGATGTAGCCGCTTTAGTAGTATGGCTACCGAAAAACAAGATATTGTTATTGAGAGTCAGACATGACAGTTGCAGAGAATAAGCGAATTGCATCCAGCATATTTGCCCTTGCAATACCCGCTATTATTTCCATATGGTGAAGATGGGTTCAGACTCGGTAATGTTATTGGATTCGTTGATACAACTGGTGGGAAACGAAAAACTGTGACAATGCGCGAGTTTTTTGCTTTTTTGTATTCAAGAAAGATACGATGAATCTCCAGTCATTTTGATGTCCGGCAGATTGTTCCAACAGTTCCTTGTCGATGTGTATACCATGATCAAGTCAAATAGACTTCGATATATTTGGTATAATCAAGATAAGCTAAAGTGCGATAATAACGAGAAAATAGAAAGTGCTGTTGAAAGAGAAAAAGAAAATCTAGCAAATCAAGGAAGGAAGGTTGTGATACCTCCATCATTTACATGTAATACAAACTATAATGAAACATTATCTTAATGTAATGGTGATATGCAAGTACTTCGGTTATCCTGATTTTTTAATCATTATTACTTGCAATCCTAAGTGGCCTGAAATCACCCGGTGTTTGAAAAATATGATCTAAAGATAGAGGATAGACCAAATATTGTTGCAGAGTTTTCAAGATGAAGCTCGATAACCTTGTGCAATATCTAACAAATGATAAAGTATTGGGTAAGCTGAATTCAGGCAGCAATTTGCAATGAACTCTCCTTTTAGAAAAAGAACATTATAATCTGGTTTTTAAATTTGTAGTAACTTTTTACCCTGTTTTCAACAATGATGTATACGATTGAATTTCAAAAACGAGGGTTACCCCATGCTCATATGGTAGTTTTCTTGCATCATGATTCCAAGCCGTCCACTGGTGATGGCATTGATAAATTTGTATGAACTGAAATTCTTGACAAAGAATTGAAACCACATTTGTATGAAATTGTTAGTGATCTGATGATTCATGGTCCATGTGATACGTCTAACCCAAGAAACATTTGTATGAATAAGGGGAGATGCACTAAGTACTATCTGAAGCCTTTTAGTGAGATTACCAAAATTGATGATGCTGGTTTTCCTGTTTACAAGCATAATGAAGATCAAAGAGCTGTGGTAAGAAAAAATGTGGAATTAGACAATGGATTTGTTGTACAATACAATGCAAAACTCATGTGGGGATTTTAGAAAAAATTTACCTGTCATACCAGGTGGTAATAAGATAGAAACAATAATGGCAAGTCTGAATTCATCTTCTTTATGATTAGAATGAAAGGTGATGGAACTAACAACAAACATGAGGTTTCTTCGTGGGTCTGGTGGTGTTGAGAACCAAGAGATGGCAGATTTCGCTAAATAGATTATGGTTATCGGTAATGGGAAGATAAATGAACCAAATACAGGAGAAGTTGAGATTGATATTCTATCAGATTTATTGATAACCGGTGAAGGAAATCCACTAGAAAATATTGTTACTGAAATTTATGGCACATCATATGCTACCACAAGAGATCCAACATTTTGTCAGGAGATATCTCTATTGAGTCCCAAGAACCAAGACGTGGATGTTATTAATTAATTTAGGTTATCTAAGTTCACAGGTACGTAATTGCTAATACACTTCGTGAATTCAATTTGTGCTGACTATATTGCTTAAAACTAAACAACAATTTTAATACTGGTGACGAACATGAGTATCTAAGTTCGGATAGTATTGATATCAGACACAAGTAAGAATAATGATATGGTTTATACTCAGGAATATCTTCATAGTATTAGAGTATTTGGGTTAGTGAGTCATTGTCTGAAGTTGAAGATTGGTGCTCCTATTATGCTACTTAGAAATATTGATCCTAGATGCGGTTTGTGTAATGGAACGAGGTTATTGGTGACCAAATTGACTAAACATGTGATTGAGGCTAGCCATTTAAGCGGTGAAAAAATTGGCAATAGAGTTTTGATTCCTAGGATGTTTGTTTCTCCACCAGAAGCAAGGTTCCCTTTCAGAATGCGTCATAGGCAGTTTCTCATTGGTATCATATTTGTTATGACAATAAATAAAAGCCAAGATCAAACTTTACAAAAAGTTGGTTTATTCTTACCTAAACAAGTCTTTTCGCATGGTTAGTTTTATGTTGTTGTGTCTAGGGTAACATCGAGAAAAGGATTACATATTTTGATAACTGATGAAAAGGGAAAGCTGCAATAGAAGACAATGAATGTGGTTTACAAAGATATATTTCAAAAGATATATCCTAACGCATGTTAAGTATTATGACATTTTGTAATGCTTTTTTTCTTTTAAATTGGTTTGTGATGTTATTTTTAACAATCAAAATTAGAGAGTATGATTATCGTAACTTCAGAAATTAAGCTATACACAGAAATATTTATTTGCGTTTTTAATGTTTTTAAAATTCTTTGTTATGTTATACGATCTGTTTTACTTAGCTTATGTTATTGTTTAGTACCAAACACAAACCATTGTATATTGTATGATAGTTTTCAGATCTTGTAGAGAATTTTACGCATTGTTAATATATTTAGTGATCATTCTATCGATAGTTTTACATTTGGTGATAGAGTTTGGTTAACGAAAAACTCTTAAATTAATTAACAAACAAATTATTGTTTTAAAAACACACCTAGTTAAATGATATAAAATAATTTTGCACATGCAAATCTCTCTACATCTATTTAAGCCATTACTCAAATCACATGAGATGCATAGCAAAACCATTCGAAAACTAAGATGTTCACATAAAAACAAATAATCTGACAATAATACTCAAACTATATTTACCAAACCAGCATGCAACAATCCAGATCCTTCTATCAAATACTTTGGTAATAAAATCAATTATGAAAAATAATATGAATATGATTAATAATTATTTTTAAAATTTGTGAAAATAAATTCATGTTTTTGGAAATAGTTATAAACTGTTTAGAAGATTTTTAGTCCTTTGCGGGGGAACGTCAGAAAACAGTGGTGTGTTTTCCAATGGCTCTTAGACGCTCAAGTCAGAAAACAGTACAAAAAACTACACAATGTGTAATCGGAGAGAGGAAAGAAATCAGAAGAGAAGGAAAGTGGATCGAGCATTTCTGAAAAATATGGAATCGACTCGGGCCTTTGAGTGGTGATAAGTTTTTGAGGTAAAAGGAGAAAAAACAAAAGAGTTTGTGGGTGAAAATGCTCCACGGTTTAGGAACCACCATGGAAAGGAAGTGAAAAGATGGTCGGAGTTATGACTGAAAAGCGTAAGATGCTAAGGCTCAAAGGTCACAAGTGTCTATAGAAATAATATGAACCTTAAGATAGCGAAAAGAGTGAACTTCCTTGTTGGAAGTAACAAAGTATTTATACGATTTTACTTGGCCTAGATTAGTATACCGGGTCGATCCTCGGATCGTGAGTCAGTGATATATTCATAAATTGCATCATTTAATGTACATATTCTAGTCCAAATCATGTCTCATTTGCATGCATTTTAGATCTTTAGGCATTGTTTTAGGACTTAGGAGATTGCATTAGGTCCAAGAGAATTTTGCATGTTTTGGAGTGTTAAACAGGTGCTTTTGGAATTTATTTGGAGTGGAGGATGTGATTCAGATGAAGAAATGGAGTTGAAATTATCAAAAATGGTGAAAAGGAGCAATTTTGGGTTTCTCGGAAAAATGATGTACTGATGGCCGAAGATTCTCGGCCAAAATCCTTCCCGCAGGTAGCTCTCTCGGCCAAAAACACGTACTGCGGTCAAGTCTCTCAGCCAAAAATTCCAGGTGCAGATACATTTCCGAAATCGCGTCACCAGAAGATCTTGCCGGCCGATTCATCTTACAGGGTCTTCAGAAACATTGGAGATAATTGAGTCAAGAACCCAGGACAGGTTGAATCAGGGCATTTGGAGTACTGAACTGAAAGATACGGTCACCGGAAGACAGACCTCTCTCGCATCCATTCCGGAGCAATCCGATACTCCTGAATGATGGCCTGTTCGGGGAACCTTCCGGTCCGATTCAGCTGTCGGGTGCTTCATCAAATGTTAAGAATATTGGATCATGTTTCCATACCAGGTGGAATCATAGGATTTGGAGGCGTGAGTAGAGAGTTAAGCTCACCGGAATGCACGCCTGTCTCGCTACCGTTTTGGACCGACCCGATGAGCTCCGAAGATTGCGAAGGACGATGAACTTCCAGACCGATTCAGTCTACAGTTACGTCATCAAAATTTTAGATATTTGAGTCCTCTTTCCAGAACGTTTGAGATTATTCAATTTGAAGCCATGAGCAAGAAGATAACGTTTTCGGAATGGACACATGTCTAGAAGCCTCTTTCTGACCGTGTCAATGTACTGCAAAGATGAGCCCTCCGGGGAACCTTCTACTTCCCAAGCGCTGAGGGTTTCTTCACCAAAGTGAGAGATATTTGAGTTGTCTTTCCAATGCATTTGAAATCATGCCATTTGGAGCCATATCCTGGAAGTTACTATCCCCTCAATGCAAAGTGGTCCGAGAAAACTTAGGCTGTGCGATACGGTACTGCGACTTGATTAACTCGCACCCATGAATATTCAACGCTCTGGAAACAAGTTGAGACTTTAGAGATGAGTCTAAGGAGACTCTGAGAAAGTTAGAGACTTCCAGAATCAAATTTGAGTAAGTCCACAATGCTGTGCGAGATAGACCTGCGAGTTGGACATGAAGTGGAACCATGTAGCACATGTGTTCGCAAATTACACCGACTTGGGCATGCGACTTTGGCAAGGAAGTGACCATCTCGCACACATATTATCTCCATAATGCGTCCTGGTTGTGCGAGTTGAAGAGAAGGAAGCCTGAGCAGCACAAACATTCGCTGTTTACACCTAGATAGGCATGCGGCTGAGGCTGAGGGATTTATGGCGCACAAGGCTGCTTCTATAGCTGTGCGACTTGGGCCTGCGACTTGGGAAGCACCTGACCATGTCGCACACCAGCCACCAGACCCAACTGAGCCGGGTCAATACCCCGCTGACCCGGTCCATTAGCACTTAGTATATATAGCTTTTTGGAGAAAACCCTAAACATCTGATCTTCTACTTAGTTTTCTCTCTAGTTTTTTTTCCTTTTTAGTGTAAAAACGTTTTTGATTAAGAGATATCTGAAGGGATTTGATCATTCCAAAGCTGTTTCTTATCATCTCATCATCTCATTTCTGCTTCTAATCATGATTAACATCATCTCTTGCAAAAGATTAGATGTGTTCTTCATGATTAGTGAGTAGTTATCTTTTAAGCTTCTAGGTGTGTAGATTAGGGTGCTTAGATATTTGATTTATGATGTTTAGGGACTAAATTCTCATTTCATTTCCTTAGTTAGCTGTTCCTAATGCTAGATCTTTGCACATCACTCTGGTCTAGAGCTTAGGCAAATCTCCACCCACAAGGTGTTTGATGAATTGCTTGAATGAAAGCTAACTAAGGGTTTATGCATTAATGACATGGGAATGTTTGTTAATTTCATAAATGACATATTAGAACTGTTATTTAATGCTCATTAATTCATATTTCACAAATGGGAATTTGGTTTGAAAGTGGATTAGTGTAGAGATTAATGCCTTTATGAGAGGATTAGTCTAGATTAGAGTTCTAAGTTGAAATGTTTGAGATCATGTGATTGCTTGCTATGTCTTTCTGTGTAAGATTCAGTCTTCTTGGTTGAGAGATTGTTTGGTCACTTATTAGGCTTGATGCATTATGCTTGTTGATATCTTGATTATATCTAATGGTTGTTAGACTTGATTAAGTGATTAGCAAAGGAATTATTGTCATGGGAATGAATTAATCTGCTTTTGAAGTCTAGACTAAAGAGTAACTTGCATTGCATTCTTGTTCTTAGCATCATGAATTGATATCTACAGCACCGTAATCAATGATCACATCTAGAGGTTTATCTTTTATCATTTGCTTAATCACCACATTCTTATTTAGCTTGCTTGCTTTGTTTAGTTCATTCATCATAGCTTGCTTGTTTCTTGTTTTATGCTTTCTTGTTACTTTGTTCACACCAAAACTCATCTTTGATCACTTGACTTAAGAGCTTATCACATAAGCTAGTGCATAACTACCACACATATGGATTGACACCCCTTATACTACTTTGACAAGGGGATTGATAACCTTTCTTTAGGCCTTGAAAACCTAAGTTATCAGTCAGGTAGGTCGGTCCACGATCCGACTTGATTGGATCAGAATCTTTTGTTTGCATCACACCTCTGATGGTCTCACCAGCTTTCATGGCGTGTTCACCTGCTGTGAGACCGCTCTTTAGCGTGTTTCTCTCATCCCCAGTGTACAGGTTGGGTCGACGGTTCAGATATGATATGGCCTTTGTTTTTCCTCTGACTTTTGCGAAGGGTCATTATCATCTGACACGTGTAAGAATAGTGCATTAAATATCAATATCTTTGGTTTGTAAGGGTATGAACAATTAAATCAGACTAAGGCATATTCCTATTGTTGGATGGAGGGAAATTTGAACAGTGTTTCCCGCTCGTAAAATTATACATACCTTGCCTGGATCCCTCGATACTGGGATCGAACTCTTGGGATTGTCTCAATGGCTTACTCCATTCTCCAGGGTACTTATGCGGGTCACATTTCTTTATATCCTGACCGTTCCTGATTACCAAGCTTACGCCTAGGACATAGGAAATGTGACTTCTCCTCGTCTTGACCATTCAGTTTCCGACCTTTTTATTTCTGACACCGTAGCCTGCATTTTCAGATACGAAGAATCCGGGAACAGATGGCCTATCGTGCCGGATCTCCCGAATCTAAATAGATTTGAAGCTCGATGCTATATGCTTAAGTTATATTAGACCGCAACCCCAATATGAATCCTAATTTGACTAAGGGGACCATATCTTTAAAAAAAAACTAGAGACGTCACGTGCAAACACGTGGTTCGTCCACGTAAGAAAAATCGAATTTATTCCCAACATAAATTTTAGTAGCATTTTTATTATATAATAAAAAAGTTAGTAAATAATACAAATCTTAGTAATTATTTTTCAAATAATTATGAATAAAAAGTAATATTTGGTTACCTTTCTCAGAAATTGATTTTATTTTAAAAAACACTAATTTCATTTTTTATATTCTGTTAAAATTCTTTTTAGGTGATTTATAAAACGGTGACAAATAAACTGTGGTTTCATTTTCCATATCAGTAGTTTCTTTTCAAAACTCACGATTTTTTTTTTAATTTTTAATATTTTATTATCCATTATATTTTTATTATTTTAATCCAAAATTTTCAAAAAAATAACTTTTGGATTTTACCAAAAATATCTCCAACTTTTTGTTTGCCAAAATAATTTCAAAATTTTTATTCACAAAAAAAACTAACTTTTTATTTATTATGCCATTATGGTCATATCGTAAGTCAACTATAATTGTTGACTAATAAGAGATTTAAAACGGTTTGGTCAAAAACAAAATTAGAGATTAAACTAATTAGTCAACGAAAGTTGAAGATCTATTTTATCCACGAAGTAGTTGGCCGTTTTTTTTTGTTAAAAGTTGTGAGTTAAGGATTTTTTTTTTGGCATTTTTCTTATAGAATTACTGATTTGGGATAAAGGTTTCGTACGACACAAATTAAAAAATTTAAAACCTTTTCAAGAAACCTTAGTTTTCCTGAAAAAGGGCAATACTAGGTCCAACAACGAATGTAGCGAATGCTCTTCTAAAAGGGAAATGGAAGTTATGTGATTCGGATGATAATGGATACGGTTAGTTCTTAACTACGTACATGTACATTTGAAATTATTTTCAATATTAGATCATCTGAGAATTAGTTGGCGTTGTTATTCACATAGTGGAAGTGGATATAAACATCATTCTGATGGGAGGTCGGAGAATATAGTACTTTTGGGGTTTAAGATTTCAAGATTAACATATCGCATCGAGGGAGGTGGATAAATTGCAAAAATTTATCTAGAGCAAAGGAGTTGAGAAATCGTATTGCTAACGAGTATAATTTAGACATGGGATCTGTTTCATTTGAAATGTCCTATTGGTTTGATGATACTCTAACTAAACTTAATGGGAGGGTAATGACCCATGTAAGATTGTGATAAACTCAGAATATAATTTTTTTATATGCTCTCCATAAGTCTCAGAAATCTATGATTATATATTTGCGACATTCAGAGAGGTAATGGGTTGTGGAATGGTGATTATCCAATGAAAAGAAAGTGTAGAAGCTGAATTTGCAAGAGAAAGAGGAAGTTCAGTGCGTTTAGGTTACTCCAACCTCATTTCTTCACGTTTGGCAGAGTGACTCTCTGACAATGAAATTGATCTGATGTAATCTATGATAGAAACTAATAGCACACGCAGAGGAGATGAAAGCTGCTGTGGCCATATCTAACGATGTACAGACAATGAAAGAAAGTTTGAATGATAAAATTGTCCCAAATGGTTATGTGGTATATTATGAAGGAGGAACAGAAGGGCTGATGCAAGAATCAGATGAGGTTCAGGATGAGGATGAGAAGGAAAATTGGTGAGTCAGGATGATAAAAAGATTTGGTGATGATGACGATTATGCATTGGATGATTACAATTTTGACTATTGGAATGACTGTGATGTAAATGATATTTTTGATGATGGTTATAATGATGAGCTTATTTATCAAGATGTCTTTAACTACTATTTTGTAAAAGCTAATTTTTCATATTGGATCCCATCTTCTCATACACTTCAGTTGATATATTTATGAAGGAGAGTAATAACGTGTTGTAATTTTTTCTCTTAACTATAGTTTTTCCCATGTTTAAAATATCGTTAGGCGCTAGTCACGAGGTCAAGGTGTATAGTGCCTAACAAAAAAAATCAGAGCTTAATTAGAAATTAATCAGAAATTAGTTTTGGTGTGTTTTCATTGTTTTAAACCTGTATATATATATTAAATATGTCGAATAAAATCAATAATGCAGTTTAGTCTAGTGGTCTTTGATATGTTATTTGGGCTTCAAAAACCCAAATAGTTTTTTCATATTCTTTTTTAATAAGTAAGGAAAAGACAGTTTTACCTTTGTCTTCTTTCTTGTCGACTTTTGCAACCCTAAATTGTACCGTCAACTCAATTTTTTATATTTTTTCTCAGTTTTGACTACTTATTCTTGTGTTTTTTACCAAATTATGATAAATTCATAAAAAATGAGATTTAGAATTCAAAACGTCCCAAAAATAGCTGATTCTCTTATTTCTCGGTTCAGGCAGATTTTAATCGCTCTGCCACTTAGCATCGCCGATCAAAATGAAATCAACTCTCTTCCGCCAACCGCCTAGGCGCCCAGTTAGTCGGCAACTTGGGCGATATTTCAAACATGGGTTTTTTTCTATGTTCTCGGTCGTGAGGCTGTCTAGGCACCGATAAATGTTAGACGGTGGAGCTCCGCCGCAATTACACCAAAATCAGACGAAGAATTAAAAAAATCAAAAAAAAAACTCTAAGTTTTGTTATATTTGGCTCGAAATATGAAGTTGTAGGCTAAATCTATCGTTTCTCCTAAAACACATGATAATCTGAAGTAAAATTGATGGAATTCTGGCCATAGATCAGATTTGCAGAAACCTAATTTGCATGGAAAAATATGATATTATAATTTACTGTTTTGTCTTTAATGCTAGTTTTAATGAAAAAACATAAACACACAAAAGTGAGACTCAACATATTAACCAATGTACTACAAAAATTTCATAAATATATTGTGCTGCTATAAATATATAATAACTACTAAATATGATAATTTTAATATTAATTAAATAGAATGTTAAACAATTTAAAACTAATTCCCAATTAATCAATAATGTTTTGTTTAAGTGCTAAGCAGATCTCGGCCGCTGACTAACACCTAACACAATTTTGAACATGAAGTTTTTCCTATTAGTTTTTTCAAGTAAGGTTTTTAACAAGTCTAATATCTTATGCATTTTAATACTATTTCATTATAATGGACATCCAAAAAAGGTGTTACAAATAATTAATATAGATGTCCATTATAAAACTCATATCATAAAAAAGTTTAAAATATTATTTATTCCTTATCCTTTTAATTTTAATTTCCTTTCTAAAACTTGGTAATACTCTAGACCTTTCACTACTCATAAAAAAAAACATCACAATATCCTCTTCTCTCTTCCCTTCTTTTCTTTTCTCTCTTTCTTTCTCACAGCCATTTTTTCTCTTTTTTACTCATATCTCGACGGTTTTTAAAAAGCCTACAAAATCTGGCTTTTAATTTATGAAAGTCATAGTTATTTTTTTAAGTAAAAGTTTTTAAAGATAAAAAGCATACAGCCGAAAATGCTTTCCAAGCATCCCGGAAAACAAAGGAAAAAAACAGTTGAGTTACATTCAGGACTTAAAAAAATAATACAGTCAAAACAGCTAGTTTGGGTAAATAAAATCTGTAGACTGTAAAACCTATCAAAGTCTCTACAGTCCGGCCAATCAGAGCCTTAGTCTGGTAAAGCAGTTCCTCGTTCCAGATTGTTTTTAATCTCCAGTGTGTATTTCCCAAAAGCACGCTCAATTTTCTTGTTGAAATGCTCGTTTCTGTCATTGATCGAATCGATATCCTTCTCTTCCCGGAACTTCCTCCTCCTGCTAAAGTCCTGTCGCTTTTGCTCTCTGTCAAGGAGCTCCTTCGCCATCTTATCTATCTTATCTTTTGAAATTTTCGGAGCCTGCAAAAGATTTAGACATATGAGACTCTCTGCTAAAGACTATACAATTGACCATAACGACAAAATCACAAACCTTCCCGTATTGCAAGCTTGAGGCCTCGCGGTAAAACTCTGGATCAGCTGCTCTCATTCTGTTATACTCCTCAAGATCAACCTGAATGTTCTTTGTCCGCTTCTTATATGCGTTGTACAACGTCTTCTGGTTAAAGACTAAAGAAAGATACAACATTTCACGCATTAGCCTCACAATCAATGAGAAACAAACAAACAATTCATTAGCCTCACAATCAATGAGAAACAAACAAACAAATCAAACTTAGTGAGAGTAATACGTACCATCCCAACCAGAAGGAGTAGGTTCCTTTTCCCATTTTTTGTATTTTGTTTCCGCTGCTTCTTGAGTATCGAGCATGTAAGCCTTTGTCATATCTAAACCGTTAGCATCGAGAAGTTTCCCGATTTTCTTCCTCCTCTCCTCCAACCATTTCTGTTTTGAGATGCCTTTCGTCTCTGTTGGTGCTTCCATTTTCTTCTTCTCAGTCCCGACATCTGTCTGATTGTATTTTCTTGCTTGATTCTGCAAAAAAGCGGGGGCAAATCAACGATCTTAAAAGACAATTTTAAAGAGTTAAACTAATAACGACTGTACAAAGAGGCTTACCATCTTAAGTCTCAGCTCAAACAGTTTCTTCTTCCTCCCTGTAAGTTGGCTCACGTCTACTTCAGGTTCTTGGTTATCCTCTTCTTCATCTTCTTCTTCTTCTTCAGAACTCTCTTCCTCTATTCTTTTAGCATCAAGCGACTGCTCACGACCTTTAGCATTAGGGTAACCATGCCCACCGATGGCAGCTTCAGCTAATCCTTTTGGCACACGAAAAAAGGAACATAAGTCTCAGAATAACAATTTACACTCGCTTCTTACCAGACTACACGATTATTTCATCAGACAGGACATCGCAATGACGAATAGAAACTCTATATTCGTGCCTGCATAGAGTGGGTGAATCACAAATAGCATTACCAGCAACTTTATGTGCAAATTTTACTCACAACTCTTTAAGTGGATAACCTCTAGCAAATAAACAATAAACCTCAGAGAGCTACTGCAAAGACCATAATTACTGGAAACAAATGCTCACATACAATAGATTCATCAAGAGCAGCTAAGCCACAGAAAAGAGAACAAAAACTAGTACCTTGCTTCTCCAATATAGCCTTTGCTTCAGCAATTTTCTTAAAGCAATACTCCACACACTCGTGATAAGGATTCGAAGCGTTTATACAGTCCGGGTGCACTCTTCTCTCGCTATCCATATTTCACGGCCTGAGAAACTGTTCAAAAACCAATTAATTGAATGTGCCGCTAGAAATTGTATCCAAACACAGCACTGAGATTTGAGAATTATAAACCAAAGAGGGAGAAGAAGCATAAACAGAATTCACTCATTAAGCTGCAACCAAGATCTAAACTTGATTCGATAGGGAAAAATCTCCTAACTTAATTGCAAATTCAGATAAAGATAAAGCTAACCAATTCAAAACCCTAAAAGATTGAAGATTCACGACACTGTAAATCACTATAAATCTCCATGGGTTTCCTGATTCTGTGTACGAGAAACCCATTTGATATCCGAAAACCTAAGAGTAGTGAAAACAAGTAAAATCTCATCCTCGGTTTCAAATCGAACCAAGACGATTCAAAAATCGATGAAACAATTGAAACACTCAAAGTACGGTATCAAATCCAAAATGAAATCGCATCACGAACGCCAACCTGTGAATTAAAACAATTCAGGAGGAATCCGCTGTATCTTTATGAGAAGAACACCAAAGAAATTCGCTGACGACGAGCTTCTTCTTCTCCCCTCGTTGGAGAAAAATAAGAAAGAAAAAAAAAAATAGGAAAAGGAAACAAAAAGTAAAGACCGATTAATTGATGGGCCACTTTATAAATTTATCTATGGACCTCTTGAATATGATTTGGGCCAACAAAGAGAAGAATGGTTTCGGTTTGGACAAAAATACTATAAAAAAATAAAAATTAATGAATTTAATTTCAAGTAATATTATGTTTAATATTTTTAAATATAATTCTTATGAATTTAATTAAAATTATTTTTATATTAGTTGGTTCAATTAACTAAAATAATTCCATTTGGCTTCATATAATTTGAGTTTGATTCGGTTTGGGATTGGACAATTTGGTATAAAACTTTCTATTTTCTAATCCAGATTAATTTTTAGTTATGTTCAAATTAATTAGGTTTAAAAAATTGTTTCAAATTGGAAAATTTTGGTTCGGTTCAGTAATTTTACATAGCACTAAAAGCAAATATTAGAAACAGAGCTTAACATGTTTACCAACAAAAAAAAAGAAAAAAAAAAAGAAAGGCGAAAGCATTGAAAACAAAGTCAAAGCTAGACTAATGTAGCTAAATGCTTATCACATCTAAAAGAGCATATCCAATGTATTTCTCCATTTTTATCTCTAAAATAGAGTAATTCCAAAATAAAGTTGAATTTCTCTCTAATATATTCCTCTATTTTCAACTAAAAAAAATATTTTAAATATATTCTTCCTTTTTATTTTATTGTTAATTACTAATAATGCATTTCATTTATAAAAATTACGAGTGAACCCATTTATTTTTTTCTGTTAACACTTTCATAAATTATAATATTATTTTAAATTCAACTACTATAATATAAAAAATAATATTACACACCATCTAAAATAACAAAACAAGATACATTTTAATTTGAATATCACAATTGAATAAGCAACTTTTAGAACAAGAAGACAAGTGTCCAAAGACAACAACATTTGGATATTTTAAGTAAGAACTATGCCTTGAAAGAATTTAAGAAAGAAAACAAATTTTTGTTTCAAGACTTGAACTCGATACAAGATCCGAAACTTCGTGCTTATGTTCAGATTGAACAAACACGGATTTTATAGAAAAGGACTGAGCAACAACAATATCAACAAAATCCGCCTCAATCTGGTTTGTTTGGACAATATTTTAATGATCTTGGTAAATCTGGAAGCAGTTTACCGGATTTTTATTAATCAGTTATTGTGTTAAATTTATTTTATGGTATTTATAATTTCAGTACTTCTTATGTATTTTAATTTTATGTTATTTCTAGTTTCAGTTCATTTTCTTATATTTTCTATTTTAAAATTTTAAATTTATCTGTCTTTTATTTTAAATTAAATATATATAATATGAAGGATTAAATTATAAATTAAAAAATATAGTTTTAAGAATTAATAAAAAGTGAACGACTATTGTGTAAATAAAAAAATTTACCTGTAAAATGGAGTTGAAAATGAGGTTATTCCATATTTGGAGAAAAAAATGGCATTCCCCCATTTTGGAGGTGAAAATGGAGTAGGATTGGAGAAGAATTTCTCCCAAAATGACATTTGAAGAAATAAATGAAATAGGGTTGGAGATGCCTTAAAGGAAGTAACTACACAAATGTTTTTGTCCTATAGTAAAATATGTCTCCTCAAGAATCATGTTATCACTTGTTTAAAGTTCATTGTTAAACGTTTTATTTTGGTAGATTTGATATATTGTAAAGAGAATACTCAAAAATCTTATAACATCTTATTTCAGACCATTTAAGTAATTCTTACAAAACCAAAAGTGCAACACAATCATCTTCAACTCAATGGCATCCCCTCAAAATCATTTAGTTACATTGTCACTTTTACTTGATAAAAAGATCACACAAGTTATAACCAACAACTTGTATCATATCAGAAAATGGTGGTGGAAATGAAATGAATTCAAAAACAATGTACACAATTAGCAAGTAATATGATCAATTCCTTTGGGTTTCATTCATACCGTTTGATGATATACTATTGAATGAATGGAAACACAGAAATCAAATTATTAAGTTCGGTATTACAAAACAGATTATTTTACCGAGTGAAATATCCCTTCTTTATAATTTAGCTCTCTGTCTCGGTTCCCAATGGCGAACCGCTGGTTCCCGTCTGATGGTGCTTCTGCCCTGAATCCACTGCTTGCCACCACTGGTGGAAGCCCCCATCGCCCTCCTCCGTTACCTCCTGATCCCCTTGATGACCCCACCTCTCCTTTATTGATTAACCAGTTCCCTCCCTTAGCTACAAAATCTTCCACTACTTCTCCTTCCCCTTCGGAAACTGCTCCTATTGAGGAGTCTACCCCTTTAGTCACTATTAAGTCAATAGCGACTGACCCTCAAACTGCTGATATTGACATGACGGAGGCTAGCCAGATTGCTTTCGAAAAACCAAGATCTACTGTTCCTAACCTTAGATCTGAAATTTCGGATGCTGAAAATTACAATGTTGTTCCTCCCAAGAACTCCTCTCCCCTCCAAACTAATAGAGCCTCTAGTATGAGCCATCCGCCTTCTAATCCTTTAACCCCTACTAAAATCCTTGCCACTACTGCTTCAGAAAAGGTTCTCCCCTGCTCCAATGCTCCCCTGTCTTCTGCTAAACTTTCTGTCCCATCCATAAACAACCGTCAGCTCCTAATCCAACCTCTCTGCCTACCTTAGCTGATAAGATTCGATCTTCTGAGGACAAATCTCTAAACGAGTAGCTCCTCTTAACATTTCTGAACATGGGAGGCCTAGGGTTCTCATTCCAGATGATGTTTTTGAATTGGGTGCTGAAATACACAAAGATTTCATTATTTGCTATTTCAATGGCAGACCTCCCCCTATAGCCAAATCCAAAGCGTCCTAAGTCCCATGTGGGGTAGGAGAAGGCATGTTGAATTCCACAACAACCCCCTTACTAGATCAATGCTTGTTAGAATTCCGAGTCCATACCTAAGGTTGAAAATCCTTGAGAAAGGAATTTGGTATGTTGGAGATTCGATGTTTCATACAGCGCAATGGTCTCCGAATCCCGTTTCTGAAACCTTTGCTCCCACCTCCATTCCAATTTGGGCTCACCTGCGTGGAGTTCCTCCGGATCTTCGTCATTGGAAAAGGCTCAGATTGGTTGCAGGTCTTGTTGGAGAGCCTGTTGAAACAGACGATATTACTAAAAACTTGGCTGGTTTAACTCTCTCGCATGTTAAAGTCCATGTAGATTTAACGAAGGATCTTCCTCGGATAGTTGAGTTTGAAAGGCAAAATAGCCAGATTGTTGAGTTAAATGTTGATTATCCTTGGCTGCCTTCTACCTGCTCCACTGTTCAGAGCTGGGTCACATCGCTCGAAATTGTCTAAAATTGCCTCCTCTTCAGCCAGCTTCAAATGATCCAATCTCTGCTGCTACCCCTAAAGGTCAATCAAAATATCTTAGAAAGGATGCCTCCACTAATCCTACAAAGAAAGTTGTTGAAAAAACTGGTGATGCCTCTGCTTCTAGTTGCTCTGTCCCCACTGTGCTTACTTCTCAAGCGCCGATTGTATCCATTGGGCATGTTTTCAAGTCTACCCCTCCATCTGCTCCCTCTGCCCTCAGCATTCCTTTGCCTCCTGGTTTATGCTTCTAATTTAAGTGAGGAAATAAGTGACCTGTGGGTGGAACTGTTAAATTTACATGTGTCTCTCTCTCTTCACGATTGCCCGTGGATTCTGGGTGGAGATTTCAATGAGATCATTCATCATATCGAACACTCTCTCCCGGAAATCAATTCTATTACTCCGCATATGGCTGACTTCAGAGACACTCTCCATCAGATGAGAATGTTTGATCTTTGATTCCAAGGTCCTTTTTTCACCTGGTCAAACTGCCGTCCTCAATTCCCAATTGCAAAAGAGTTAGACAGGGTTCTTGTGAACAACAACTGGATCTCCTCATTTCCCAATAATGCTGCTACCTTCATTGCCCCTCTCATATCTGACCATAGCCCCAGCCTTGTTACTCTAGCCAAATACCTCCCTCAGTTCGGTATCCGACCTTTTAAAATTTTCAACTACTTAACCAAACACCCAAACTTCCAATTTGTGGTGGATGAAGCGTGGATTCAGGCTGGAAGCTTTGCTGCAAATCTGACATATTTGTGCTGAAAGCAAAAGATCATAAAGAGAGAGTTGAAAAAACTAAATAGAGAGAACTTTTCAAAAATTCAAGAGAGAGTGAGTGAAACTAACAAGCTGTTACAAATTATGCAGGTGCAAGCTCTTCATCGCCCTTCTCCGCAAAACTTCCAAGAGGAAAGAATCCTCCATGAGAAATGGAACTTCCTAAAAGAAATTGAAGTGAGATACTCTAAGAAAAAATCAAGAATCCACTGGTTGAAGGAAGGAGATCAAAACACAGCATTCTTTTTCAGGGTGTCGTAAACAAGGCATAGTTATAATGCTATCAGATCCTTCTCCTTACCTTCAGGTGCAGTCATTTCTGACCCTCAGCAATGGGCGTCCATGCAATATCTCATTTCAAAAACCTGCTCGGGCCAGATATTCTTCCGCAGATTATTCTCTCCTCTCTTGATTGGTTTCATTCTCTGATCCCTTTTAGATGCTCCCAAGCTCACCTTCAATATATGACTAAACTCCCTTCCTCAGCAGAATATGTCAAATGTTTGTTTAGGCTCAACCCCAATAAGTCTCCGGGTCCAGATGGTCTGACTTCTGGTTTCTACAAAGCGGCTTGGACTACCCTGGGGGTTGAGGTTGTGTCATCGGTAGCTAACTTCTTTGTCTCCTCTTTCATGCCTGCTTCTCTCTTTCTTTCATAACACTAGGGGCTCTTGACTGGGTATTCCCTGCAATACTCTACTTGCAGACTTGTCAAGACATGGAATCTGGCAACTGCCTCCAGCCCGATCAGAGAACCAAGTATCTGTCCAAATAATTTTAACAACCATTCAACTTTCAAATAAGGAGGATCAGTACACCTGGGAGAGAAATGGGACACAATATCATTGTTATGCTACTGGTCATGTTTATAATATTCTGAGAGGAGATGCGCAACATGTACCATGGTATCGGGTAATCTGGAATCGAGGAGGGATTCCAAAAAACAACTTCCTGTCATGGTTATTCTTGCTGAATAGATGCCCAACTTGAGATCGGATCATTAGTTGGGGCCTTCAAACTGACACCACCTGCCTTCTCTGCAATCAATCGGCTGAATCCAGGGATCACTTTTTCTTTGAGTGTTCTGTCGGATGGTCAATCTGGTTACCCATGGAAACTAGGTGTGGTCTCCAACCACAATCGGTCTTGGACTAACTCACTAAACCAACTACAGCTTCATGGTTCAAGGAGATGAAGAGACTCACGATACTAGCTTGGCAGTACTCGATTTATTCCATTTGGACAGAGAGAAATCAGGAGCTTCATCGTAATAGCTTTCGATCTGTTGATTCGATCCTCCATCAGAATGACTTAATTATCAGGAATCAGATTGCATGTTACCGTGATACAAACCAATTATTGGCGTCGTCGATGCTACAATTTTGGTTCTCTTCAGCATCATGATCATCAACCTCTCTAATTTATGACTCTGATAAACCGTTCATGGCACTTTTTGTTTATTTTCTATTTCTGATTAGAATCCTTCCTTTTGGGTTTTGTAGATACTGGACTGGGCCCATTAAAAGGGTACTTACCATACTATAGCCTGGCTGGTATGCTTTTATATGATGATCATTATAGGCTGGCTTGTAATGATCTTACATTTTTCATGCTTTTATATTGAAAATCCTTGTTACAAAAAAAAAAGTTAGGTATTATAGCTCTGTTTTCTTTAAGTTTGTCTACTAATATATCATCTTACAGATTTATAAACTGTGTTGATCAAATGTTATATTTCAGTGATCAATTACCAGAATTATACTTTCAACATGCATATTGCTGTTTCTTTCTTATCTAAATTACATTCAATAAAGCAATTAAGAAAATGTAAACAGAAATTCCAAGGAAAAACCAAAATAATTTAAGGCAAAGCAAAAACAGTCTAACACATAAATAGATCTTCTCAGAGATAGAGAGTAGGAGCAACCTTAAAAAAATAGAAGATATTGAGATTGTGCATACTTTGGACATTATTGTTTTATAAATCACAAACAGATTAAAAATTCTTCAAATCTGTATTGGTGATAAGCATACACAATAATAATAATAAAAAAACATTCAAGTTTTCTTCAGCGCTCTAGAGCCGCTTCTATTTTACTCAAATTTTTTTATCACATTTACTGTTGGGATTAAGAATGTTGAGATCATGTTTTTTTAAGTGAAGTGCGTTTGTAACTTTCAGGAAAAAAATCAATACAAAATCTTTATGATGAAGATTTGTAGAATAAGTAATAAATTACAAATATTGAGAGTATTCCACTAAAAATGCGTTGTTTTACCCATCAAAAGTACCAGAATCCGATTATCGTCAGATGCAAAATCACCATTTGAAATAAATAATAAAATTGATTTCAAAAACAAAGAAATATTTTGATAGAGTAAGACAATTTATTAACAAAAGAAAAAAACTAAAAATAGTAAAAAAATTTGAGAATTCAAATTTATGAAAACAAACAATTGCATTTTTTCCTTTAATTATTTATGAATAATCAATTTATGCTTTTTTAATTGTGAATCATAAAACATTATTTGTAGAAAACTTAACATAGATAAACTTAACAAGATCTTAATTTAGAATTTAATTCTACAAATCATAATTATGCGGGTTATTAATTTTAAAATTTAGATATTTTACTATTTTTATGCATATCATGCAAAATTTAATCTAGTTATAATTGTTTTTGGATAGGACAAACAAATTATTTGTTTCTATAAATCACTTTTTATTTCATTTAAGAAAAGTTACGTGCTAGTGCATCTTTTTGGTCAGAAACTTCTAAAATTTTCAACACATATATGGGATTAAGAAAGTTTCTAGAAATGTAATTACATCCTATACCAAGTATTGTTTTTCATGATAATCATCACATGAAAACTACTCATTCTTAAATTTTTAGTGTCTCTTAGCATTAATTAAGTAACTAACCATGCTTTCAAAACAATACAGAAGGAAGCCAAAAACAAAACAAAACAAAACAAAAAGACTTTCACTTTCACTGTCATCTAGACTGTCCCTTTAATCTTCCTCTGCTACAAAGTTCATTTATTACATCTGAGTATGCAATAGCCTCACTGTTAAGTTCTTCCTTTGATTCAGTGTATTCCTCCGTCTCTGCCTGCAACTTCTGCTTCACCGATCCGAACTTTCCAGAAACTTTCTCCAACAATTCTTCAGCTTCACTCAGCTTACCATCTTCCATAAGTGCAGTGATAATACTGTTGTATGTAAACCGATCAGGTTCTATTTTTTTCTCCTCCATTTCTGATAGAAGATCAAATGCTTCTTTTAACTTCTTGTCCTTGCAGAAAGCTGAGATCATCGTGTTGTATGTAACTGTATCGACCTCTCTCTCTTCGATAAGCGTATTGAAGAAATTCAGAGCCTTCTCTGTCATACCCTCCATACAAAGACCATTCAGAAGAATGTTGCATGTGTAGTTATCAGGTTTGAAAGAGTGATTGATGGATTCGTTATAAAACTCGAATGCTTTCTCAACCTGTCCTTCTTTGCAGTATCCGAGGATGATTGAATTGAAAGTAATGTCACCAGGAAGCAAACCACTCTCAGCAAGCTCATCGAATTTCTCGATTGCTAGCTCCGTTTTTCCATTGTGACATAGACCTCCAATTAAAGAGTTGAACGTGCTCACGGTAGGAATAATCTTCATCTTCTTCATTTCCTCCCACATCTCCAAAGCTTTCTCCACCTTTTCTTGCCTGAAGTATCCCGTGATTAAAGTGCCATAACTAACCTCGTCAACAATATATCCTCTCTTGCGAGCGCTATCCAGCAAATTGCGAGCTTCATCAACTTTCCTCTCTTTGCACAAACCATCAAGAATGGTATTAAGTGTAATGGTATTCATCTTAATCCCTTTCTGTCCCATCTCACGCATCATCTCTAGAGCACTACTCAAATCGCCAGCTTTCAAATACCCATTGATTAGAGTATGATAGGTAACTCTATCAGGAGCAAACCCATGCACTTCCACCAAGTTCTTAACCTTTCTCGTAACCTCTTCCATCTTCTCTTCTTTACAAAGCCACTTAAGAGATATGTTATGAGTCACTTGGTTAGGTTTAACTCCATGATTCTCCATTTGCTCCATTAACTTCCTAGCCTCGGAACTAAGCCCCAACTCGAAACATCCATCAATCAACGTATTGTAAGTAACCACATCTGGAAGTAACTTCAACTCCTTCATCTCATCTATCAATTCAAGAGCTTCCCTGATACTTCCCGCATTGCACAGCCCGCTCATCAACATGTTATAAGTGTGAAGATCCGGTAACATGTTAGTTTGCTTCATCAGCTCCACAATCTGAAATGCTTCCTTCAATGAACCATGCTTACAGTAACCAAACACTAAATTATTGTAAGTAACTTTATCTGGCACCAATCCGTTCTTCTTCATATTCAACAACAGTTCCTTAACATCATTCAAACGCCCTTTCTTAGACATTGCTTTCAAGACCGTATTGTAAGTAACGTTATCAGGATTAACCTTGAATTCACTAACCATCCTCTCTATCATTCCTAGAGCATCGTCGAGCTTTCCCTCTAAGCAATACCCATGAATTAATACATTGAAAGTTTTCGAATTTAGCGAAACACCGAGCTTAACCATATCATCAAACACTTCTCTAGCATTCGAGATGGAGAAACTAGAAGGGTACCTAACCAAACTGATGAGAAGAGTGTTGCAAGTGAGAGGATTTGGCTTGAGCTTTAACCGAATCATTTTCTGGAAGATCTGCAACGCAACGTGAGGCTTCCCGGCCATAAGATACGCGCCGAGGGAAATGTCGAGAAGAGCCTTAGAGGGAGGAGGCGAGAGATGAAGATTCGGGTGGAGGAGAGAGTTGCAAAGAGAGAGAGATGCATCGGAGGTGCGAATGTAGGAGACGAGGAGCGATTTGGCGTCGGCGAACTTGTGGTGGGAGATAAGAGAACGGACGACGGAGAGGAGCGGAAGAGGATAATCCGATGGGAATGCTTCGGGGACAGAATTCTGAGCCCAATGGAAGAAAGATACGAGTGTTTCGGGTCTCTTAGCGAGTGAAGGAGAAGAGAGGAGAGAGCAAAGAAGAGGCTGTGTAATTTGAGGGATGTAGGGGTTTAGGGTTTCGAGCAAATGGGTTTTCTCTGATGTGAGGATTGATGTAAGGGTTTTCAGTAGTTGAGATTCCGGTGGCCTCAGAGTCGCCATTTTTTGCGGCGACCACCAGTGATCTGTTCTTCGACTCCAAGACGAAGACTTCACTGTGATGGCTAAACCGTAAGAAGCCGAGACTCTTGAACCGGAAATTAGAGACTCGGTTTGCTAGCACATCCAAATGCAATAAAACACTGTCGTTATGCGACTTTTCAGCTCATTGGGCCTTTTGGTATTCTTATAGCCCAATAACCCATATTAATTGGACAAACCGTGTGGTCCCTGTGGTTGCTAAATTTTACACTCAAAAAATTTGTATATAGTTTTAGAGAAGGAATTTATAACGATGGGGCAGATTTGTCTTTGAATCGATCGAATTTAGAAATATATTGAATAAATTGGACTTATATTGAATTAATTGGAGAGGAAGACAAGATTTCTTGAAGAAAAAGAGTACAAAAGATAACTATAATTCTAGGGCCTTTTCTGAGGAAATATGTGTCTTCTTCGTGTTGAGAACTTTTTTTATATTTCTTTTCAAAATTTGAACTGTCGCCACATATCTCGGATCACTTCGTATTACGCCGTTTCTGTGATTTCTGTAACGGCTTTGAGCTGTTAGAGGAATACTGTATCTTTGATTTTGACAGGATACCGTAACGGCTTAATTCGCACGTTCAAGATGATACTTAGTTGGTCCGCGAATGGGTTGATGGGCTGGATCCTGCATTTTGAACCGATATTTATCTGGTCCAACTCCGAATATTCGATTATTTAGAATATAATTTTTTAAATTATATCTGCTTCGTGGGTCTGGCTTAGTTTTGAGAAATCCAGCTCTCACAGTCCCTCTTGGCAGAGATTTTTTGTAAAAAAAAAATGTCCTTTTATGTATTTCTCTTTGTGTTTTATTTATTTGTATAGTGGCATCACTTGGACTGGGATTAAGAGTCTGAGTGGTTTAAATGCAGTGGTTGCGGTTGTGAGTGTAGAAATTTGCAGAAGCGAGCGATTGCAGTTTTGAGCGGTATTAAGCGGTTTACACGATTGGTTTAATTGTTGAAAGCAGGTCCGTTTACGGGACATTTTTGACTAGTAAATCAGCAGATGTTTCAGCGGTTAAACATTATATCAAAATAAACATAATATATAATTATAAAAAAAATACAAAAACTAGATTATTATTATGCTAAATATCAAAATCACTAGTTCAAAATAATTAATAATAAAAAAAAATTGTAAACAAATACTAAATAGTTATTCAAAAAACTAAAAAAAATTATAATGACATGTTTTATTTCAGTTGTTGGAACATCACCCAAAATTGTATCTAGTAATGTAGCAAACTGGAAAAATTTTGCTCCAATACGTGGATTTTCTGGATTTTTCTGGATTTTTCTTATGCATGATGTAAATTTTTGCAATAGATCTAATCGATTTTTTGCATGATCCCAACTCAAATCAACTCATTTGATAGAAAAAGTGATAGGTTAAGATTTATATATATAGGAGAAGATTCGTAGGATTTGGGTTTTATAATTGTTTTTAATCGTGATTTTCATTTTTTTCTAGACTGCAAAACATCACCCATAATTTTTTTTATCCAACCGCTACCGTCCGCAACCACAAACGTTGGCGGAAATCAGCTTTTGGATTTCAGCGGTATAAAATGATACAGAGCGGTTTGAAGCAATGTCTATGATTGTTATAAAACACCACTAACCGCTACCAACCACACATATAGCGTTTGCGGGTGATAGCAGGTAAACCAATCAACACCTAAGACTCTTCGTGGAGTCCTCGAGTACAATTAGTTTTGACTTCAAAGAGCAGAACAAAGAGTTTTTTTTTCTTTGAAATATGAAATTTATCAATCAACAAAAGAAAAAAAACTATTTATAAGGAATTGGAAAAAGTCCTTTAAAAAACAGAACATGATGGATATCAAAACTGATCACAAATTAAACCGATAGGGGAGTTAGAGACAAGAGAAGACAGAGCAAGGCTCTCAGTATTCCAAAATTTATGGTCTTAGTTCTGAGGCTAGGAAGTTAAACATGTGATATTATTGATGTGATTGTGATCCAGAACTGATCTTCCATGGGAATGGTGATTGTTTTTCCAATGCGTCAAAAATATGGTTGGTCTCTTACATTTCTCCAAGAGAATGAAGCAATACCTAGTCAGCTTGATAGGATCAAATGGTTTCTGATTCAAGTAGTGTTTGTCCTTGATGTCTATTTCCCACTAACCTATCCAGCTCGCTTCCTAAGTATAGGGATAGGTAAGGTTAAAACTTAATAGATATAGACTTGGTGTTAAAGTTCATGAATTGAGTAATTATCCAAATAGTGATGTATTTGAAGAAGCACCAGTGGGATAGTTTTGGAGAGGAAGAAAGAAGAAGAGAAAGAAATGAAGAAAAAAGAAACAAAAGAGAAGGAGAGAAGAAAAAGAGAGGAAGACATACAAAGAGCAAAAGCGTATAATCTGGTTCCTTATCCCTCTAATAAAAATTCAGATTGAAAAAATAAGAATGAAGCTGAAGTAAATGGGCTTTCATTTTTTTTTTCTTTTTGGACCAAATCTTCTAACATCATATATATATATATATATATATATATATGCTTTTTTTGTTAAAGCCGATTGTTTAGGTTGAATTAATTAAACGATTCATATTTTATGGGATTTTGGTTGATTATGACGGTTTAGATCTGTAGATAAACAACAAAAACAAAGAAACTATTCAGAATCCACGTATCAAATATCAGAAAGTCAGAAATGGACTATACTTCAAATCTAGATTCAGTTTTTACTACACAGACACATTACAGTTTATTTATTAGGGATCTGATTTTATAATATTGGTTGTATAATGTCCTGGATATGCATAATATATCAAACATTTGAGCAGTTTGAAACAAAAATAATTGAAATGTGAGAAAATGGGTAAGAACAAAAAAGTGCAATGATTTTTCTTTCCGCCCCTTCCCAACCCCTTCTAACCGTTCACATCCTACTGACAAAGTTGCTCAATGTCAGGGATTTGTGCCAAAAATCTTAGTATATAAATACACTCAATAATTATACTCAATAACTACTTCAACTGTTAATTTTTTTTCTGTCTAAAATGCCGCACTCGAATCTGACCTTGATTGCTCATGCATTTTTGGCTGCAATTATGGCCGGTATCATCCCTGTTTTTGCCATTGACGCCGATTTGAAGCTGGCCAGGTCAGATGCCCATGCTGATACTTATATTCAGAGATGTCCTGAATATGCACAACACATTAGGTCTAATTGGCGACTCCATTTAAACAAGGCGGTTAGAAAATTTTGAACAGTTGTAGCAAAGGCGGTTAGAGAACTTTGAACAGTTGTAGCAAAAGCGGTTAGAAAAGAGGCGATTAGAAATAGTGATTGGAAAATATGGTTTTATAATAGAAAGCGGTTGAAAATTAAGCTTGATTGGTAGCATTACAGCGGTTGAATAGTGTAATGTATAAAATTATTAGTACAATGTTTTAGATAGCTATTTATAAAATGATACAATAATACATAGTTTAAACTTTATTATATGAAATTTGAGTAAATAAAGATTATAATTATTATTTATGAAATAATTTTTAAACAATTCAAAATAACTCCTCTTTGTTTTATAATAATTTGCATCATTCACCTATCATCTGTCCATAACATATCTACAATTTGGTTACGAATTGTTTTCATATATTCTCCGTCAAATGTATAACAATTGTCTCATAAAATCGTCCATATAATTTTTCTCATCATTTATAATCATCTGTATAAGATGATTAAAAAAGATATATACAACCAATGTCTGATTCTTTTGTAAACTGACTTGAGTATACAAACACATCTTTTTCTGATTTTTTTTTGTCGAGTGAATTGAATTGAATGATTAACAAAAAAACTAACACACACATATACATACAAAGAAAAAACAAATAATTTTACTAGTTTATTATTAAAAATTAAAATTAAACCACAAATTTTATTATTAAAAAAAAATTCTTTGGCTACAACCGTTTGTTTGCTCCAAACGCCTATTTTTTTCACAGTTTGTAATCACCCAAATATTAACCTCCAACTTTCGAGTGATCTTTCAACAATGGTTTTAAACGCTTTATCCAACCGGCTTTGTTGATTGGTAGCATTTTTCAACCGCCCTTGCCAACCGCCAGTTTAATGCTATCACTCAGACCCATTAAACATTTGAACAGTTTGAAACAAAAATAATTGAAATATCATGTGAGAAAAATGGCAAGAACTAAAAATGGAAACAAATGCAACAAATAAAAAAAGGGCTCGAAGAAGGTTGTTTGAAAAAATGTTTTGCATATGAATTTAGTTGTTAGTAATGAAAAAGTTGGATTTCGTGTGATTTTGATCTGGTGTTTTCTGATAAATTTGGGATTTAAATTCATGATTGGAACCCAAATATAAAAAACTCTCCCATGGGAGGGACTAATCAAATGTTAGTATATTAGATGATGGTAGATTGTAACAGCTTTCACACTCTATAACTATCGTTACAGATTTCATCAAAAGTAAGTAAATGCACCTAAAGTTAGAATCTTCTTTCTTTTCCTGAACAACCTACAAAAGTCATGAAACTAATGTGTATAACTGGTGATTTAGGATTGTAAAGAAGGGTATGAAATTATCTATAGATAAAAAAAATACTTCACAAAAAAAACCCCAAATATAACTTACCAACATGCCATTACTTTGTTTCTAGTGGTAACAGAATTTGGAACAGAATAATAGAACAAGGAGGCTGAATAGTTTTAGTATTAACTTTCAACGATAACCTTACATCAATGACAAAACATTGCTTATATAGTGCAAGACTCATAGATGATTCTAGAAACCCTAAGAGCGCATAGACACAGACAAAAAACATGTGTCCCTATGTGAACCACTAGCCACAAATCGGTAAACACTCAAACTTGTTGCACAGGACCACATTACAGCCTGTCTTCTTCATGCTCTGTACGGTACAACTCTGTTTTTGAAGCAGAGATGTTTCTTCACACTTTTCTTGATGACTGCGAACTGGGCCTGCAGCTATTGGGCTTTTGCGGTTTATTTCATCACAGTCCAATAGCTGAGTTGTTGGACTCCTTTCACCCTCCCTCAAACTTGTGTCTGGGAGAAGCCCAACACCAAGTTTTCTGCGAAGGTCAACAAATGATTTGCGCGGGAGAGACTTTGTAAATATATCGGCCAACTGTTCTGTCGCCGGAATATGCCGGACTTCAACCACACCAAGAGCGACTCTCTCACAAATATAGTGATAATCCACCTCAATATGCTTCGATCTGCTGTGAAAACCAGGATTAGCTGACAGTTGAACCGCAGACTTGTTATCACATTGAAGCAGAGCTGGAGCTGACTGAGGAACACCTAGATCGCGAAGAAGATAATTGATCCAGGTGAATTCTGCAGCTGTGATAGCAAGGGCCCGGTACTCTGCTTCTGTCGACGACCGTGATACAGTAGGTTGACATTTTGCACTCCATGACACAATATTTGAACCCAACAAAACACAGAATCCTGTCGTTGACTGCCGTGTATCCTGACACCAGCCCAGTCGATATCACTGAATGCGTTTAGGGCTGGTGAGCTGTCTTTGTTGATGAACAGACCATAGGAGCTTGTACCTCTTATGTAGCGAAGAACCCGTTTTAGTAACGCAAAATCAGACTCAGTCGGAGAATGCATTCGCTGGCATATGAAGTTGATCGCAAATTGAATGTCCGGTCTCGTTAGAGTCAGGTATTGAAGCTTTCCAGCAAGGCTCCGGAAGTAGGTTGGTTCAGGAAACAGCTTTGTATCCTTATATGCTTCATCCAGACAAAGTGGTAGGGGAGTTGGCATTGGATTTGCCTCTGCCATACCAGCTTCAAACAAGATTTCTTCTGCATATTTGGACTGATTTAAGAATAGACCTCTGTCATGACTCTGTATTTGTATCCCGAGGAAATACGTAGGAGCTCCCAAGTTCTTCATGGAGAATCTACTACTGAGTTCAGTGATCAGCCCATTGATGAGATGTGGAGAGCTTCCTGTGAGCAAAACATCATCAACATAGAGAATAAGATAAAGAGTATGACCTCCATAATGATATGTGAACAATGAAGGATCGGCATTGCTGCACTTGAAACCAAATTCAATGAGAAACGTTGTAAACTTGTTAAACCATGCCCAGGGAGCTTGTTTAAGGCCATAGAGGGCTTTATGAAGTTTACACACATGAGTGGGACAATCAGGATCAACAAAACCTGGAGGTTGTTCCATGAACACTTCCTCTTGAATCTCCCCATGTAAGAAAGCATTCTTGACATCAAGATGTGTAACAGACCAATCCTTTGCAACTGCAACATTCAGCATAATCCGTATTGTAGTACGTACAACAGGACTAAATGTTTCAATAAAGTCGACCCCTTCTTCTTGTGTATAACCTCTCGCAACCAGACGAGCTTTGAGTTTGTCTAGGGAACCATCAGCCTTTGTTTTGACAGTGAATATCCATCTGCACCCTAGAACATTCATCCCTGGCACAAAAGGAACTAAAGACCACGTTCCATTCAGTTGTTGAGCTGTCATCTCTTCATTACACGCATTATTCCATCCTTCATCCTTGAGAGCAGAAGTAATGGTTTTGGGAACTGAAGGAAGGTTAGTCCGCGTGAGCAAAGCATAGCGTGGATTCGGTTTCCGGATCCCACTTTGAAGCCTTGTGGTCATAGGATGAGTTCTTTCAGGTTCAGGTGGAGGATCACAAGGAACTTGATGTATTTCTCTCTCAATTATTACCTGTTATCAGAAAATAACCATCTCCTCTGTATCTTGTAACGGAGAAGGAACCAAAGGAGCTTGAACTGGGCCTGTTGGAAGGTGATGTGGAATATGTGGAGCAGATTGCCACGCTCTAAGAAGAGGAGTGGAATAAGGAGCAACATAGTCCTTATACCGATCAGCAAAAGGATATATATCTTCATCAAATAAGACATGTCGTGAGATATATATCCTTCCTGTGGGGGGATAAATACACCTATAGCCTTTGTATTGAGCATTGTATCCCAGAAAAATGCATTGCAGAGATCTAGGATCAAATTTGTGTGTGGCATAAGATCAAAGACATGGATAACAGGCTGACCCGAAGACTCTCAAGAAGGAATAGTCAGGTTTCTTGTTATGTAGAGCTTCAAACGGAGTCTTGAACTGCAGAGGAGTGGAGGGGAATAAATTACTCACAAAGTTGGCTGTGTAGAAGGCCTCCACCCAGTATTTGAAAGGGACTTTACTTTGGAACATCGCCAATGCAAGCTCAGTGAGATGGCGATGCTTGCGTTCTGCAAGGCCATTTTGTTGAGGAGTTGCAGGACAGGACAACCGATGATGAATACCATGATTAGACAAATGACGTCTAAACATATTACTTGTGAACTCACCACCTCCATCACTTTGAAAGAGCTTAATCTTTTTGTTATATTGATTCTCAACTTGTTTTTGAAATGCCACAAATACTTGAAAGAACTCAGACTTTGCTTTAAGAGGGAACAACCATGAGAATCTTGAGAAATCATCAACTAGAATAGCATAATATCTAAATCCTTGATTGGATACAATAGGAGAAGGTCTCCAGAGATCACAATGAATTTGATCTAGTGGTCCCAAAGCAGTAGACAAAGAAGGGAAAAATGGTAACTAAGAGCTCTTGCTCATTTGACTCACAAACTGTGGAGTTGGACTCCTTATTGCTAGATATTTCCTTAGTAGACTTCAAATGCTGAAGAACTTGGAAGTTTGCATGACCCAAGCGCCTGTGCCACACCATATCACTTACGGTCACCTGCCTGTTTGAGTAGAAGGCACCAAATTCCGAGTTCCTCAACACATACAGCTTATCAAGACGAGGTCCTTTGGTCACCACTCTTTGAGTGTGTAAGTCAATGACATATACCCAATTAGCATCAAAAAACACACCACAAGGATAATCATCACATAGTTTTGAGATGGATAATAGAGACTTCTGTATCTCAGGACATACCAGAACATCTAATAAGGAAATACTACCTTGTGGAGTAGTGATGTCTGTGGAACCGATGTGAGTGATAGGGAGTTGTTGTCCATTACCAACCATAACACTCTCTGGACCATTGTATGGAGTGGTGTTCTGCAGAGAGGATGCCAAGGAGGTAATGTGAGCTGTCGCGCCTGAGTCTGGATACCATTCTTTCCCTGCAACATCAGACACTTGAATTGCAGTGAGAGCTTGAGGAACATCAGTGTTCTGGTATGCATGATCGAACCTGTTCCAACAGTCAATCGCTGAGTGACCTATACGGCCACAGATCTGACAGACTGGGCGATTGTTGGACTGGTTTGAGTTCCTCCCAGAGTTATTAGCATGTTGAGTGAAACCTCGACCCCTTGTAGAATATCCTCCACGTCCACGGTTTCCATAGTTGTTTGGTCGAGAATAGTTGTTCCTACGGCCACGTTGAGCTGAGTTGTTATAGCCAGATTGCTGAGTCTGGAAGGCAGTGAACGGAGTGATATCGGCTGGAGTCTCATAGGACTTGAGACGAGCGTGAAAGGCTGAGATTTCAGATACAACATCACCAAAGGAAGGAGTTGGGAGGCGAGACATCAAGCTCTGGACAACTGTGATGATTGGGTCATATTCACGGGTTAATCCATTCATAAAGGTGAAGATCTTCATGGATTCTTCAACCGGTTTACCAATAGAGCTTAGCTGGTCGCAGAGAGCTCTAAAATCTCGACAATATTGAGAAAAGTCACCTCCTTTGGTGGTGAGACATTGAAGGCAACGACAAAGATCAAACTCCCTTGCAACTGAGCTTTTGTTGAAGTTGTCTGCAAGAGAAAGCCATACTTCTTGAGCCGTAGACAAACCATGAACATAACCAAGAACCTCTTCTGTAAAGGTTCCAAAAAGCCAAGACTGAATGAGCTGGTCGGTACAGATCCATGCTTCATATTCAGGATTCGGTGTTGTGACATTGACACCATTGTTGACAACCGTGACGGTGGTTGCTGGAGCTTGCATTTGGCCATTGACAAAGCCAAGCAGCTTATGACTGCGAAGGAGAGCTTCGAACTGGACTTTCCAAAGAAGATAGTTACTTTCATTGAGCTTTATCGTGACTGAACTTGAGACATGAATGTTGGTGGGAAAGGGATAAAGTGTTTGAGCTTCTACCATTACAGCAACTTGTTAGGGTTTAGAGAGGCTCTGATACCATAATATAACAAGGAGGCTGAATAGTTTTAGTATTAACTTTCAACGATAACCTTACATCAATGACAAAACATTGCTTATATAGTGCAAGACTCATAGATGTTCTAGAAACCCTAAGAGCGCATATACACAGACAAAAAACATCTGTCCCTATGTGAACTACTAGCCACAAATCGGTAAACACTCAAACTTGTTGCGCAGGACCACATTACAGCCTGTCTTCTTCATGCTCTGTACGGTACAATTCTGTTTTTGAAGCAGAGATATTTCTTCACACTTTTCTTGATAACTGCGAACTGGGCCTGCAGCTATTGGGCTTTTGCGGTTTATTTCATCACAGCCCAATAGCTGAGTTGTTGGACTCCTGTGAGAATCCATACTCTTTTCCCTAAATAATTTGCCACTAAACCACAACAAGTTTGGGCATCCGAACATTAATTCCTTTCCTTTTTTTTGTTAAATCATTAATTCCATTCCTTCCACAAAACATATAGAAATAGGAGCTTACTTATGATGTTCACCTCCTTGTTCGAAAGTTGGAAATAGATTCGAATGGACAACAGGACAAGTAAATGCATATAGATTTACTCAAATGGACAAGTAAAACGAGCCAACGTGATATGAAGCTATGACGGTAAAAGGTGAGCTATTAGAAAAAGAAGTGTATATATACGTATCTACAAAAAAGGACAAATAGTAAAGACTAAAAGTGAAAAGGACAAGAAACAAATATTTATTAAAATATAAAATGAAAACAGAAAAATGAACGGTGAATCATTGCCTAGAACGACATTGTCACGGCAAGAGGTTAGGCTACTTTGGCCTTAATGCAAACGTGGGGCGAACTATAAGCCGTTGTATGATATATGTCCAACTCAATTGCATGATCATAGTTTTCCTTTTTTAAGACGTCAACGTCATAGTTTTGTTAATGTTGATTTTCTATACTATAAAGGAATAAATATCAATAATGTTATTACTATTTTTTTAATAGATACAAATGTAGTCCGAATGGTAATGAATTGATACAATTTTATTTTATATAAATCATGGGAGTTTCCACTCATAATCTCCTCCAATTCTGGAATTTATTTCGATTTAAAGAATACCTTTCTGTTCCAAAGGAGATTTAAACTCCGAACAAAGGAATCAACCCTCTTGTACTACCACTAAATCACCACTCTTTTGGTAAGAAACGAAAATATTGGAAGGGAACCTTTGAAATTTTTCGTATTTCTTTTTTTGCTCAAAATTTTGTGTGGTCTTGAGTTTTAATTGTGTGCTTCATATATGATTTTCTTGAGCATTGGTTTCTAGAAGAAATTTTGAGAACCTATAGAAGAGTATAGACTTTACTTTCGTGAGAAACTGAAACACACCACCTCACCATCTTGTCCAAATTCTCCGTAATTATCTCTTACTTTTTACCATCTAATTCTAACGCGTACATTCGAGGTATAAGACTATATATTAAAGCTTTGATTGGTAAAGCTTTTAGATAAACATTATGTTTTAAATCATTCAAATAGTTTTTTAAATGCTCTTTCCTCTATGCTTTTAAAATAACATCAAAATAATTTTATATAACTAATTTATTTTGTTAAAATAACATCAAAAATTATATTTATATTAAAATATAAATTTTACATGTTAATATTAATATTTATTACTTTTATTTTAAAAATACTATTATAATTAAGTGATAATTTAATAAGTATAAATAAATATATAAAATAATTAAAAATCTATATTATAAATAAAATAAACCACAAATTAATAAATAAATATATTAAATATTTTTTTTGAAAAATATATACAATTATTCACAACTCTACTAATTATTTAAAATATGTATATTAATAAAAACATACAGCTTCAGCATCATACTACTAGATTACTACTTACTATTTTTGCTGCTTAAATATAATATTTAATATCAGCTATATTAATAAAGGTCTAAATCAAAATACATATCTAAATAAGGTACGCATACGCACACATGTATGTCACTAATATGGGCCTGCTTTGAGCTGGTCCAAAAGGCAGATCAATAATTTGATTAAGTGAAAACATTTCTGACAGTTTTTTTCTTTGTTCGGTACCCTAAAGTTCTAAATATCTCTGTGATACCGAACCACATATAGACTGAATATAATGGATCATGACTATGTTTTCAACAATCTGGACCATGAAACATAGTTTAACTCTGAGTCTCCTTGTGTATATATATATATATATATATATATATATATGAAATCTCCTCTTTAATAAAGTATTCACATAATCATATTCTAACTTATATAGGTATTTTTCTTTTTGTGAATCACAAGAAAAGACATGAAAAAGGTTTACATTTTGGCATGGACTACCCTGCTCTTGCCAATTGTAATGGCGAATTTTAATAAGATTTACATTTTTACAACTTCTCGCTCTTAAACTCTCTCTCTCTCTTCTCTCTAAAATAGGCGATTAGGGTTTCTCCGAAGCGCCGCCGTCGGCAAAGCCTCACGCTCGCCGACGAGAACTCTCTCCCCTTCTCTAATCTTTGATATGTCGGTCGCTGCTTCCCCGCTTCGCCATCCTCCCGACCCTCCGGATGATCTGTGTTTCCTCTGTCGGTCGCCTCCCCCTCCTTGCTCCTCGCGTCCTCTTTTGTCGGTGAGCTCTCTGTTTCCAGATGTGGTAACTCCGGTTCTTCTCGTGCCTCTTCCTCTGGCTTCTGCGAGTGTTTCCCCTCTTGTCTCTCGGGAACCAGCAAAAGCCCCTGTTCCATGGGTTTCGAAATTTAAATCCTCCTTTCAGAATCTCTCCAAAATCGCGTCTCCTACCTTTTCCGCCGATGGTATTCCCACTATCGCGGCCCCGGACTCGATTGTTCTCGGCTCTTCCTAGATCTGGAAGAATCACCTCGTCGCTTATTTTCACGGATGTCCTCCTTCTCCAGAGAAAATTTTTCAAGATCTTAACCCCATTTGGGGGAAGCAAGGTAAAATCTCGGTCAAGTTTCACTCTCCTTGCGTCTGCTTTATCTTCATTCCCTGTGAGGTCACAAGACATTGGGCGCTAGACATTGGTTTCTGGCATTCTGAGAACTGCTCATTCACTGTTACAAAATAGTCCCTTCTGATCAACCTTGCTCCTATGAAGCTCGATTTTGCTCCGGTTTGGGTTCTGTTTCAGAATGTACCCCCGGAACTATGGTCTCTTGTCGGTTTCAGCACTATTGCTTCTGGCGTTGGTCTCCCTGTTCATTCGGAATTTCCAAAGATTGCTCGCTTCACAAATGGTGTTGTTAAACTCAAGGTGGTTGTCGAATTGGCTAAAGCCCGACCTAAATCTGTTTGCATCTTGGATAAATTCAATAACTCTGTCCTTGTCTCTGTGGAATTCCCCAAGCTCCCTCCTCGCTGTGGTTCTTGTGGTGAGTTTGGGCATCTCGGTCTGCGCTGTCCCCATGCTTTGTCTTATTCTCTCTGCTCTTCTGGTGGTTGGTCCGTCGGATCCTCTCTCTGCCAATGCTGTGGATGTTGTTGCTGATTTGGCTCTTTTTTCTTGTGGTAATGCTCTATGTTTGGAGGAGACTCGACAGTCTCAAAGCCTTCCTGGATCCCCTCGTTTGGTTTCGAACCCTAGCTCCGTGTCTGCGGGTTCCTCCCCTGATGATTGGACCCTTGTTGTTAAGCGGTCAAAGGTTCTTCCTCATCCTGCTGTGTCCTCTGCCAGTCGCTCCTCTGTAATTCCGGTCACCACCTCTCAATTTGAGGAGGAGGAGATTATCATTCGAAGACTCAAGCAGTTCTGCGAAGTCGCATTGCCTCTCTTGAGGAAGTGTCTGCCTCTTCCTCCTCTGTTTCTTCCCGGAGGAAGGCTAGGAAGAAGCTGCGTCAACATATGCTCTTGCTTTCTTCGTCGGAGTCCTCTCCCCCTTTTGTGGCCTCTTCAGGCCGACCTGCTGTTTATATTCCTGTTTCTGCTTCTTCGGGGCAATCACAGTTGCGATCTCCCCCCCCCCCCTTTTGAAAGCCCAAGTGCTTTGCACTATCCCCTTTTTGACTTCTTATGAAGTGTTTATTTTGGAATATCAGAGGCCTAAACGGCAACGCAAGACAGTCTTCGTTTAAAAAATGGATTTTGGCTAATCGACCCGTTTTTGGGGGTCTGTTGGAAACGCATGTGCAAGATTCTTCTCTTCCAGATATAATGACCAGATCTTTTCCAGGTTGGAGGTATGATGCTAATTACTCTGAGGAAGCTCCTAACGGAAGGATTATAGTATTATGGAGCACTCTTCTATCCCTTGTTACTTACTTCAAGTCTCCCCAATTAGTTTTATGTGGTATTTTCTACCCCTCAACAAGTCAGTCTTTCACCGTGGCGTTCATTTACGCGAGGAACACGAGAGAGGAACTCTTTAATCTCTGGAATAAAATTAAGGAATTCGCTGCTCTTCCGCTTCTTGCTGAATCTCCTTTTCTGCTGATGGGTGATTTTAATCAGGTCCTTTCTATGGATGAAGTTTATTCTCTCCTCCCTAGTAATGTACCAATTGCTGGTATCACTGATTTTCAGGACTGTTTATTGGAGGCTGGTCTCTTCGACATGTCCACGAGAGGATGTATTTTTACAAGGAGCAATAAATCTCTTTCTAATCCAAAGGCTCGTAAGCTCGATCGTGCTCTTATAAATGAGGCTTGGCAATCTACCTTTCCTGCTTCTAATGCTTATTTCGATGCGCCGGGGAACTCTGACCATTCCTCCTGCCTTGTTTCGCTGTCAAATGAGGTCTCTCGCAGGAAATCAAGATTTCTCTTTTTCAAGTTCTTCACATCGCATCCTGAGTATGATCGGTTGATTCGTGATGCGTGGTCTCAGCCTATTATCCCAGCCGGTCCTATGTTTTCCTTGTATCAAAGACTAAGGGCTGCTAAATTTTGTTGTAAGGAGCTGAATAGGACAAGTTTCAGTGGTATCCAAGTGAGAACAAAGGAGGCTTTTGAGAAGCTTCAGGCGATCCAGCGTCAATTGCTTTGTACCCCGTCTTAATCTCTTTTCCAAGAAAAAGATTCTTTAAGGGATGCATGGTCGTTTCTTGCATCGGCTGAGGAATGCTTTTTCAGACAAAAGTCTAGGATTCGGTGGTTATCTGAAGGGGATGCTAACACGGCGGTCTTTCATAAATCAGTGGTTGCTAACTTATCCAGGAATGCAATTCATTTTCTCAGGAATGCTGAAGGAGATAAGATTTCCGATCCATCTCAAATGAAAAGGCTGGCTACTGGTTACTTTACCTCTCTGCTTGGAACTGCAAATGCTAGTGTGCATGCCTTTTTCAGTACAGCAAATCCAGAGTCTTCATTCATTTCGTTGCTCTCAAGAGTTGAGTACTAAGCTTTCGTGTATTCCTTTTGGCGATGAGATTAAGGCAGCTCTTTTCGCTCTTCCGCGTGACAAGGCCCCTGGGCCGGATGGGTTTTCAGCGGAATTCTTCATCTTCTCATGGGATTTGGTTGGCAGGGATTTAATTGATGCGGTGCAGGATTTTTTTGTTACTTCTTCGATGCTTAGGCAGGTCAACACAACTGTTATTGCCCTTATCCCGAAGTTTGCAGGAGCATCTAAGCTTTCCGAATTCAGGCCCATTTCCTTGTGTAACACCGTGTATAAGGTCATTTCCAGGATCTTAGGCGCTCGCTTGCGAAGTTTTACATCAGAAGCTGTTCAAAAGAACCAAGCTGGTTTTGTTAAGGGCAGACTTATGTGTGAGAATATTCTCTTGGCTTCGGAACTCGTTAGTGACTTTCACAAGCCTGGTTTTATCACCAGGGGCTGCTTGCAAATCGACATTTCGAAGGCCTATGATAATGTTAACTGGTCCTTTGTGATTAACATTCTCGAGGCTTTCAAGTTTCCTCCGGTTTTTATCAGTTGGATTCGAGCTTGCATCTCTTCTCCGTATTATTCCATTGCCTTAAATGGGGAGTTGGTGGGTTTCATTCAGGGGAAGAAAGGTCTTCGACAAGGTGACCCCATCTCTTCATCTTTGTTTGTGCTTGTTATGGATATTTTATCCAAGCTCTTGGACAAGGCTGCTCTGGAGAAGAAATTTAGGCCTCACCCTCTCTGTTTGGACCCTCTTATAACCCATCTGAGCTTTGCCGATAATGTTCTTATGTTTTTTGACGGGTCCTCCACTTCCTTGGCCGGTATTATGGATGTTCTTTCTTCTTTTGAGAAGGTATCAGGTTTATCTCTCAGTCTTTCCAAGTCATTCCTTTTCATTGATGGTAACAACTTTCCTTTCGCAAGAGAATTAGCTGGAAGATTTGGGTTGCAGATGGGCTCATTACCTGTCCGATATCTTGGTCTTCCTTTGCTTCTGCATAAGCTGAGACCGCAGGATTACCAGCCGTTATTGGATAAAGTGAAAGCTCGGGTTTCTTCTTGGACTGTTAGAAGACTCTCATTTGCAGGGAGATTGCAGCTACTTTAATCCGTCATCTATAGCGTCATTAATTTTTGGTCTGCTATCTTTCCCCTCCCAAAGACTGTCTAGAAGCTCTAGAGAGGATTTGTGGTGCTTTTTTTTGGTATGGCGCTTCGACCTCGGCTAAGGGAGCAAAGGTTTCTTGGGATTCGGTTTGTTCTCCTAAGTCGGCGGGTGGTTTGGGGCTTAAAAGACTCGGTGATTTGAACAAGGCTTTTGGCTTAAAGCTGATTTGGTTATTGTTTGCTGCTGAGGGATCTCTTTGGGTTGCGTGGATCAAATCTCAGGTTCTTCGCGGGAGGCTTTTCTGGACTTCAGGCTTTCAACAGTCGGGTAGTTGGATTTGGCGGAGGCTTCTAAAGCTTCGTCCGCTAGCTCGCCCCTTTCTTTTTTGTCAGATTTAGTCCGGTTCTGTGGCATCCTTTTGGCACAATGATTGGACTAACCTTGCCCCCTTGATTGATATCACCGGCCCTAATGGTCCCATGATCTCAGGCATTCCTCTCCTTTCCTCGGTTAGGAACGCTTGTAAGGATGGTGTTTGGTCTATTTCTCGTGGCAGGCATCCAACTATCTCTATGCTTCGTGCCTGCCTTCCATCTAAAATTCCTGAGTCCTTGTCCTCTACCGATGATGTTTTCCTGTGGAGGAACTCCTATGGTAAGCCTCCTGGAATCTTCTCCTCTGCTGCTACTTGGATCTCCCTCCATCCTGTTCCTCCGCCTGTTTCTTGGTTCAGGGCTGTCTGGCCCTCTATTAGAATTCCAAAGCACTCCTTTCTTTTATGGATTGTCTTCCGAGATCGGTTGCCTACAAGAGATCGCCTTATAAGCTGGGGTCTTGATGTTACTCCAACTTGTCTGCTGTGTGACTCTTTTTGCGAGTCCAGAACTCATCTATTTTTTTAGTGTGATTACTCCAAAGAGGTTTTTCAATCGGTTTTCTCACATCAGGATCTTTCGCCTCCAACGGCTCTTGGGGATTTGGCTACTTGGATTCAATCCTCCGCTTTTGCTAAGAAATTGAAAGTGGTCTGCAGCCTGGCTCTACAGGCAGTGGTTTATTATTTGTGAAAAGAGAGGAACTCTAGACTCCATAACTCTGCTTCCAAACCTGTTCAGGCGATTATTAAGGAACTCTTTTTGACTTTGCGTGCTAAACTTGCGGGTTTGGATACTTCGGCCCGTTCAAGGCATTGTCCGACGTCTTCAAATCGTACCGCTCTTACGGACTCTTATCTATCAACCTGGTTTAGATTTTTCCAGCCATAACTTCTCCGGAATCTGGTCTTCTGGTTATCTGGTGCTTGATGTCACGGCGCTTCCTCTATCTTGCGTTTTTTTTTAAATATTATTTTAGGTTTCCTTATCTAATCTTATCCTTTGCATTAATTTTCTTCACTTTGTTCACATTTGATGTAATTTCAAAAAATGCCTTTTGAGGAAAGAGGGAAAGGTGAATAAAGGAAAGTTTAAAAAAGAAAAAAAAAAGACGTAAAATATGAAAATTTAAAAAAAAAAAATCTTTACGATGAAATAATTACAAAATAGAGATTTGCTTGTTCATCTATATATAACCTGTTGAGTGAATCGTTTAAGTAAACATATATATATATATATAGGCTTCTCGTTGACCTAAATGGCGAAAGCAGCTTTGTTCCAAGGGACTGGTTAGTTCGTCTTGAAAAAATTAATTTTAATTTGCTTTTTGAAAATTTATGTAAGAGTAGAGAGCCAATCAGCCAAACGATGCTAATTATAAGTAAACTGATTCAAGATGGATAACTGTACCAGATTTAGACCTGTTTCTATATAATTAAACCAGTGGCCGACATAAAAGTCTTCTATAGATTAAGCTGAAAAGTTGACGAATATCAACTAAACTGGTTGAACAAACCATGATCTTTTAACCCCAACAAAAAAAAAGAAAACCATGATCGTAGCAATATAATTAACCTTTCTCTCGATGGTTTTGAGGAAAATCTGACTAAACTGATGAAAGCCAAATTAACCGGTCTCATGCCTTTATTTTTTATTTTTATTTTAATAAAAATGTTAAGATTTTATTACCATTTTTGAGTTTTTGACAAAATTACAAAGAATATAAAGAATATAAAGAAAACAGATTAACCGAAAAAAAACTACAGACAATAAAACCACAACCAAGATAAAACAGACACGAAAACTAAGAAAACGGTTAACGAAGATAATAAAGATAACCGAAGCAAAACCAAACACGAAAGCAGCAATCACACGCCGAAACGCAGACTATCTTATTTTTGCCATAGTTCAAAAGAGCTAGAATTCTCATCTTTATTACCACGAGCATCACATTCTTTAGGCCAGCCTTCAAACCTCCGGGAAAAACGCCTACAACTTCTCCGAGAACTAACAAGATTTCCGAAATCCATAACAGACTAACATGCATCTGTCGACAAGGGAGCCCGAGCGGGCAATTGAAAAGTCACCTCCAACCACCATTCCCAAAAAGAACGAATCTCCTCAAAACCAGCCCCTACAGCTACACGTTAGCCACCACAACAAATCGGCACCTCAACATCTCACGCCTCAACATCTCACGCCTTTATGGACATAACTTCTCAAAACGACGTGTTGTTTTCCCGCGGTATAAACGTCATTGCATTGTGAATTTCAAGCTTGACTCGTGTTCTTCCATAATTTAAGGGGAATATAAGACAATTATAATATATGTTGCCTTAGGAACGTTTCTGGTTTTGCCACTTAGGAGCGTTACTTCAATTTCCTTAACTATTGAACTTGACGTTACATTAGATATTTTATGTCGACAACACGAGCCAACATCAACATGACATGAACTTATGGCGCGTAAAGTGTGAGTTACTAGAAAAAAAGAAGTAAGTGTGTATACGTATCACAAAAATTGCATATAGATGCAGTGCAAAAGTTAAGTCTATAGACTAAAAGTGAAAAAGACAAGAAATAAGTACTCAGAAAATAAAAATAGAAAATAGAAAATCGAAAGGCGGGAGATTGGCTATAACGACGTTAATTGTAACGACAAACCATCGTGTACGTCCATGTCAACTGCATCATAGTTTCTCTTTTTACAAGAAAAAAATGCTAAAAAATACTTCATTTATTTAATTTTTGGAAGAATGACTCACGGAACTTTTAGCGTTGCCAGAAACTCATCTAAACTATTTTTTGATGCATAAAAATACATAAATATTTTAAAATTCCATTTTCCCCTCTCTGATATCACGGTCGTTAACGGACATAACGGAATCAATAAACAGCGTTAATTTTTTGTAGGAAAAATGCTAAAAATACCTCAACTATTTAATTTTGTCAGAAACCCACACAAACTTTTTGCATTGCCAGAAATCCACACAGGCTATTTTTTAATCTATAAAAATACCCAAACTTTTTAAAGTTTTATTTTCCCTCTTTAAGTTTCACTTGTAACACGTGCTAACTACTCTAGGATTGATATCATTGTTACTCTTAGAAAATCTTCAAATCGATTTGGGAAAGAAAAATCTACACCCTAATTTTTTTCTCTCTTTTAGAAATTGAATGAAATCGATTGAAAAATATGGTTGGTAGTATAAATCGAGTCAGAAACAGTGTGTATTGTGATATATAAGACTAATAAGAACAATTCAAGGAGATGATGTATATGTTCTAAACATGATTTATTGCTCTATTAATCACATTTTCAACCGATTTCACTCAATTTCTGAAATAGTGAGAGAAAAAATTAGAATTTAGGTTTTTCTTTTTAAAGGTAATAATGGTATTAATTTGACAGTAATTAACACGTGTTATGGAAAATTAACGCAGTTTTTCGATTTTGTTATGTCTATAATGACCGTGAAACTTGAGGAGGGAAAATGGAATTTTGAAAAGTTTGTGTATTTTTATAGATTAAAAAAATAGTCTGTGTGGATTTCTGGCAATGTATAAAGTCTGTGTGGGTTTCTGGTAAAATTAAATAGTTGATGTATTTTTTTAGCATTTTTTTCATACAAAAAATTAATGCTGTTTATTGATTCCGTTATGTCTGTTAACGGCCGTGATATCAGAGAGGGGAAAATGGAATTTTAAAAAATTTATGTATTTTTATGCATCAAAAAATAAGTTTAGGTGGGTTTCTGACAACGCTAAAAATTCGTGGGTGATTCTTCCAAAAATTAAATAAATGAGATATTTTTTGATATTTTTTCTCTTTTTACAATAGTCAATAATTGTTACTTGTTTGTAACAAAAGTAGAGTATGATTACAAGAAAAAGGTTGCTAAAAAAATGAGAATAATGTTATTTGTTCTACTTTAAGAAAATAAATAACGTGTCTATAAATTTTTTTAAAATGAGAATATACATTTTTTTTGTTCAATGAAATATACCAAAGGGTAATAAGATGGTAACCGAATCTTGGATATTTTTCGTGTTCTTTCTAGAGCCATTGGTTTCTAGAAGAAATATAGAGAACGAATTGACTTTGCTTCCATGAGACACTGAAACACACCACCTGTCCAAAATCTCCACGATTCTCTCTTCGTTTTAATTTAATTCTAACGTATTAAATAACGTACGCATACGCATGCATGAGAGATATCTGTAACTGTAAGGTTATATATAATTATATCTCCAAATTTTGACTCGATTTCAAGACTTGCTTTGAGCTGGTCTGAAGGCAAAGCAATCTTTGGAAACATTACTAATAACTTTTAACTTTGTTCGGAGTCCTAAAACTAATATTGAGGTGAAATTAAACACCCAAAAATTACTGAATATAGTGGACCATGACTAAGTTTAAACAATCTGAACAAAGAAACATGGTTTTTCCCGTTGAATTCTTAACCATATAACACATGAAATTAGTTAGTTTGAACGTTGTATACAAACCTTTAGGGAAAATTACCTAGAATAACCTATTTTGTTCTTGAAATAGCTAGAATAACCCATGATATATTTTAAGTTTGATTATTTTATATGAATTTTATGCAAGTGTGACTTTCTACTTTTTATACTAATTTTATAGGCCAAAAGCAATGTCTTGTACCTTAATATAGAAAACTGCATAGTTGTGTCACATCTCACAAAATGTGCATATGCAATTCAACATCTCTAAATTCATAAATAATACATAGTTATCAATGTATTAACCCAATTGTTACCTAAACAATATAACAAGTAATTAAATATTGAATATTAATACAATACAATCATGTAACGTCCTATATATATGGCTTGCGAACACAACGTAAGAAACATATGTAAAAAGAAAACAAAAAATGGCAGTTTCATCACATCATGTAGTTCTCTTCCCTTACATGTCAAAGGGCCACACAATCCCTCTCCTCCAATTCGGCCGTCTCCTCCTCCTTCACCGCCGCGAACAAGCAACCATATCCATCACCGTCACCGTCTTCACCACTCCTAAGAACCAACCTTTCGTCTCCGACTTCCTCTCCACCACACCGGAGATCAAAGTCATCTCTCTCCCTTTCCCCGAAAATATCCTCGGAATCCCTCCCGGTGTCGAGAGCACCGACAAGCTCCCTTCCATGTCACTCTACGTGCCCTTCACGCGCGCCACGAAGCTTCTCCAACCTTTCTTGGAAGAAAAACTCAAGAATCTTCCGGAAGTTTCCTTCATGGTGTCCGATGGATTCCTCTGGTGGACATCTGAATCGGCAGCTAAGTTCAAGATTCCAAGATTGGTCTTCTACGGCATGAACTCTTACGCATTTGCCGTCTCCATCTCGGCTTCCGAACACAAACTCTTCATTGAACCGGAAATTGAATCTGCTACAGAACCGGTCACTGTACCAGACTTTCCATGGATCCGAGTCAAGAAGTGTGAACTCAACCATGGTACTCAATCAAGTCAAGGGGCCGAACTATTCATGGACCAAATCATATCGACCAATAAAAGCTATGGGTTTTTAATAAATAGCTTCTACGAGCTTGAGTCAACATTCGTCGATTACAACAACAACTCTGATAGACCAAAGTCGTGGTGTATAGGGCCGTTGTGTTTGACAGACCCCCCTAAACCGGAGCGTGTTAAACCGGCTTGGATTCATTGGTTGGACAGGAAAGAAGCGGAAGGACGTCCGGTTTTGTACGTGGCGTTTGGAACGCAGGCAGAGATATCGAACAAGCAACTTGAGGAACTAGCTTTAGGCTTGGAAGATTCCAAGGTACATACCCATAACTATAGACTATGATCCAATCCAAATACTATGGTTACAAAAACATGTCTATTCATTATTCATCATATAAAAGCTTTTTTGATTAAACCGTTCAAGGAAGGTTTTGACGACACACACACAGGAATTAGGCGTTAGTTATTCTTTAAGTAGACAAAAGAGTTTTGTCAACTTAATTCCATGACTTTAGTTTGGAGTGTTACTGGCTACAACTTGGCAGAAAGTTTAATTTATAAAAGCGAATCTCGATCGGTACAAAAAAAGCGTTATTATTTTATGACGTGGTTTGATTGTATTAGGTAATTTTTGTGTGGATCACAGATTCACAATAGATGACGTGAAACATTCAAATTCTAAAAAGAAATAATTAATCTATGCCATGCAATGGTTACAAAATACAGATTTTTTTATTAATATAAACTTCTGATTGAACCTTTATAGTAGACATATAAGCGCTTTTCGTCGACATAGTTCCATGATTTTTGTACAACATGCATTATGCAAAATTAAATATAGCTATTAATGTAGTAGCAACATTAATACAAACCACTAAGCTTCATATCTTAGTTTTATTATTATTTTAGTTTAAATAGTGATTATGCAAGTTTTAATTGTACGAATGGTTATAAATGAATGCATATGACTGAATCAATAATTTGATGTTTTTTTCATGGTGTTTGTTTTTTTTAAGGTAAACTTTTTATGGGTCACAAGAAAAGACGTGGAAGAGATTATTGGAGAAGGATTCAAAGATAGAATAAAGGAGACTGGGATGATAGTGAGAGATTGGGTGGACCAGTGGGAGATATTGTCGCATGAAAGTGTCAAAGGATTCTTGAGTCATTGTGGATGGAACTCAGCGCAAGAGAGTATATGTGTTGGGGTCCCATTGTTGGCTTGGCCAATGATGGCGGAGCAACCACTCAACGCAAAGATGATAGTGGAGGAGATAAAGGTTGGAGTAAGAGTGGAAACCCAAGACGGGACTGTGCAAGGATTCGTGACAAGAGAGGAACTAAGTCGAAAGGTATCGAGCTGCAAACATAAGTGTTTCTTTTAATTTTATTTTATTCATAGATCTAATAGTACGACATAATTTAATGGTAATTAACCACATTTTTCATTTTTAAGGCAAATATATTTTTTTTCTATAAGATTTTTTTTTTTAACTTGGAAAGTATTAACCTTTAGCTAACTTTTTTGAATTTTTTTTTTTTAAAAGTTTGTCAAAATGATATTTTACTTCTTTGTTTGGACACAAATTTAAAATACCATTCAAGATTTAATTACCAAAAAAGAAAAAAAAAATCATGGACCCATCTATTTATTTATTTCTTTTATTTTTCATAGAAATCCGTTCAAAACGATGAGTTAATTTTACAGTTATGTTTTGGGGTTATCTCAATTTTTTGTAAGTCTTATAGATATATTTATTTCACAGATTCAAGAACTAATGGAAGGAGAAACGGGAAAAACCGCAAGAAAGAATGTGAAAGAATACTCAAAAATGGCAAAAGCAGCTTTGGTCCAAGGGACTGGTTCGTCTTGGAAGACTTTAGATTTGCTGCTTGAAAAACTATGTAAGAATAGCTAGAGAGCCAAACGATGTTAATAGGTAATTTAAGTATGAAGATTGATGATTGATAATTGAACCGGTTTTAGACCTTTTGAAATAAGTGATATAACGACAATCAATACCAATAGATGTATAATTCTTGCTTTACTTGAAAAGTCGATCAATACCAACTTAACCGGTGGAACAAACCCTAAAAGGTCTTCTTCAACTTGGGCTTCAAAACCGGTTCCTTCTTTCTGAGCAGATTCCTTATTAGGCCTCTTGCAAACCAGGAGTTTAAACTAGGCCTGAATTTTTCGGGAAGGGTAACTCATCCCATCCCGTATCCGTCCCGAAATTCTCAAATTTTTTGGGAAAGGAAAATTGTAATTTCCCATTCGGGTTTGAAAATAATATTTGAATGGGTAAGGGAAAGGGTAGGGACGGGAATGGGATAACCCAAACTTCCCATTGGATAATTATATAAGTGAAATTTTAGAGATTTCGGTTAATTGAAATTTTTTTTTAATAATAAATAATGAATTTTCTAATTAACAAATAATAATATTTTAAAAAACAAAAATTGATTATAGTCTAATTATCTTAATTATTCGAAATTTTTCCCGTCCCTTTTCCGTTCTTTTCCCGTCTCTTTCCCGGTTATATTTTATTTTGGGATTGTATGTGTAGTATGTTTTGATTCCCGAATTTTCTGTTCCCGTCTCATACCCGTAAATTCTCCTCTCGTTATTTTGTGGGAATACTTTGGGTACTATATATATTCAGATTCCCGAAATTTCTATTCTCATTCCTTACCCGTTAATTTCCGTCCCAATTCCCAAAATATTCAGGCCTAGTTTAAACCACCATTTTGGCATAATTGTTAAAAAAATCATCCTAAAAACTAGAGATGGAGGAAATCAAACTTCGGGTTTTCTAGCTTTCAAATTTTACAAGATTCTCTAGGCTGTGATCATGAAAGTATCCAGACCTTAAAGCTATATCTAAACTAGCAAAATATGTTATAGACTTATAGGTATAGTTGAATTAACTATAAAAAACTTAAATGTCCCTCTTGAGAGACGATCTATCATACTGTATTGTATTTATTTCTTTCTTTCATTACAACTTACTCACTATGTTGAAACTTTTGTGTTGATGCATGCATTTAGTTGCATGACTATTTCCCTATATGTGGTGAATTGAAATGGGAGAATGCATCCAAAAAGAAAAACATCAACTTGGTGTCTCGTGTTCAACTTCATTTTCTAAACGGGATTTCTTTCTTGTGCTTTTCGATTTGATGTAGATGAAATCTCAAAAAATTCAATTCTCATTTGTGAAAAGCTGAAAGCAAGTGAAATGAAGAAAAGAAGAAGCTGAAAATGCTCACAGTTTTCTGGCTATCTTTTAAATGGCCAGAATTTGCTTTATGATATTTATGTATGTATGCTTAATGGTAAATAGTGACTTACCCTTGTGTGATTATGGGCCGGTCAGTGGACTAGGATGGTGTTTACGGGATACCATTGGACAACTTACTACAGGTCATAGAGGGTGTTATAGAAGCCTCTCGGCACTATACGCGGATCGCTAGACGGGCTCATCTGGGCAATGGCATGCCTAAGAGAAAAACACATTGTATCAGCAGGTTTTGAGACAGATTGGGTGGAGCTTTTGAAGATGACGGAATGTCCGGAGGAGGATTGGCCAACTTTTCAAACAGAGCTAGACTACTTTGCTGACCTTAGAGGATACTTAGTGATGTTTAGGGTTGAGTAAAATTTCTTGTAGTCAAAATGTCTGGGTCGACGCCCTTGCAAAAGCAGCATGAGCATGAGACTATATCTTTTCCCATATAAGTCAGACAAAACGGGTATGAAATGGCCTTTCAGGCAATTACCATAGCGGGTTAACTTGATTTTACGTATGGAGTTAGTTAACAAAAAAAAAAAAAGTGACTTACCTTTGTGGAATAATTCATCTCTATATTATTATTTAAGCAGTTATTTAAAAAAAACATTTATTTTGTGAATTATTACATGATATGTCATTTAAATAACAAAAAAATTAAATAGAAGGATATAATTATCTTTCAAATATATTAAAAAATATAAAAAATCTTTGTTTCTCATTTAATAAAGTATATTTACTATTTAATTTATGAATTCAAAAATAAGATAATTTATTAGATTATTCATTTTAAATGATATCATATAGTATATTCAATTAAAAAAACATAATAAAAAATCAACTAAATAATGTAATAAGTCAAGATTAAAAGTTATGATATTAGAAAAGTGGTGAGATATTTTTTACTATAATTTGCTATATTTACTTGATTATACACAAAAATAAATTTTCAGTTATTTGTACTAAAAATTTGACATGAGAAAACATGAATATACCTCCTATGTTTCATTAAAAAAAACATATTCATAGAAAAGAAATATAGAAATTTTTAACACTATTTCACTTTTACAACTTTTAGTTTATAAAAATCAAATTTATGTAATAAACTACGAACAATTTATTAAAAATTAAATTCAAAAAATAAATAATATAGCTGTCAAAGCCATAATTTCATTCTACAAAGACGTAATGTATGCTATAATTATGCAACATTTCTAAAAAAATTAAGATTTTTTTTGAAAAATTATCATTTAAAATAAAAAATAGCCCGCACTACATATATTATTTGAGTACGTATTCTAATTAATGAACTTTATTTTTGTAAAATATTACATAGTATGTCATTATAAATATAAAAAATAATAAAAATAAAAATAACATAATTATGTTTTAAAATTATTGAATCAAATATGGAAAGTATATGTTTTCTATTTATGAGATGAATTATTATTTAGTTTGTTAATTATTGTAATATTAAAATTAATATATATTTAAATAATAATCAATTCATATATATATATTTTCAAAAACTCTATTCTAAATCTTGCGATATTTTTACTATAACTTACTATTTTTTTTGAATATATATAAAAGAAATTTATTATGTTGAAATATTTTTGATCTTATAAGATGTTAACAAATTCAGAACAATATTGATTTACATAGCTTCTTTTTTATAAAAAAAACATTCATAGAAAATAAATTTAGAAATATTTTAACACTATTTCACTTTTACAAATTGTTAGTTTATAAAAATCTAATTCTTGTAATAAACTAATAAAATTTTATTATCAGTTAAATTAAAAAAAAATTCTGTATTATATTTTGATTCTTTAAAGATGTAATATATTATAATTATGTAACATGTATAAAAAATTGAGAAAATTTAAAAAATATATCGTTGAAAATAAATTAATTGTCCAGTAGAGCAGGTTAATTCCTGGTAATATATTACGATACAAACTTACTATATCAAAATGTAGCATCAACACAATAAATAAATAAAAAAAACAAACCAAATGCAATATAATAAAAGAAAAATAAAGATAATTTTGAGTGGTCTTTGTAGTTAAAATCCCCTTTGATGTTTGCTGCCATGGTTTTGCAGAATTCGCATACTCTTCAATTTAGAAAGAAAAAAAAAAATCAATAGTTAATGTATTTTCAAAAAAAAATGTTTGTTAATGTTTTATAAATTATTTTGAATAGGATATACTCACTTGCTGTGTTTACTCGCAAACTATTTTGTTGCGCATTTTCCATGAACAAGGGCATTATCCACCTTGCATGAATAACCAAGAGAATTAAATCTCCATCCTCCATACACAGCCTGCACCGTGGTAGACTGAATATCCATCACAGTTTCTTAGGATGGTGTAAAATCCACGACATCTTCAATAGTATTCATTATATATTTATACTTTTTAAATACTAAAATGTGTCAAAAAAATTATTAGCATTTAATGTTTACTCATCTAAATTTTTTTTCAAAAAAAATTAACTAAACGTATCGAGTATTGTTAATTTAAAATGTTTTCAATCCGTATACATTATATTGTATACATTATTATATTATTTATATATATATATATATATATATATTAAAAGATATGTTTTTTTCTTAAAAAAAGGATGGATTCTATTTTTTTATTTTTTTTAGCGCACAATAGTTCCATCAAGAGCTATTCACTACATCTAATAATTCCAATATCTTATTACATAATAAAACTGGATATTTTAATGTGAATGAGACATATAAACAAAATTAAATTCATGAGATTGTGACATGTGTTGTTGTTAATTAAGATCGTGACATGTGCTAATTTAATAATAGAAACCTTTTATTTTTAGTTATTTACTTCAAAAATATATTTAATAAAATTACTAAATAAAAAACTAAAATAAGTTAAAAAATAGAAACTAATGAAGATTATGTACCTATATACTTCTTTGGAATAGCTAGGGCTTATATATTGCAAATCCTTTAAAAAACTAAGGCTAATATTTTGGTGTTTTCTTTTCCTCAGATATATATATTATCGAGGATACAAAATTATGAATTCTTATATTATATTGTGGTGGAAAAAGTGTGTTCATCCTTCACAAAAGTTAAAAAAAAATTGAATAATGGTTTGTTTTTACTTATGTTTTACTTATATATTTATTTAGTTTTGCTTATATTTTGCTTAATTTTATGTTTTTACCATTTTCACTTCAAAATATGGCATTAATTTATTCTAATAGAAATTTTTAGTTAGGTTTTTTTTAGATAGATAAACCTAACTAATCAGATATAATAGAATTCTATGTAAGAAACAACTGCAAAAAAATTATCTTTAAAGAACAGAGTTAATTATTTTTAGAGATAAACAGTTAATTAAATTAGAAATATGAATGCATAACTTACGAATATATACAAGCAATTCTTCACTCAGTTTTTTAAATTTTCCTCATTTAAAAGTTTCCAATTCTAAACCTTTTTTTTAATAGGTGACTTTAAGACAAGTATTTTTAGGTTTATGGGTTAATGAAGCTTTTTTAAAAAAAAACTTAAAAAGTGAGCCTCTGACAAAATGGAAAGGCGCTAAAAAGGCAAGTATTTTTAGGTTTATGGGTTAATGAAGCTTTTTAAAAAACTTACTATAGAAAAAAGAGTGAACCTCTTTGTAACATTATCATCAATCGCCTTCAACATATCTAGTTTTCATTATAATTTGTATTACTGTATTTGAATAAATATATATATATATATATAATACAATTAGATCTGCTCTTCATAGACAAACTTGGGATTTGCGATCCCAGGTAAGATCGGTTCAGGATCATGGGATCCTTTTCTATCAGATAGGAACGATGGTTGTGTCTTTTTATTTAATTTTTTAAAATAATAGAAAAAATATGAGTGAACCGTTGTGTCTTATCATTTAATATTATTTTTTATTGTACATTTTCGTGTATTATTACAATTTCATAAAAGGTTATTATTCTATGGTTGTTTTTTCATTTTTTTTTAAATTATACATTGTCATGTATAACTACTAATTTTATGATGTTACTATTGTATGTTTGTGTCTTTTCGAGTTAGGCTACTTTGGCTAAGGCTTATAGCCATATAATGTAAGTCACGACACCTAGACGTTAGATGTAGCATATACATGAGTTGATCACTCATGGGATAATTACCATAGGATTTGTTCGGTCTCAACGAAATCTAGCGGATCACTTGAAAAAAACTATTACCTAAGGACTTGGTGATCATGCTGGTTAAAGGGATGAGATTAAAGTCCATTTTAAATCTTTAGTGATAGGATACCCAATTCTCCTTTAATACAACGTTAGAGGCTGAATTTAATGTGGAACACTTATATCATCCTAAAGTAAGTGCTTAGACCTGCAAAAGGATTAGGATGAAGGTTTCTTCTTAATAAATCTTTGAAAAACTGCATTTTATGCAGGTCCAAGATTAAAAGTATCTACCTATATAAGTGTGAAGTGTTGCCACTTCAAGAAGTTAGGACTTGGCTTTATATATACTCATGAATGGATATGGACATATGGCTTATAATAGTGTCTAGTATAAACGCTTAGAGTAGTGTGAAAATTTGTATGTGTAATATCTTCATGTGCCCAAAATGAGTTGAAATAATTTAATCCATAGGTCATCCTGATTCTCGGGCATTTGGAATGTGTAATATCATTATGATAAAAATTCAATCGTCAAGATATTTTCATTTATGCACGAATTTGGTATGTGTTTTGATTATTTAGTGAATCTATTATTACACTTAAATGGGAGATGAATGTTAGAGATTTAAGTGTTACAGTTAGTTTAGTTAACCATTCTAACTCTTGAGTTTATAGTTATTTTACTAAACATTGCAATTTTTGAGATTATGATTATTTTACCAACCATTACAACTTTTGATTTTATGGTTATTTACTAAGCATTGCAACTCTTGAGTTTATGATTAATTTACCATAAGTTTATGGTTATTAAACCATCACAACAGTTGGGATTATGGTTATTATAAACCATTGCAGTTATTTCTTTGTACCCCTTGAAATTCTATAAAAGATTGAAAAATTTTTGAAGAGAAAAAGATAAGAGAAAGTTATTGCAAACAACAACAAAAAAAATAACATAGTAAGAAACAAAGAAATATCTATTTGTATATCTTGTTCCTTAGCCTAGAACTAGAGGGAAACTTTGATTATATTATCCTACAAGGGAATTCGTATAACCCAATACTTCATAAGGGTAAAAAACTCTTTAATGAAAGTGCTTCGTACATGATTCAATCATTATTCAATTTCACAATTTATTTTAAGATCTCGGTTCAATCACAACATTTTTTATTAATAATAACAATAGAAAAAACTACAAAAAACTGTTGGTTTCTGAACAACAATGATCGTATCAAATTCTTGAATAACTTGTTCTTAGCAGGCATTACTTTGCATATGTGAAAACATAAATATAATATAACTTTACTCAAGAATGGCCAGTATTTGATTTATACTTGGAGGAGTTTGTGAAGAGTAAAGAGGCTTTCAAGTTTTTTTTCTTCTTTCTTCTATTTCACACATTCCACGGGCAAAGAATATGAAGGTAGACAACTGAGCATGAAATTCTCGGATCGACCCTCATGATGTCATATATGTTAACTCGGTACCACCGGTTTGGATTACTAAACTGTTCTAGGTATCTAGGCTGTCGACCAAAAAAATACTTTACACAAAATTGAATAATTAGGAGCTGACATTATACCGTCCGCAATATTCATGCAGTTCCTCAGTATTATGAATGCATTAGTTACTTCAACACCTTCGCTTCTCAATTTTCCGTACGAGTACTCTTTATCTTCTGATTCCTTCATTTATATGAAACCATAAATATTAAAAAATTGTAATTATTTTGGTAAATATATCACTAAGATGTGTTATTTATGCATGAATTTGGTATATGTGTTATTTATTTAGTGAATCTATGATTACACTTAAATGGAGAGGAATGTTGGAGATTTAAGTATTACAGTTATTTTAGTGAACCATTGCAATTATTGAGATTATGATTATTTTACCAATCATTGCAACTCTTTAATTAATGGTTATTTATTAAACATTTTAACTCTTGAGTTTATGCTAATTTTACCAATCATTGCAACTTTTGAGTTTATAGTCATTAAATCATTGCAACTGATGAGATTATGGTTATTCTAAACTATTGCATTTATTCCTTTGTACCTCTTGAAATTCTATAAAAGATTAAAAAATCTCTGGAGAAAAATAGATAAGAGCAAGTAATTGCAAAAACAACTAAAAAAACAACATAATAGCAAACATAGAAAACTCTATTTCTATCACTTGTATCTTAGTCTAGAACAAGAGGAAAATTTTGATTGTCTTATCCTATAAGGGATTTCGTGTACCTCAAAGCTTCATAAGAGTCATAATACACTTTAAGAAAAGTGTTTCGTACACGATTCAATCATTATCCAAGTTCACAATTTTATTAGATCTCGGTCCAACTAGGCCTGGGCATTCAGGTATTAGGGTCAGGTTCGGGTCGGAACCGATCGGCTTCGAGTCTATCGGGTAAGGAGATGTGCTACCCATATAGGAACCGACTGAATTTTGGTTCGGTTTCAAACATATTTTTTGGGTCGGTTTGGGTGTTAAAGTTTAGAACCAAAAAAATCGGTTCTTGAGTCGGTTTAGTTCTAAAGGACCCGAATAATAAAAATGTAACCGAAATAACAAAAAAAAAAACAAAAAAATGCAATATATCCAAAATATAAAACAATGAAATTTAAAGTTGAATCCTTAATGTAAAACATATCCGAACAAGAGACATCAAACATTCTACAAAGTTCTTTCAACCATTGATACAAATACACAAAGCACTAAAACATGCTCACCAAACTAGTTCAAAGTTGAAACTTGAAACTTAAAACATAAAGTAGTGAAGAAAGAGTAGAAACCAATTCTTCCTGTGACATTCAAGATCGATTCATGCCTTCATGTCTTGTAGTCCTAACATATAAACATATAAAGGGTTTAGTCTTAATCAACGAATGCCAATTTCACCAATCACCACATCACTGTTTTTTGCGAGTGTGAATTGGTTTACCTTAAAGCAGATTCAAACTTGATTTCACTTCTCACAGTCTTCCGTTAGCTCACGTTAAATCAGGATCATTCTCTACAGAAACTAAACAAACAAAAAACATGAATCAAGCATTGAAACTTATAAACAAGAATTAAAGAAATGAAAATTACATCTCATAAGATCATCTTACAACTCACAAATTCGCAAGCAGTTTCTCAATCGTTGACACTCCTTTTTCATTGATGTGAATCGCATATTTTAGCCATTGCTGGGTGCATAATACCTCTATCATGTAGTGTGTCAAGCAGCTCCTATAAGGGTCCAATACTCTGCCGCTTGTGCTAAAAGCAGATTCAGAAGTAACCAAAGACACTTGTACTGCTAGAATATCCCTAGCTATTAGAGACAGAACCGGAAACAGTGGACTGTTTTTCCTCCACCATGATAAGACATCGTAATCTTGACCAACCATAAGTTTTGGTTTATCGATACTCTCTTTCAAGTACAGTTCCAACTCATTAGCCGAATCTTCAATTCATGTCTCCTCTACAAGCTAAGCGTATATGTTATCCATTCTTTGATAACCTATATCATTACGCAGAGTCCTTATCTCAAACACTTCACCTCTATAATACTGAGAAGACGATGTGCTCCTTGCGATCCAACAGTAGCTGTAGCTGTTGTACCATTTCGGCCCTCCACTAAACACTATATTCCTCATACAACGACTTCAAGGTGAACTCGACTGAATCAAACATATGCATTGCCTCGGCACTATCTTTGCCATAAAGCTCTTCAAAGCAAAGCTGAGCAAACTTCATCTTCTTCCTTGGGTCAAAAACACTTGCCGCTATTATCATCTGGTTCATTTCAACCTTATCTCTATCAACAAATGGATTCCAGTACTTGTCTAACTTACTAAGCATAGCTAAGGCGTTAGTAGACAACTCCAAGTCAGGACCAGAACTCGAGCTTAGTGCTTTGATGTTTGCTGTAATGGTGACTATCTCTTTTTTGCAGCTTATGGGCAGTGACAACGTTTGAAGATGAAAGTACCAATGTTGAACTATAGAAGATGATAAGGAATTGGACGAACCTGTCTACAGCTTCCCAATCAGTTTATTTTGGTGGTCTAATCCTCTTATTACCATCAGCTTCTTCCAAAAAGTAATCGCTATAAGGTAGACCTTCAGCTGCCATCTTCTCAAATGCCACTTTAAACTTCAGTGCTTGGTCTAACATGAGATAATTTGAGTTCCATCTAGTCTTGACATCTAAGGAAAGGCTACTTCTTGCCATCCTTCCTGATTCAACACGGAACTCAAAAGCCTTGAGTCTGCTAGTAGAAGACCTTACATATGTAATCCCATTACGAATAGCAGTTATACTTTCGTCAACCTCCTGCAAACCTTCCCTCACGATCAAGTTCAGAATGTGTGTGGCACATCATACATGAATAAAGTCTCCTCTGAGGACCAATGCATCATTTCCGAAAAGATTGAACTTTTTCTTGAATCATCATTGCTGAACTGTTAGCAGTGACATTGTCCACAGTTATGCATAACACTCGCTTTATATCCCACTCTTCCAACCACTCAAGCAAAGCATTGCTAATCGTTATTCTTTTATGATCGGAGACATTCTTGAAACCAATGATCAACTTCCTTAGCTGCCAATTAGGATCGATGAAATGAGCTGTTATTACCATATAACTAGCTCCGGGATATGGTGCAACCCATATATCCGTTTTCAGAGAAAACCTCTGCTTGTTCTGTCCCAGAATCCTCTTAATTGCAGCTTTTTTCATGATATACATCGCCACATTGTCTCTTGTGGCGGTTCTCCGAGAGTGAGGATGATACAACTGGACTTTAGACGTAAAATGTTTTCAAGCTAAGCTATCTACGAAGCCTAATGGCAGTTATCCTAGGATAATCATCTCATTCGTAGCTTCCCTAACTACAAATTCAGAAACCTTACCTATGCCAAGATTCCCAGCATCACTATTAGGAGTTAGCACAGTTTAATCACCCACTTTTCTAGAAGCTTTCCATGCGATGAATATATGCCTTGCAGCTGCCCATGTGTTTCTTCAGATTCGATGTGCCCGACTTGGTTGGACAAGCAAACTCTTTACGACATTAATCACAATTACACTTGTCGTAATTGTCTTCATGTCTTGTGAAGTGCTCCCAAAATTTTGATATAGTCTTCTACTTTGACTTAGAACCAGAAGCACTATGTCCTTCAGTTTCTTTTCTCTTGTCCTTGCCTTTCGGATCAGGAGTTGGTGTTTGAACATCTTCTTCATCTGTTCCATCTAGATCATGTACATCCATAGGAGCATCGTCGTGGATTGGACTATTACAAGACGCCATCTGCAACGCATTGAAAACAAAATTTTGATCCATATACATGTAAACATATCAATATGAAATCATAAAAAATGGCAGAAAATAAACGGATTGAAAAAGAAAGTCTTCATTCTGAACCAGTATAAGACCACAAATATAAAGCTACTAGATTCAACTGGAATCAGTTTAAGAATGCAGACATAAAGCTTCTCAGTATGCATCGGCTAATAGACATCAGATTTTGGGTTTTTGCAAACAACAATCGGTTCATAATATGTTTAGGGTTTAGACTGTATGTTCGAATTGGAATCCAGTTTTTACCAAAAGAATGGAATTAAAGTCCGATTCATGATAATACAAGAGTCTAGACGAAGACTTTCTAAGCAAATCGAGTGTTTGGCTTCAACATGCAAACTTCAAAACAGAAAAAAATGGTGGAGGATCAATTCTAAGGGATCGTTTGGGGGCTAGGGATTTTGTGAGAAGGCTGATGGTGGAGACAAAGATGGAGATGGTTTGGAGAATGCTGATGGAAGAGACAAAGATGGAGATGGTTTGGACCGTTTGGGGGCTAGGGATTCCAGTTTTAATGAATGGGGTTGATTTTTCGAGGGATAAGTGGTTGAGTTCTTCGAGCCTGCTCCGTCTGTGGTCGAATAGAAAAGGTTCGGGGAGCAGAATCGTTAAAGGTACTCGAAGAACGAAGAACCCTAGGTTAGATATGTCATTATGTTATGTTGAAACTCATGAGTAGGGTAATAATGATATATATTATAGGTTTAAGGTTTGTCTCGGTATCCGAGGAACCAACCGGTTCTCGGATAATACCCAGTCCCGAACGGATACCCACGGGTCTAGATGGCAGGAACCTTCGGATATTATTGCATCCGACAGATTTTGTGAGAAGGCTGATGGTGGAGACAAAGATGGAGATGGTTTGACCGTTTAGGGGCTAGGGATTCCAGTTTTAAGGAGTGGGATTGATTTTTTTGAGGGATAATTGGTTGAGTTCTTCGAGGCTGCTCCATCTGTGGTCGAATGGAAAAGGGTCAGGGAGCAGAATCGTTAAAGGTACTCGAAGAACGAAGAACCCTATGTTTGATATGTCATTATGTTATGTCGAGACTCGTGCGTAGGGTAATAATGATATATATTATAGGTTTAAGACCTGATCGGTTCTCAGATAATACCCGGTCCCGAACCGATACTCATGGGTCTAGATGGAATGAACGATCAGATATTATTGCATGTATCCGAATCCACTCTGAACCGGGTTTTTTGGGTCGGTTCCAGGTCGGGTCTTCGGGTCCGGGAAAAATGCCCAGCCCTAGGTACAACCACAACATTTTCTATTTCCATTTGTTCATTCATGAATACTAATTATATTTGCCACACAAATCCTAAATCTCCAAAATGTACTATTAATATTACACAATTAAGAATAATACGTCCAATGCTATATGATGTTATAAATTTAAGAAAAATTTAGGTTTCTAAAATATAATGTTGACTTAAAATGTATCAAAATTATTTCTAATAGTTTGAAATCCAAGTATTTTCTAAAATTTTTACAGATCATGACCAATTTGAATTTTTTTCTACAAGATTTTGCACCAGAATTTTATTCTCTTTGTTTGGAGATTTTAACATTTCATATCATGATAATGTTTTTAAAAACTTCTCATTGTAAAAATATATCTATCAATGATTGAGTTCTATCGAGAAAATTGATCATGTTTATTACAATTGTTGTTTAAATTATTTTCAATGTCAATTGTAATAGTTATCTTTTATATGGATGTATATGTTGAGTTAAACATTGTTATATTAACTGTAAACTATGACTCAAATAGAAATGTGTATTAATTGTTTTGTACAGTTTCATTCATCTTTGTATCTTTATATGTTTGAAAGTCATATCTATTTATTTTGTTTATAATAGTAGTTATTTAAGAAAAACTGAATATTCACATCTAAATATCATCACCTCTTGTTATATATATGTTCACTTAAATATATTTAAAATAATTAAGAGTTTAAAATACTTAATTTTTCCCGTGTTTTTGCGAAGGCTCGAGACATAATATAATTAATAATAATATAGAGAATAATAACAATGAATCTGAATCACAAAGAAAAAAAACTGTTATAAACTATGACTTATATATGTCATAAAGTGAGAGATTTATGTTCTATGTATATATGTATACAATATATGTGATAATATATTAGAAAGTAAGTGGAGAGAGAGGAGGAAGAATGCTTTCTTTCTCTTATTATTTCTCTTATTCATGTTCTTAATTCCACAAAGAGCCAGTACACATATTTATACTAAGTAAGAATACATAAAATAATAAGAAAGTAAGTCGATAAAACTAAGAGGTGGTGATGGATAATTATCCATTTCTAAAACTCCCCCTTAATTATCCATCACTCCATTAACGTATTACGTATTGCTTCATTAAAAATCATAACATGAAAAAATCCAATGGGCTAAAAACCATGAAAAAGGGAAAATAGTACAATAACGTAATCTCTCTCTGAAAAAATGGATATAATCTTCTCTTCATAGATTGTTGATTCGTCTTGATCTCATCAATGTAATAAATTATCTTCAATGGGATTATACATTCCTCTTTAGATATATATCATGTCGTGTGTTCTTTGATATTCGATTAATAACCTTGTCCTAGAAAAGTCCAGCAGGATAAAAACCATGACAAGAGAAAAAAAAATGCTTCCATACGCTTAATCATACTTCTTCTGGAAGTATTCCTCTTTAGATGTTTATCTTTTTGTGTCTTATTTGCTGCTTCATTTAAATCTTCGTCATGAAAAAATCCATTGGGATAAAAACCATGATAAGAGAAAAAGAGTGCAGCCACGAATATAAACACAACTCTCCCCCTGAAAACTTCATCTTCAAGAGATGAATTCCAATTATATACACTTTCTTTTTGAGATCTTTATAAGTAGAACCTTAGTGAAAAGACTCATATGATCGTCATTCTCGGATCATTGGACTTCTGGTTCATAATTCAAGTTAGTCATGCTCTTTTTAAATACTTCTCCAAGTACTCTAATTTGAAACTCTTCTTTTGATCATTGTACCAAACAAAATTTTCAGATGCTTCAAGCATCTTTGATCCTTCTGGGATTCTTATCAATCTATAACTGAATGTGATTACATTTATGACTGGGAAACATGTATCAATTTCCGGTCTTTGAGAAAAAAAATTGTGTCACAAACTGGGCTTTATATCTTGTGTCTTTGTTTTTTTCATTGTTTTCGAAAAAGACCCATTTGGTCTCGAATGGCATTATATCTTTAGGTGTAATAACCATAAATCAGACATTTCCTTTTACTGATTCTTCTAGAATCCTTTCATTTTTATACTCCAATTTTATTTTTTTTTCAGGAGAATTTTAAAGTCCATCGTCCTCCCCCTTTTTAACTGAACCTTGAGTCCATTTACTCTACTCCAATGAATTTTGTTCTTCAGGAACAATAATTCTTGTGGAGTACTTTCAAGTTTTTAGAACTTCAAATTCACGATATTTTTTAAGGAGGATCAAATAGCATTTTCTTTGGATATGATTAAATCTGAGCTTTTCTATATGTTAGATCCTGTTAGATCTTTCGAGATGAGATGTTCAATTGTGATACCAGCAAAACAAACTGAACATAATTTTCTTTTCTGAAAGGCATCATATCTTATGACTAAATCAAGGATCACTTTCTTTAATCCATCTATCAGTTAACCTCAACTAAATTTATTTAACCCCATGCAACATATATTCATCAAGTAGAGTTCCTGGAAACATAATTCTAATATTATTAATCCTTTAGGGATTTCCATTTTAAGATGTTACAATATCTACAAGGCCCAGTTCAAGTTGTTCATTTTCTGCCAGACTTAATATTACTTTTAATGTTTGGACTGCTGGTCCAAAACTTTTTCATTTTTCATATAAGTTTACCATAGACTTGATTGCCTCTTTTTACTTTTTGGCCAATATTTTCACTTTCTACACTCATCCATAGATGTAGATTTATGATCCTCATTCATATCAAATCGCGCGCTATCTTATTTATTGTCAACAATTAAGATGTCTTTGTTCCATATTTTTCCGTAAAGGTATTGTTGATTGAAATCTCTATATCAATGATATCATTCATATACATGATTTTATTATTAACCATATCAACAGATCTCTTCAGGAGATTCATCATCTTTTTAATATATATTTGCTCATTTCCTTTTGAGGATTTTATATTTGAAACCAAAGTAGTATATCAGATTCTAACATGCCATAGACTCCTTATTGATAAATCGTTCTTCAGGGACATATATAATCCATGGAGCATTTTGATCTAGAATTGAGATCTTCTATCATTGTATGTCTGGCATTTATATGTGAATTATCCTTTGAACTACAGATTCAAAATTATTTATACGAGGATCCATAATGATAATTCATTTCAAGAAACCAAAGTAGTCTATCAGATTTCTTACATGCCATAGACTCTTTATTGATAAATCGTTCTTCATGGACATATATTATCCATGGAGCATTTTGAGTTAGAATTGAGATTTTCTATCATTGTATGTCTGGCATTTATATGTGAATTATCTTTTAAACTTCAGGTTCAAAATCATTTATACGAGGATCCATAATGATAATTCATTTCAAGAAATCTCATCCATTAGCTGTTATATACCATAACATGGAGATCAGATATCACCATAATTAGTTTAACAATACCTTGGATTTGCTTTAAGCTCATTTTAAGTGTGAGCATAATCTTCTGGATGTTTACCTTAATTTCAATGTTGGATTCTTTAATTCTCCATCTCAAGATGATTATACTTCATGTTCATCCATCTCGGACTGAATCCCACTTTAGGACCAACAGCATATCCAAATAACCCATCTTTGAACCTTGTATTATGCATCAAATCCTTTTGTGAGACTTTTAGTGCCCTTTTTCAAGATATTGCTTTTTCTTCTCCATTCATCATGAACTGATTTTTACTTATAAATCAGTTACACTCCGGGTATGATTTGTGGACTGTTTAAAGAAATCCAACCATCATATTGAGTATTCGTTCAACCAAAAATGGTGATTCGTCTCTCATGATGGTCTCATTTTTATTTTATTTTCGTTAAGACAAGCTATATATGAAAAATTTCCGGTTTTTCCACATAAATTTTCAATAATATATTATACCATTATGATCTACTCAAAGTTTAATCCCTAGAGCTACTCTGCAAGAGCACATATGTACAGTTGTAGTATTGCAGGGGTCGAACTACAGAGACAAGAGATTCACTCAATAAACCTAGTAGACTCGAATTACACTAAGAAGAAATAATGAAACTGAAAGCAGCTATGTAAATTAAATGGTTGTTGATAACACCTGATTTTGACAACTTTTCACCATTGATTTCACATGTTTTTTCAAAGGTTTTACTTTGTTTTAGGAACTTTTGATTTCTATGTATTTGTAGTTTCAAAGCTCTTTTCAGAAAACTTAGGGAATATGTTGGCAAAATGGAAGAAATCCACATTTTTAGCTCAGAGTCAGACCGTCAGAAGTTCAGCCTCAAATGAAGACTTTCTCACCGTCCGATCCAGCTCAAATTTAGAGAAAATCAAGAGGAGACAACCAGCTTTCCATAGCACTTTACATCATAAAGATCCAACGGTGCAATCAAAAGATACATGGAGAACAAGTTGACTCAGTTCACCAGTCCCGGAAGACTCTCACCCGCGGGAAACACATGTTTTACCTGCCTTGGAAGACGCTCACCCCCGGTGGACCTTAGGACGAGCCACAAGGCCCAACATCAAATCCCACTTCGCCATTCCTCTTCAGAAAAGCCCTAAATGAGACCTGAAAGACCATAGGACCTATAAATACATTGTTTAGCAGCTCTAAACGGGTGTGTGCTCCTGTAATGATATTTTGAGCCACCAAACTTTGTTTTTCTAGGGTTAGGCGATGGAGATGGGGATTCTTCCCCAAATCCATTGTTCTTCCTCCTTTTTATCTTATTAACTTTTCTGTTTCATTCTTTTGCATTCTTCTATGTCTTTTATCATTCATTGCATCATGTAGATTAGTCCTAGAGAGTCAAGTTATTTGAAGATATCGACAAGTATATATATCGATTAGGATTTTTATATTTCTTAGCCATATTCTGGATCTCATCTCTTCTAAGTTGTTCGTAAAGCATGAGAGTAGATTCATGACCTATTCTCTGAGCCTAGGATCGATCAGAGCCACGAGAGTGTTGTATCATATCATCCATACCTAGCTTCAGAAGAACATAGTCGCTATAGGAGTCAAAATTTACCTATAGAGAAGATGTGAGCAGACAAATTCAGTGTCCAATGCATGATCTTAAGTTTAGCATGAGAGCGAGAGTTAATTGCTAGATTTAAAAGATTAGTTGATTAAGGTGACGACAGTTGGTTAATCATATATGTGTCTATTCTAGTTCAATGCAGATTCCCAGAAACAGATGAAGATAAATCGCCCGGAAGCTAATTGGAAATACCATCATACATCGATTAGAGTAAACCGGAGAAGTCTAAATCGCCACCTATGAGTTTAAGAGTCTTTAGTTTGAGTCGATATGCTTTAGATGTTCTTTTAACAATTCATCCTGCATTGCATCTCTTGTGAATATTAGATTAGGTTTAGTTTAGGATCTTAACCAAAAATCCCAAATTCTTTTATTGGTTTATGAGTTTGCTTACTTCCCAATTTGTTGTTTCTTGCAGATTAGACATCCTCCCTGTGGATCGACACCCTAAGTCCTACAACGTACATCTGTGCACTTGCAGACACTAGGGTTTTATACATTTCAAACTTTTGTAGGACCAATGGGCTTGTTAAAAAACAACCCTAGGCCTGCAAGCCCATCAGTTGTAAACTCGATAGAAAAGGATTAGACTCAGAGTGTTTCTTAGGAAATCAGAGAATGCAGATAAATTAATTATTCAGGATTCAGAGTTAAGCACGATTCTTAAACTCAAATAACGAAATTATAGTTAACCAACTTCCGTTGCGAGAATTATCTAAGTCTAAATCTCAGAATTCCAAATTCCTTTGCAAATCCTAAAGACATAAACCACCTTTAAGCTCAAGTTTGATATGTTCACAAAGTGTCTAAACCAAATTCCTTTGCTAATAGCTACTTTGGTCACCCTATGTTCTTTCTAGTGATTCAATTACACTTCCGTGTCAATAATTTAACCTAAGATCTAAGTTCTAGGTGGCCAGTCCAGAATTAGCTTTAAGAACAACCTATGGTAAAGAACTAAATAGATTGTGAACCCTAACTAATCAATAAATCCAACATTCAAAGAAAACCTTATGAGAACTCTAAACCTAAAAAGCTAACTACTCAGACATGGAGACTGAAACAATAAACATGCTTGAATAGATTGCAAATAAGAATAATGAGTTTAAGAAACAGGGATTCAAATTCTTCTCTCAGAGTCTCAGAATTGTCTATCCAAATACTCTCTCAAACTGATGAATAGAAGTTAAAGTCTCAAAGAAAATCTAAGGTGTTCGATATTGGTGGCTAAAAACCCTAATAAATATTAAAAACCACGTGTTGGGCTTCTTTGTAAATATTGGAGACTTCTGGGCCCAAAAGATTCTTCAAAACTTGGACAGAATCACGTTTTTTCTTATTCCTGAAATCAGTGTCGAGTGACACTCCAAATGGTGTTGAGCGACACTAAAACACATAATTCATCCTTCACGAATTTGATCTCTGTTTAGCTCCAAAATGCTCCAAAATCTCCAGTTAAGCTCCAAACGTACCTAAGACCTGAAGAGACTCGAAAAGACTCCAAAAACACTAAAGAGACTCTATAAACAAGACTTATATCATGGTCAAAAACCATAAAAAACCATGATATATCACATTATTATACTAGAATGGCATAAACTGGTTATGTTATATATTAGTAATCTTCGGGTTTACTATCTTAAACAATTTTGCCATCTCTATGCATGTCTCCATCATGTACTTTTCTAAAATGCTTTGCTCTGCTGGAGCGTTTTGTTCTTTTTGAATATTTAGCTCTTCTAGAGCGTTTTTCTCTTCTAGAATGTTTTTTTTATCGGGAGCGTTTCGCTCTTTTGAAGCTTTAAATCTTTCTCTTAAGAGCGTTTAGTTCTTCAAAAACTTCAAGCTCTTCCAGAGATTTCAACTCTTTTGGAGTTTCTAGTTTTCCGGAGCTTCTAGCTCTTCCAGACCTTTTAATTCATGAAAATTCTAGAGCTCTTAATTCTTCAGGAGCTTTAACTCTTAAAAGTTCTAGAGCTTTTGAACTCTTTTGGAGCTTTTTAACTTTTGTAAAACTTTTAGAACTGTTTAGCTCTTCTGAAACTTTTAGTTTCTAGAGCTTTTTAACTCTTTCGAAAGTTCTAACTTTTAAAGACATGATTCAATGTCTTAAAACATATTGTGTCGATAAAAGAAAATAAAAATAGTTAGACATAAATAAATAACTAAACAAAAATATAAAAAAGGTAGTATATATATTAATCGTCTTCTGGACAAAAGCTATTAAGAAATTCGTCAGAAACACTTGCATGTATATCTTCTCAATATACTTTAATATTGTTCTTCTCAAATTTTTACATACATGTTTTCTAGACATTTTTTTATTCAGTTTTTAAAGAACTTTTCTTAAATATTTTTTAGACATATTGTTTTGATACAGTCTTCTTGACTCTTTCATAAATGTCTTCATATAGAGGCTGTGATCTGAGGAGACATCTACTATATGATCATAAGCCAACCATATATCTGATCTGAGGCGCCATAGTCTAGCATATGATTATGATGATCGTGAAGACATAGCTTATCATAACGATTAGTTCAGAGAGTTGCTGATTCAGACTGGATGTACTCCTAGTTTCTACTGCAATAGAACAGTGATGTAGTTGTAATATAAAGGATTCGGAATCCAGAGAACCAGTGTTACTCTATGACTTTGCGAGGATTGAATTAAAGCTAAGACGAAAGATGGTTTGTTTCAAAAACTAAAAAGTAAACAGATTGGCAAATAACGATTTAAATTCAAATTAAAACAAGCACTAGACCAAAGCAATTCGCAGGAATTTCAGAGATAAGAACCAGATGACTATTCAGGGCACAAGTGTAACGCAAGTCTCGAACTCAAACAGAAAAGCTTATCGATCCATTGTCATGATCTCGATAACTTTGTCTAACAACCTAAATCCTAAACTGTCGTTTGAACCTAGAAAATTGCAGACAAGCATTAGCTAGCAGGTTTGATCTGTTCACGATTTGCCTTAACTTCAACTGTCGTTGGCTAAGGACAAATCGCTCACCAATGTTTATTCTAGCAACCTATTACACTTTTGATGAATAGATTAACCTAAAATCGCAGATTGAGTGATCAATTCAACCTAAGCATTAAGTCTGACAATGGTGAAGACAATAGATATCAAGCCCTATTTGCATCTAATTCTTTAACTCATGAAATCCTTTGAACGCTTTAATCTAGCTAAGAGATCTACTCAGACATGGAGAAAAGAAACACAGCAACAGATGAAAAGAAATTCATGGATTAAAATCGCAGAAGAGATAATAGGGTTCAGAATTCTTCTCAAAGTGTAGCAGATTTCTTCTCCCAAAAGCTTACAAGTAAAAACTCTCTGGTTCAGAAAATTGTAAAAAGAAAGCGTAGAAAGTCTGTAGAAAAACGTGATAATAAAACACAGGCGGCTCTGGGCTTTTTATTCTTTCTCACGCGATTTAGGATTAGGTAAAATCATTTTCCTTATTTTTCTCCCGTCTGGAGCAGGTGCTCCACGAAGGGTCCAAACCGGGAGCAGGTGCTCCGCGGATGATTTCTCCAAAAGCGTGTGAAATAGCTCCTTATTGCTCAAATTCATCTCCTTTTGCTCCAATGCCTCCTAAACACTTCAATCCTCTGATAAGGCCTCTAAGTCACCTGAAACTTCCTGAAAAGACTCCAAAAACTCCTAAAACAATTAGTAAACACAGGTTAGAATGAGTCAAAATCTCCACTCATCAACTCCCCCGAACTTGGATCCTTGTTTGTCCTCAAACAAACTCAAATTAAATTCCAAAAGAATGACTGGAAAAAGCTGGGAACTCGCAAAACTAAAAAGACCGTAAACCTGACCAAGGCATGTGTCAATCTGCTGCAAAATCAATCAAAAATCTAACCTCCATTTAGTCCCTCAATTTCATAACATCATCCATGTCCCATCATCGCTGAGTCTCATCGATAAAACTAGTGCCAAGGACCTTCTAGACTCGTTCCCATACTTATACCTCAACAAATTGACCATACTACACAAAAGTACCTTTCCTCTCCCCCGAACTTATTCACTTTTCAAGCTGTTTTGTTTTTTTTTTTTCGGCACATATAACAAGGTTCAAAGACGCGAGTATTGATGGTGATTGCCACCGAATCCCCGGTTTGTGCCCTCATTATATATCAAAGGTGTAGGCGAATAATGGGGTCACAGGAAATTTTCCTACCCCTCGCTTCCATGCCATGTGTGATCATTCCACTTTAGAAGTAAAATAATGGGATCCTTGGAAATTTTCCTAACCCTTTACTTCTAAAAGAAAATCATTTCAATCTTTTCTGCCTTTTGATCATTTTTTTTTTTTTAGAAACAGCCTGAAACAATGCTTAGAACATGAGAGAGGAATACCAAATCTATCACACAGGTCTTTATTTGTCAGGTAAGAATGAGGAGTCAAGTCCTATGAGCACTAACCTGATCGATGAGGGAAAATGAATAGCTGAGAAATTAGCTCAGGTTCAATGGATTAGTCAAGAATTTTGGGCTCCTCTAGTCTACTGCTTGTCTTTGGATTTTCCATTAGTCGATCTAGATGATTCTGCAGCAATAATCACTAGAAGAAGATGGTCAAGATTCACAAATGGTCTGAAATCATCATAGAATTGGTCCTAATTCCCACAAGCTTTGACTTTGACTCATATAACAAACTGACTCGAGGAAACTAAATGACTCAAACAAACAAACTAAAAACTGACTCAAAGAAAGTACTAAAAGGAAGAAAGCAAAAGAAAGAAGTACAAGGGACACGACCCTCCCCCGGACTCACTTCACACCGTCCCCGGTGTAAAAATAAGCTAGAGAGTGTCGAGAAAACTTACCTGGTTCGCACATGTAGAGCACCCTGGCGGAGCAGGTGCACCGGAACAGAGCTGGGTGCTCCCTCGTCTTTTTATTCGTCTGGAGCAGGTGCCGGAGCAGGTGCTCCGGTTTCCCTTGGGTTGCTCCTTCGTCACTTTTTACGTGGTGAGCACCCTGTGGAGCAGGTGCTCCGACTGGGGAGGGGGTGCTCTTTCGTCAGTTTTTACGCTTTGAGCAACCAACCCAGCAGATGGAGCAGGTGCTCCGGTTGGGTGCTCTTTCTTTCTTCTTCCTCACATCTTCTCTTCCACGTTGAACAACTTCTTACCGGTTTCTTTTTTTAGGCTTACAAAGTTAGAGACTCTTACCGGTGGGTTGCCTCCCACCAAGCGCTTGTTTTAAGTCATTAGCTTGATTTGGAAAGCCATTTAGGCTTGAGGAGGATCGCTTAAGGTGACTGATTCACCCTCTGCGATATTTGGACCAGCAAGGTATGGTTTCAACCTCTGTCCATTGACAACAAACTCGCCTCCTTTAGTGTCCAGCAACACTACAGCTCCATATGGTCGAACCTCCTTGATGGTGAATGGTCCAGACCATCTCGATCTCAGCTTCCCTGGAAACAATTTCAATCTAGAGTTAAAGAGCAATACCTGATTGTTTGGTGCAAAGCTTCTGTTGAGGATCCTCCTGTCATGGAAAGCTTTTGTCCTCTCTTGGTAAATCTTCGAGTTTTCATAGGCCAGGTGCCTAATTTCCTCCAGCTCGTGCAACTGCATTACTCTTCTCTCCTGAGCACTCTTTGCATCGAAATTCAGCAGCTTTACTGCCCAAGCAGCTTTGTACTCAAGTTCCACTGGAAGATGACATGCTTTTCCATACACCAAGTGGAATGGTGTAGTCTAGAAAGGTGTTTTGTAAACTGTTCTGTATGCCCAAAGAGCATCATCAAGCTTCACTGCCCAATCCTTCCTTGTGGTGCTCACAGTCTTCTGCAGAATGTTCTTGATTTCCCTGTTGGAAACCTCAACTTGCCCACTCGTCTGAGGATGGTATGGGGTCGCCACCTTATGCCTTACACCATTCTTCTTCAACAAGTTTTCAAAGACTTTGTTGATGAAGTGAGAGCCTCCATCGCTAATCACCACTCGCGGCACACCAAACCAGGGAAAAATGACAGATTTGAACATGTTTAAAACCACCTTTGCGTCATTTGTGGGACTAGCCAGAGCTTCCACCCACTTTGACACATAGTCAACTGCCACAAGAATACACTCATTCCCATAAGATGATGAAAAAGGTCCCATGAAGTCTATACCCCACACATCGAAAATCTCCACTTCCAAGATGAAATTCTGAGGCATCTCATTCCTCCTGCTAATGTTTCCCTGTCTCTGACATGTGTCACATCTGGAGATAAAACTCGCTGCATCTTGGAACATCGTTGGCCACCAATATCCAGCTTGGAGAATTTTTGACACAGTCTTGAAAGTGGCAAAGTGGCCTGCATAAGAGGATCTATGGCAATGAAACAACACTCCTGGTATCTCCTCATCAGCTACACATCTTCTGAAGATTGCATCAGAGCAATGCCTGTATAAGTAAGGCTCATCCCAAAAGTAGTGCCTCACATCCTTCAGAAACTTCTTCTTTTTGTTTCCCACAAAATTTGCAGGTTCCTGCTCTGCAGCAAGGTAATTTGCAATCTCTCCAAACCATGGGAAATCAGAATGCCGATCTATGTCAACTTGGTTGCAAAAACTCGTCAGAGCAGGTGCTTTGGTGGGGAGCAGGTGCTCGTCGAACCCAGAAACATCTATGGCGTAAACTTGTTCATCAGGAAGGCTGTCATCTAGTGGAATGTCATCATCAATCTTCACCCTCGACAAGTGGTCTGCAACACCATTATCAATCCATTTTTTGTCTTTAACCTCCAAATCAAACTCCTGCAACAAAAGGATCCATCGAAGGAGCCTTGGCTTGGCATCCTTCTTCGTCAACAGGTATTTCAGAGCTGCATGGTCTGTGTGAACAACAACTTTCGACCCAACAAGGTAAGACCTGAACTTCTCAAAAGCATAAACCACTGCAAGAAGCTCCTTTTCAGTTGTGGCATATCTGCATTGAGCCTCGTCGAGTGTTCGGCTTGCATAATAGATGACGTGGAGCCTCTTTTCTTTCCTCTGTCCCAGCACTGCTCCCACTGCATAATCACTAGCATCGGTCATCACCTCAAAAAGAAGTTCCCAATCTGGTGGCTGGACAATAGGAGCGCTGAGTAGAGCTCCTTTGATAGTGTGAAATGCCTCCAAACATGCATCATCAAACTCAAATTTCACATCCTTGCACAGCAGCTGTGTCAGAGGTCTGGCAATCTTCGAGAAATATTTGATGAAGCATCTGTAAAAACCTGCATGACCCAGAAAACTGCGAACCCCCTTGACTGATGTTTGTGGCTGCAGACTCGTCATCACCTCGATCTTTGCCCTGTCCACCTCGATCCCTTTCTCTGAGATTTTGTGTCCCAGCACAATCCCATCTCTCACCATGAAATGGCATTTCTCCCAGTTAAGCACCAGATGCTTCTCCTCACATCGCTGCAAGATCCTGCACAGATTAGACAAACAGACAGAAAAGAAGCTTCCATAGACAGAAAAATCGTCCATGAAAACTTCCATTATTCTTCAATCAGGTCAGTGAAAATCGACATCATGCAGCGTTGGAATGTTGCTGGAGCATTACACAAGCCAAATGGCATTCTGCGATATGCAAAGGTGCCATAAGGACATGTGAATGTCGTCTTCTCCTGGTCGTCCGGGTGGATTGGGATCTGAAAGAAACCTGAATAACCATCTAAGAAACAATAGTAAGGATGGTTAGCCAAGCGTTCAAGCATCTGATCGATAAATGGTAAAAGAAAATGATCTTTGGGAGTTGCAGCATTCAATTTCCTGTAATCTATGCACATTCGATGCCCAGTAACAGTTCTAGTTGGTATCAATTCATTCCTATTATTTTTTATCACAGTGATGCCACCTTTCTTAGGAACTATATGAACCGGACTAACCCAATTACTATCTGAAATCGCATAGATCACACCAGCTTCTAGAAGTTTCATTATCTCTTTCTTTACAACACCTTGTAGATTCGGGTTTAACCTCCTCTGATGTTCTACAGAAGTCATTGATTCATCTTCTAGATGTATTCTATGCATGCAAAGATCAGGAGAAATCCCTGGAATGTTATCTAGTGAATATCCTAGAGCTTTCCTATACTTTCTAAGTTCACAAAGAAGCAAGGCAATCTCTACATTGTTCAATTCAGAGTTCACTATCACAGGGTATGTCGAATTTGGTCCTAGAAACACGTACCTGAGCCCCACAGGAAGGGGTTTGAGCTCAAGCTTCGGAGCTCTCAATTCGCTCCAAGGCCATCAATCAAGCCGTCGGGAGCAGGTGCTCCAGGATTCGGAGCAGGTGCTCCGTCGCCTTTTTCTGCAGGTGAGCTCTCCTTGCCTTCTAAGCTCATGTACGCCACCAGCCTTTGCATCCTCATGCTTGCATTCAGAATCTTTGCAAACCCATCAGCTTCTTCACTCAAATACCCATGTTCTCCTTAGGCTTTGGTGAGTGCAACTTCCAGAGGATCGATGGCCAAAATCTCTTCAGCAACCTCTTCAGCAATGCTTGAACCATCATCTATGACAAATTTCTGTCCGTCCAGCATTGGTTTCTTGAGGAGTTTATTCATCTCAAATCGCACCACCATATCTCCCAGCTGGAGATCTATCACTCCTCCTTTCACATCTATGATTGCACCAGCTGTGCATAAGAAGGATCGACCCAATATCAAAGGATCCTTGGGTTCTTCATCAACCTCCAGAACCACAAAATCTGCTGGAATGAGTGTATCGCCTATCTGAACATGCAGATCCTCAAGTATACCAACAGGGAATTTGGTTGATCTATCAGCGAATACCAGCGAGATTTTCGTCGGTTTGAATCTGGTGTAACCCAATCGCTTGGCTACAGAGTAAGGCATCAGATTCACACTTGAACCCAGATCGCAGAGAGACCTTGCAAACAGCACATTCCCAATCCTGACTGAGAGAACAAACCTTCCTGGATCACTTCTCTTCTTCAGCACTTTGTTCTGAAGCACAGCACTGCACTCCTTCGAAACCATCATGACACTCTCTTCCTCAACAGCTTTCCCAGACACAAACTCTTTCATGTATCTTTTAAGGGCTGGTATCATCTGAACAGCATCAACTAGAGGGATTTTTACAGTCAAATCCTTCAGCATCTCCCTGCATTTTGCCTCCTCTAAGTCCTTGCAAGACTTCTTTGGTGGAACTGGGTAAGGTACTTTAGGCGTGTAAACTCTTGCAGGAATGTTTGCTGGAGCAGGTGGCTGGAGCAGGTGCTCCCTCGTTGGCTCAGGGTGCTCCATCGTCAAATCTACATCCGGAGCAGGTGCTCCCGATTTTGGAGCAGGTGCTCCGATGGGGGAAGAGTGCTTTTTCGTCTTTTTTACGTCATGAGCTGGTTCCTCTTCTTGGAGCAGGTGCTCCACGTCCTTTTCCTTCCTCTTTTCTGAGACAGAGCTTGTTGGTGCAGCATGTAGAGTCTTCCCACTTCTCAGCTCAACAGCATTCACAAACTCATTCCTGGGGTTTTCACCTTTTCCAGGGAGAGTTCCAGGTGATCTCTTCACAGCTTCTGCAGTCTGAGCTACCTGAACATCCAGCTTCTTCACATGAGTCCACACTGCTTCATAATTGCCATTCAAATCATTGTACATGGTGTCCACTTTGGCATTAATTTCCATGGAAGACTTTTGCTGATTAACCAGCAGCTCTTGCATCAAGTTTTTCAGCTCATCTTGCGAGTTATTTGAGGAACTCGAAGAAGACTGCAGACTTGTGAAAGGCAACTTCTGCTGATTTCCACCTTGAAACCGATTCTGATTGGTGATGAACTGCTTTCCTTGGAAATTGCTGGAGAAGTTCTTCTGAAATCCTGACTGATTCTGCACTCCTTGCTGCGGATAGACCTGATCCTGATGGTTCTCAACATTGTTGCTTATGTAGGATAAATTCGGGTGGCTTCTGAAGTTGTTGAAGCTGCGATTCTGCACATACCCTTGTCCATTCACGAAATTTACCTCCATCTGATCATTATTCTCTGCATCTACAAACTCTTGAGCAAGAGGTGCATCACCAACCTCATCAGCAAAATGCACAGATCTCTGGTTCTCTCTCAACAGCAGATACACCTTTGCTGTAAGTTCATCTATCTTGCTCAACTCCACACTATGAACTGCTTTGCTAGACCTGTCATACTCTTGGGATTTGTTGCTGGAGCTTGCAGCTAAGTTCTCAATCAACTCATAAGCAGCTTCTTTGGACTTAGTCATGAAATCGCCATTGCTAGCTGCATTCAAAGCATTCCTGTAATCCCAGTTGACACCATCATAAAAGGTTGACAGAATCTGCTCATCAGAGAACCCATGGTGAGGGCACTCTCTTCGGTACTCCTTGTACCTCTCCCAAGCTTCGCAGAAAGCTTCACCAGGTTGTTGTTTAAACGATGAGATCTTGTTCTTCAGAGCTGCAGTTTTGGCCTTAGTGTAGAAATGGTCCAAAAATGCTGATCTGCACTCTTCCCATGTAGTCAATGACCCAGGTGGTAATGACTTCAGCCAGCGCAAAGCTTTGTCCGCAAGTGAGAATGGAAAAAGCTTGCACTTCAAGAAATCGGTTGGTATCCCATTTGATCCAGTCGTGCTGCAAATCTCCTCAAAATTCTCGATGTGGTCCATCGGAATCTCAGCAGGAAGCCCATGAAAGAGGTGCTGCTTCACCAATGACATCAGCTGAGGTTTGATCTCAAAGTCTTGCCTCTAAATGGTTGGAGGAGCAATCGCAGCCCTGTTGTGATAGTAAGCATGCGGACTGTCCTTGTCTCCAATAGCAGGCTGTGGCTGCTCCCTGTCTTACTGCGCCTTTTGCAGCTGCTCCAATTGCTGTCGAAGTTGTTGTAGCTCGACAGCCATGTTGTCATTGTTGCCTTGATCGCCCATGTTGGCTTGAATAGGCCTTTGACGTCTGTTTTCTCGTTCGACTCTTGCTAGCTCGGTGTTCGACAAAGAAACAAGATTGGTGCAGTTGCTCCTTGTGGATATGTTTGACATACACCTGAAACACACACAAACAAGAGAACAAGAGAAAAAAAATTAGTAAAGTCTTAGTCTGAATTTCAAACCAAAAATCAAAGGTAACGAATTGGTCCCCGTCGCAACGGCGCCAAAATTTGATTCAGACTGGATGTACTCCTAGTTTCTAATGCAATAGAACAGTGATGTAGTTGTAATATAAAGGATTCGGAATCCAGAGGACCAGTGTTACTCTATGACTTTGGGAGGATTGAATTAAAGCTAAGACGAAAGATGGTTTGTTTCGAAAACTAAAAAGTAAACAGATTGGCAAACAACGATTTAAATTCAAATTAAAACAAGCACTAGACCAAAGCAATTCGCAGGAATTTCAGAGATAAGAACCAGATGACTATTCAGGACACAAGTGTAACGCAAGTCTCGAACTCAAACAGAAAAGCTTATCGATCCACTGTCGTGATCTCGATAACTTTGTCTAACAACCTAAATCCTAAACTGTCGTTTGAACCTAGAAAATTGCAGACAAGCATTAGCTAGCAGGTTTGATCTGTTCACGATTTGCCTTAACTTCAACTGTCGTTGGCTAAGGACAAATCGCTCACCAATGTTTATTCTAGCAACCTATTACACTTTTGATGAATAGATTAACCTAAAATCGCAGATTGAGTGATCAATTCAACCTAAGCATTAAGTCTAACAATGGTGAAGACAATAGATATCAAGCCCTATTTGCATCTAATTCTTTAACTCATGAAATTCTTTGAACGCTTTAATCTAGCTAAGAGATCTACTCAGACATGGAGAAAAGAAACACAGCAACAGATGAAAAGAAATTCATGGATTAAAATCGCAGAAGAGATAATAGGGTTCAAAATTCTTCTCAAAGTGTAGCAGATTTCTTCTCCCAAAAGCTTACAAGTAAAAACTCTCTGGTTCAGAAAATTGTAAAAAGAAAGCGTAGAAAGTCTGTAGAAAAACATGATAATAAAACACAGGCGGCTCTGGGCTTTTTATTCTTTCTCACGCGATTTAGGATTAGGTAAAATCGTTTTCTTTATTTTTCTCCCGTCTGGAGCAGGTGCTCCGCGGATGATTTCTCCAAAAGCGTGTGAAATAGCTCCTTATTGCTCAAATTCATCTCCTTTTGCTCCAATGCCTCCTAAACACTTCAATCCTCTGATAAGACTTCTAAGTCACCTGAAACTTCCTGAAAAGACTCCAAAAACTCCTAAAACAATTAGTAAACACAGGTTAGAATGAGTCAAAATTTCCACTCATCAGTTGCCTATCATCCCAACCATAATACATAAATATAAACCGATTGAATCATAAATTAAACCTCACTTTTTGGGTATAAGAATATATCTCACATTTTCGATGTTAAATCAGTTGAGAAACGATCGTTGTTGATAATGTGTTATAAATTATAAGTTATATATGTCATAAAATGAGACTTATGTTATATGTATATATGTATATAATATATGAGAGAATATATTAGAAAGAGACGAGAGAAAAAATAAGTTGAGAGAGAGAGGAAGAAGAATGCTTCTTTTTTCTTATTATTTCTCTTATTCATGTTTTTACTAGAGATCTTCTTACTACTTCCACAAAGAGCCAGTACACCTATTTATATCAAGTAAGAATACATAAAATAATAAGAAAGTAAGAGCATGATTATCCCAGAGAGGCGTGGTGATGGATATTATCCATTTCTCAAACGGTACAACAATTCGTCCATGTTCTAAAAATTTGTCGTAACAGCAAATGATCTCTTAACAGCAAATTTGGCGAACGGACGGAGGTCTTTTGACGGCAAGGCAAGAAAAACTTTCATTGTGTTTCTCGTCTATTGATTCCAAGAATAATAGTATACATATCGTATCCTCTTTTCCAGATCCTATTCATATTACTGCAGAACAGACAAGGCAAAACTCCTCTTGCCAAGTACTATGTTCCTCTCGAGGAGTCCGAGAAACACAAAGTCGAATACGAGGTAATCCAGTCTCCCTTTCTCTTCTCGTTTATTGCTTCTCATCTTATGTTCTTTTCCCCCTGATTCTTTCTTTAAATTTCTCTCAGGTTCATAGATTGGTGGTGAATCGCGACTCAAAAGTTCACAAATTTCGTTGAGGTTTGTGAGTCTTGCTTAACGAGACCAGAGTTTTAAGATTCTTGTTACAGGTTTTGCTAGGTTTCGAACAAAGTCAATTGGATTGGCCTTTAGATCAACACCAACAAATCAAGTTAGTTAGGGTTCTGAATCATGCTTATATCATATATCAATATATCATATCTACTATGCAGTACACTGGTTTCATTCTCTAAACTTGTCATCATTTGCATGTATAAGTGAGATTTGTTTTATTGTTTTACCGTTTTTGCAGTTTAGAACGCATAAGGTTATATACAGGCGCTATGCTTGATTTTTTTTTTTCTCGTTGTGCGTCGACATAACGGACAATGAGTTGGCTTACCTTGAATGTATCCACTTGTTCGTCGAGATTTTGGATCATTTCTTCAGCAATGTATGTGAGCTTGATTTGGTGTTTAATTTCCACAAGGTACCATCTTCTTACTTTCTTTCTTTTGTTTTTTTCTTCATGTAAGTCCTCAAACTGTTTCAATCTTCTGTTTTTGGTGGGCCGCATCACTCATATAATCGTTGAGAATGATTGTGTCATGGTTTCTTCTTTACCTATGATTAGCAAATTCCTCGTGATATTTAACTAAGGGCTTTTTGGAAAATACTTAGTGATGACTTTTGTTTGGCCTTATGATATTCAAGTTTGTGTCTCTTTAAGGAAAAAAGACTGATGTATATAAATGTGTTGCTCCGAAAATCAACAAAGAATTCTTTGTTGATTTTATTTACTTACTAATTCACAACGGTTAGTGATGATTCTTCTTTTGGCCTTAAGTTATCAAGCTTGTGTTGATTTTATTTGTTGATTTTATTTACTACTAATTCACAATGGTTAGTGAGGATCCTTCTTTGGCCTTACCGTAGGAAGCTTGTGTCTCTTTAAGGCAAAAAAAACTGATAGATTAAATGTTTTGCTCCAAAATTTCTGTATTCGTTCTTTGTTCATTTTGCTTACTTACTAATTCACAATGGTTAGTGATGGTTCTTCTTTGGCCTTATCAAATCAAGCTTGAGTCTCTTCAAGGCAAAAAGACTGATGTATAAATGTGTTGCTTCGAATTATCTATATCTGTTCTTTATTTTTGTTAAATACTAATTCACAATGGTTGGTTCATCTTAGGTATACTTAATACTCGATGAATTCATTCTTGCCGGAGAGCTTCAAGAAACAAGCAAGCGGGTGCTTATAAAACTTTTTTTTCCCTAATCTCAAGCTTTCTTTTTTTTTTCCTCTTATTGTTGGCACTAAACTGAAAAAAAGAAACTTATTCTTCAACTCTTTGTTGTAGGCAATCATTGAGAGGATGTCAGAGCTTGAGAAGCTAGACTGATGAGAGATTGGGAGATTCAATGATTGTCAAGAAGGAGAATTAGCAATAAGAGTATTTTGATTTGCTCTTTTCTGTTATGTTCTGTCTACAGTTCTCTGTTTCCAGTGAAGCTTAGCAGACCTTAAACACACTTTTGTCATTCTGATTTTTTTAACCTCAAATGGTAGAAAAAAATATATATATATATATATTTGGACTACTAGAAGGAACACTTGTGGTATGAGACAATGTATTCAGATCCTGCCCTTGCGCACAATGGTTAGACAAACAAAAAACAAAAACAAAAGTAAAAACAGCATGCTTTGTGATACACCCTTTCAAGTTGTATCAGTTACATAGATGCAGAGACATTGTCGATGGTGATTCAATGAATTTCAAAATTTGTAATGACCAGCTGATTATGTATTACAGTATGATGACCCATTTTGTAGTGACATTTTAAAAATATTTGAAAATGTCATATCTACTAGATATTAAAAAACAGTATTTTTGAGGATGAGATGACAACCTTACATCAACCAAAACTCGGAAAAGTCACAGTTCCTACAACTACTTGGTGCTCTACAAAAAAAAGCATATTAATACATTATACCCTTATTTTTATCTCTATTTCACATACTCTTCTTAGCCTCTGGACTTTGGTCAATAGACTCCAATTGGTTCGTGATTATCCTCAAGCAGCCTATCATATTCCATAAGGAACCCATCAGCTTGTTTTCTCAGAGCCTCTGTTTCAGCTCGTGCTCCTTTTAGTTCTTTTCCTTTGCTTTCACTTTCCGATTCTAATTTCCCGATCTTCGACTTCAGAGCCGCGATTTCTTCCCCAAAACCTCTATTCTGTTTCTGCGCAGTTTCCATTGTCTTCCTCAGTAACCGAAGCTCTCTGATGTAATTGTGTAGTCGATCAATCATGAGTTTTTCCTAAAGAGTAATCTAAGCTCCGATCCACTATTCCTAATTTATATTTTTTTTTCGACTAGAGAGCTTGAATTTGCTCTTCTTTTTTTTTTTTTTTTTGAGTTGTGTAAGCTGAATCTAGAAAACCCATGAAATGCAATCTTCTTTCTGTGTCTGATTGGATCGAGAAGTCGCCTGAGATTTGATGGAAGTGAAGCTTTTTTTCTCCGAGTTTCATGGAGGTTGTTGTAGTCCCGTGTGGTTCATGTTCTAGGCTCTTAGTCAATCTCCAGCTACGATTCGCCGCCGGTCTTGCCATTTACGGGGTAAGTTTCTCTTTAAGCGGAGGATTTATGGTTTTGGGGGATGAGTGTTTCATTTCTTACGGATTCGTTTGATTTTGAAATGTGGGTTTTGGTTTCTGGGAATTTGAGCTGGGTATTCCAATTTTTCTGTTTGTTTTTGGGTCAATTTGATCCTCAGCTAGATTTTGGAAATTTTCATGATTGTGATGTTTTTGATACTTACAATTATCAAAATATTTGCTCTGAGCAACAAAATTAGAGCTTAGGTTCTACAATCAGATCTCTGTTGCCTTATTTTTTTCTTCCAATTTCAACTTTCCCTTTTCTGCAATTTGCTCATTTCGTTTTGTTAGAAAGTTATTGCTATTGATGGGCATTTTAAGTCTGCTTTAATAGTTTCAATTGCAAATCTGCTACATTTTCTTGTTTATCTTTTTGTTTACAAGAATTTTTCTAAAGCGTTGAAAACATTATTTTGTTTCAGATTTTGTTGATATTATTGTGGTCCGGAGCTGCTGATGCAAAATCCAGGCATCATCATCACATACCTTTACAAGGTCTAGCAAGTGGAGTTGATGGAGAATCTTCTCATTCGTGCATCCATGATCAGATCATAGAACAGAGGAAGAGACCTGGTCGAAAAGTATATTCGGTTACTCCTCAAGTTTATCACGAGCCAAGAAGTTCAGCAAAATCCAATCCTCATAAAGGAAGGGTACTTCTCGGTGTTTCTGAGGAGCAAAAAGATGTGAAACAACCTATCAGGATTTACTTAAACTATGATGCTGTTGGTCACTCACTTGACAGAGATTGCCAAAGAGTTGGCGATATCGTGAAGGTGTGGTCTTGGTAGCTTATAGAAGTGTGAAATTTAATGATTTATATGTTGCTGAACTGTTTTGTTTTATGCTCTAACTCAGTTGGGTGAGCCTCCTTCAAACAGTGTCCCTGCTGTTCCTGCTTGCAATCCAAGTGTTAAGCCTCCAGTGTCCGGTGATTGCTGGTATAACTGCACTTTAGATGACATATCTGGAGAGGACAAAAGGCATCGCCTACGCAAGGTTGATTTGAATTTTTTGTGTGTCTTAGATATATGAGTGGTATTGGTTACGCAAATGTACTGATTTGTGTATCTTGCTCATGAAGGCTTTAGGGCAGACTGCAGATTGGTTCAGAAGAGCCTTAGCTGTTGAACCTGTGAAAGGAAATTTGCGTTTAAGTGGATACTCTGCATGTGGGCAAGATGGTGGTGTGCAGCTTCCTCGTGAATATGTCGAGGGTATTTCATTACTATTTTGCTCTCTGATTGGCCGTTTTTTTGTCCATTTATCTTGTCTTGCTAGGTTTGTTTTGGTCTAATCAGCCCATTTTTAAAATCATACAGAGGGTATTGCTGATACTGATTTAGTTCTGTTGGTGACTACAAGACCTACTACTGGTAATACTCTTGCATGGGCTGTAGCTTGCGAACGTGATCAATGGGGACGTGCAATAGCTGGTAATTATCCATCTTCTTCAGTTGATTAATCTGAAGTCCCTGCATTGCTGTGAAATTAATTTGAAATTAAAATCAAGAATATTGGTCTTTTTTAGGACATGTCAATGTTGCTCCCCGCCATTTGACCTCGGAGTCTGGGACTTTGCTTTCAGCAACACTCATTCATGAGGTTATGCATGTCCTTGGCTTTGATCCGCATGCCTTTGCTCATTTTAGAGATGAAAGGAAAAGAAGACGGACTGAGGTATATAATGAAAATCAAATTGTCTTAATTGAGAGAAAAAGTTAGCTTTGATTAGCATGCCTCGTGCTTTTTCTTTTTCATATCTAAGAGAGAGCACTGGATTTTCTATACAACATGACCTTGGAATAAGCCATTATTTTTCAATTTTAGGTCACTGAGCAACAGATGGATGAAAAGCTTGGTCGGATAGTAACACGCGTAGTGCTTCCACGGGTTGTCATACATTCGCGGCATCATTACGGCGTGAGTTTAAATATTACCTCCTCAGGAATCCATGCATCTTTGCAACTTATGTCCTAAGAATGTCAAATGTTCAACTAAACAGGCATTTTCTCAGAACTTCTCCGGTTTAGAACTTGAGGATGGAGGAGGACGTGGCACATCAGGATCCCACTGGGAAAAGAGACTTCTCATGAATGAGATAATGACTGGGTCAGTAGACACAAGATCAGTCGTTTCAAAAATGACTTTAGCGCTATTAGAGGACAGTGGCTGGTATAAGGCTAATTATAGCATGGCAGACCGTCTTGATTGGGGGCGGAACCAGGGGACTCAGTTTGTCACATCTCCATGTAACATGTGGAAAGGCGCCTACCATTGTAACACAACCCAACTATCTGGCTGTACATACAACAGAGAGGCTGAAGGTTACTGCCCAATTCTAAGCTATAATGGAGACTTGCCACAATGGGCTCGTTACTTCCCACAGGCTAACAAAGGTAAGTTCTGTTGACTAATTGCAACATGCTGATATGCCATATTCTTAAGTTGTTCTTGGTGTTCTAAATGTTAATTTGATAGTTGATACACAAAATATAATTTGCAACTGTCATGGTTGTAATATCTAGAAAGTTTAGTGACTCCAGTGTAGGATTTAGTAATCCAATGCTGTATTCGTTTCTAGTTTGTTAAAGATATTCTAATGAATTTCATACACAACATATTGCAGGTGGTCAGTCTTCCTTGGCAGATTATTGCACATATTTTGTTGCCTATTCAGATGGGTCTTGTACGGATATCAATAGTGCACGTGCACCTGACAGAATGTTGGGTGAAGTGAGAGGGAGCGACTCCAGGTATAGCTAGTCAAATTTCTCATTGTATGTTTGCAAATATTCACATGGCATATTGCTCATGAAAGAGTGTCTTCTCTATAGGTGTATGGCCTCATCTTTAGTGCGTACTGGGTTTGTTCGGGGTTCCATGCCACAGGGGAATGGTTGTTATCAGCATAGATGTAAAAATAATTTGTTGGAGGTATGCCGTCTTCATTTTTTTCTTCGCCGTAACGTTTTTGTTTGGGCATAAACTGTTATGGTTGTAATGTTTTCCTTGTTATCCACAATGCCCTTTTAGGTTGCAGTAGAGGGAGAATGGAAATTCTGCCCTCAAGAAGGTGGACCGATTCAATTTCCCGGTTTTAATGGTCAGAATGCTCTTTATCTTCCCTAAAGAAGAAAATACATATTATGATGAAATGGTTTGAACCATAAGTGTTTTGGTTTATAGGTGAATTAATTTGTCCGGCTTACCATGAACTCTGCGGTACACTCGTAGTTTCTGTGGGTGGTGAGTGTCCTAGTTCTTGTAACTTTAATGGAGATTGTGTTGATGGGAAGTGTCGTTGCCTTCTTGGTTATCACGGTCATGACTGTAAAAACCGTAAGAGTTTTGTATCCTTTACATAAAGTTGTACATGTCAAGGTCTTGTATCTTTCCGTAAGATCTGAACTTACAAATTATGTTTTTCACCACGCAGGTTCTTGCCCTAATAATTGCAATGGACATGGAAAATGTACAACTCAAGGTGTATGCATCTGCGAAAATGGATTTACTGGAATTGACTGTTCCACCGGTAAATATCCATATTTATATAGTTGATGTAAAGAAAACATTGTTCAATATTATATCTAACAACAAGATTCTTTTCAAATATACAGCCGTGTGTGACGAACAATGCAGCCTACATGGAGGAGTGTGTGATAATGGGGTTTGCGAATTCCGTTGCTCTGATTATGCTGGCTACACATGTCAAAACAGCTCTAAACTAGTTACAAGTTTATTAGTGTGCAAGGATGTGTTGGAGAGAGACTTATCAGGGCAACATTGTGCTCCAAGAGAGCCTAGCATACTCCAACAGCTTGAGGAAGTCGTGGTCATGCCAAACTACAATAGGCTGTTTCCGGGCGGGGCTCGAAAGTTATTTAACATTTTCGGTAACAGCTATTGTGATGAAGCAGCGAAAAGACTAGCTTGTTGGGTAAGCAGCAATCTGTTGGAATTTATATAGTTTTTCTAAGTTTTCCCCATGATTATAAATGAGGCATGACATTTTGTTTTTATAATCTCTCTAAACCAGATATCAATCCAAAAGTGTGATACCGATGGAGACGATAGATTACGGGTATGCCATTCAGCATGTCAGTCCTACAATATGGCGTGTGGGGCTTCCTTAGACTGCTCGGATCAAACCCTTTTCAGTACCGTGGAAGAAAGCGATGCAGAATGTACCGGGTCAGGCTATGTCAAATCGCCATGGTTTAGTCGTTTGTGGAGTAGATTTGTAGCAAGTAACTAGGAACAATTCTTGGGGGGGGAGGGAGGGGGGATGAAAGATTTGTGTGTACAACGTCGTTAGTGAGGAAGAGTTATTATTTCGAAGTGTAATTTTTTCTAGGGTTTATATGGGCAAAAGAGCACGCAATATGTGAAATCCCCTACCGTGTGGCATAAGTTAGGGGTCTTGCTTTAGCCCACCTGATAGGTGAATTAGAGTGTCTTTGTCTGTCTTTCGAATAATATGTATTCGAATATCTATTATATAGGAAGATGATTTATAGGCCGAAGGCCTGTCAAGAAGAAAAATAAAAGTGAAATTATTTTAATTGTCTTCTACTTAGTTTATATATGCGTCTCTTTAATGGCATCTCCAAGCACAAGATTTTCAAATGAAGCTTTAAACTCAAAAGAAAAACTTCAATCTTTGAGACGTTTTGGTTTTAAAATTGGTGTCCCCATATAAAAATATGTAAAACTTGTTATTTACCAGATAAAATGAACAATAAAAAGAAAAACATGTTTGACCTAATCACCCTTAAGTTTAAGTAGATTATTATCTCCTCCTTTTGATTTCAAGATAACTTCCTCAGACCACCTCCAATGGTATAGTATTAGGAGGGGTTCTAATTGTTTTTATGATTTAAAATAAATGTTTTAATAATTAATAATGCTTGAGCAGTCTCTAATTTTAGAGATTCAAGAGACTGAGTTCATAAAAATGTGGCACACTTTCATTGGTTAATTTTTTTCTGGGATACTCTCTCTCCTCATTTCCTTTCTTTTCTCTTTATTTTTAAATGTGTTTTTTTGTAGAGACTTCCTCTTTTCTCTCTCCTCTCAAAATTTATTATTAAAAATTGTTTTAGAACTTATGCAACTTAACGATGGGCATGCTCTCACTTCTTTGTCACGTTAATATGTGCATCTCCTCTATGATCTAGTTATTTAACGTATATCTAATTTAGAATTTATTTTGTTTATTGTTTCAATGTTATTGTCAATGACAGCTCATCGTTGTTGAAATAAAGCCACACCAGAGATTGATAGTTCGACTGGAAAAGAACCTTAGAATAATTTAAGAGGTTAGATGATCGATAACAGCTGGACGGATAATAGACAATCAACTCTCTTCAGCTAAGTGACACATCAGCAATGGAGAAAGTGACATGTGGCACATCTAAAAATTGATAAAATAAATAATTAATTAAATTTAAAACAAAACACATTAAAAACATAAATAAAGATTAATATATATATATATATACATTAGAATGCAATTCAAATTTAATTTAAATATAGAAAACTTATAAATTTTATATAAGATAAGATTTTTTAGATGCACTATTCTATTTTCTTTTTTCAAGTGATTTAAATTTCATTTTCAAACTAAAAATATACTAAATTTTAATGCAAATAAAAAAAATTAAGACTGAATAAATTACGAAATTTCAAATATTCTTATATAAAACTTCTACTAATAAATTAAAAAACACAAAAATATTTAATAAACGATTAAAGAAATAACAATTATTTATAAAAAAATAGTATAAAGAAAGATGTGCACGTAAAAATATCATACATGAATTTAAATTAAAAAAATGGAATCAATAAAATATATATAACTAAAAAATTCAAAATGGTAATTAAAAAAGTTAACAAGTATTATATTAGTAAGATTTACAAGAATAAAAAAAATATGAAGATCGAAGAACAAATAAATATTCCTCTCTGATATTAAACGTATATTTATAAGTGAATTATTACGTTTTCATACAAAATTTAAAATAGTATATTTTTAATCCCTTATTATTTTGGAAGAAAAATTAGACTATTTGGCACAACCAGTGTAGAAGAGATTACAAATAATGTATCATCAAAAAGAAATCAAGGAAAATATAAATATTTTAAATGCAAAAACATTGATAATAAACATAAAATTCAATACAAATTTTAAAAATATAGTATTTAAATATATATTAAAACAATATCCGCGTATACACGCGGATTCTCTCCTAGTAGTTAATAATATTAAAGACTAGTTCTAGGGGAAGTATGAGTTTCGGCCAAGAACGTTCTAGTTGTTTAAAAAAAAAAATTACTTGAGTTTGTAGTGGCTGAAATTAAATTTGCAATGTTTCAGAGTTATTGTAGTAATATCAATTGTTGACCATTTGCAAAACCGAGAAGAATTATTTCTTTTACAGACCACCTACCTAATTTACAAAAGATCATTGCTATATATTTAATTTTCTCTTTATATGTTACCATCTTCTATTATTATTTAAAATGGACAATTTAAAAATGATATTTATGTCATGTGTGATTTACAAGAGTGTCATGCTGATGTGTCATTATAAGAGAGTTTTTCAAAACACATATAAAAAAATGCTTGCTTTACTAGAATAATTACATCATTTGCCATTAACATTAACTTGGTTAAAGATTAGTTTATCAATTATATATTTAATGCTTAACATTTAATTTGTAAAAATATTCTTTCTCTTTCTATTTCTTAACAACAAATTTATAAAAATTTAATACAAAATATTACTTAGGTTACTAAAAACTATATTTCTTTATATCATATTTCTTTGTTCTTAATTTTGTTTAAAAAAATCACATTATCCATTTAATAAAACAATCTAATTTTTTCATGCATATTATAATTAAATATTTTTCTATTACAATTTAAATATCTTAGTGTGATGTTGAATCGGTTAGATAGAACGTATTAATCCAATTTAGTATATTAAAATGTGCAATTTTATTCATATAAAAGATATTATTATAGTTAATTAGAAAACCAACAATTATCTATCATTTATACAATTATACTATAAAATAAATATAATTGTAACTATTATTTGTAATGGTATAAACAGTGCATAAATTTGCAACTATAAATATCAGTTAACATTTTTAATTGTATTTATATATATTATATTTGTATATTTAAATAAAAAATTGTGATTAATATTTATTCCGCACAGGATGCTGGTAATCACCTAGTATATTAGTATTCCTCAATGTATTATTGTAAAATTTATCGTTGTTGACTGTTTATTTGAGGTCGAATTTATTATTGTTCAGATTAAACCTTTATTTGAGTTTACTGGTGTTGGGTTATGTTTTATAGCTTCACTGATATAATACTCGGGAGAGCCTTATACTGAGTGATAGGTGTAGGACCAAATTTAATCAAAATCCAATTGATACCGCCGGTGAGAGTTCCACACCTATTAGAGCTCGATTCGAATATCTCTCTTGTCCACACACTTCTAACGCTTTTAATGCAGCACAGGTGGAGGAGATTTCTCCGATCATAGAATCTCCTCCATGCCCAACTACTTTGTCTCAAACAGTTGGAGTTGAAACCAGCACTGTTTCGCAGGACATCGGGAATGAATTAATTCTCAAAATACCTCACTTTCTGTTCAGGTGAACTCTACCTTCTTCCCAACTACGCAGATTCAATCTTAGTTTTATACTATAACAACAACAAAAATGTTGAAATGAATAGTACAAAGTAATTTATTATCACAGATAGTCAGATACAAAAGAATTAAACCAAAAAAATAATACACTCGGTGAAAATTAAACCACTAGGTACTAGCAACAGTAATGTTATCTTTCAACTTGATGAATATTTAAGAACTTATTTAACTTTAACTTAACATTAGACCTGTGAAGTATTGAGTTTAATTACTCTTATTAACATCAAAGAAGCTCATCAAGAAACGACTTCCCTTTGAATTTCTCAACCTTAAATCCCATCTCCTCCATCCGCGACCGCTCTGTCTCAAGCTCAGTCAGCTCTGCCTTCATCTTCTCGACACGCAACCTCGCTTTCCTTACTTCCTCTTCAATCACGGCCAAATCTGCTTCCTCATTCTCTAATTCTTGTTTCTTAGACCTCAGCGATACTTCTTGTCTCTCTTTCTCTGTGTCTGCGTTTTCTTGATACTGAGCAAACTCTTCAAGAACCGAACGTAGCCAGCCAACATCAATGTTCACAGACTCCAAGTCCTTGATAACCGCGAGCATCTCTTTCACTTTAAGTTTGGTCATCTGCGCAACCGGGGTTGATCCAAGTTCTTGCATCAATGAGCATAGGCACTCTAGGTACCTTGACCTCATCGATGCTGATTCTAGCCTGCAGTTTGCGGCTATGTCTCCGTGTTTGCCTATGATTGACCTTAGGATTGTGGAGACACAAGAGTTCACACGGTATTTTCCAACCGAGACACATGAGTCCGACATTACTGATTGAAGGTCAAGCTCTACTCCGTTCTCATCATCATTGTTTTCATCATCATCATCATCATTTGCGTCTGATCTTGGAGGGCTTACGACATTGAAGATACTAATCTCACTGGCTGTGTTATTCTTGCCACTCTGTTCATGCTCTCGAGATCTTGGTGATACGGTTTTGCTACGATCAGCCTGAGTAATATTAAAACAAATCAGAACATGTCAAGATGACAATCTCTACTTGTTAGATCCATCCTTCTAATATATGTTTTGATACACCTAAATAGATGATAAGTGAGAGAAGGTAATCAAGAAATACCATGTTGTTTGGGGATAGAGGAACCATCTGCAAGGGCCTCTCCGGCTTATAGTTAAAAGAATCATGCTGACCGTTGAGGTCAGATGATAAAGCCGGGAAAGATTTGTTCGCCTCTGTAATCGCCACCGTCTTCTTCACAGCTACTGGTGAAGGTCTTGATTGATGAGCCCTTGGCGAATTGGCGGTACCGTTCTGATACTGCCTTGTGTTCAGAGGTGACGGTGGCTGTGATTCCGTCTTTTTCTTACCAAAACTCCCCGGGAGGCTAAAGTTCTTTGAAGCTGTAATAAACATTTCAAGAATCAAGAAAAGATACAAATTTTTTGACAATATTATTGGCAAACCATTGAAAGCCAAAGCCTTGATCAGATTAACCAAAACTCCATTGGGTACTTCATTATCAGCCAAATTCATCAGAGGAAACATTCATAGATTAAACAGATCAATCATACTGCGGATACAATTCCCTGAGAACAGAGAAAGCTAAAAGTACCTTGCTTCTTTGAATTCTTCTTTCCACGGCCTTGAGCAATCCTCTCTAAACAATCTGAAGCACATTCATGGAAAGGGTTTCCAGAATATTTGCAATCCGGGTGAGCTTTCCGATTGATATCCATAGCTTAATCGATGTATAGATTCAATCAGATGCAAAAAAACTGCAATAAGATATTCAGAGAAGAAGCCTTATTAGTGTAAGTTGCAGAAAAGAACCAAACTCAAGAAGAAAAAAAGAAATTCAAGCATTTGTGGTTGAACAAAGTCAATTTAGAGTATGTAACAAAGGTCAAAACTTTAGACCTCAAATTCAATATTAAAATGAATAAAAAGAATCATACAACTATCATACAATACAACAACTCCACAACACCATTGGATCCACTTCTGTTTTTTTACCAACCATTCATGGTTTATGTCTTCAAAAAGCAAAAAGAAAAAGAGAGAGAAAGAGAAGCAAAGAAGAGGTAGAAAAACAAAATACAGAACTTTACCAATACACACATTAAAGAAACTTTGAAATTATTGTATCAGACGATCCCCACAACAATAAAAAAACAAGAAACAGTTACTGATTAAGACAACAGACCCACAACAACAATCTCTGTAAGAATAAAGCACCGATTTTTTTCGATCAAAGCTCCAAACTTTATTCACTCTTTGTGCATATATTTACAGAGAGAGAGATTTATGTACCGGGAAATTGGGAATGGTGGTGAAGAAAGGTCTTGAGCTGAGAAGAAGGAAGCGAAATAGAATTTTGTTGATCGATGTAAATTTACTAGTATATAAGAAGAGGTGATGTGTCTTTGGATACATTTTGATTTGACCGAAACCTTTTAAATATACAGAAGGAAAATTGTAGAGATTCGTTTGAAGATTCGACGAGATTGACCAAAATTAATATAATTGGCAGGAGAATGGAGATAAACGTTGCAATCAATGAAAGGCTTCCAGAAGTTGACAACAACGAAGCAAGGACGAAGAAAGGGGAACAAAGAAAGCTTGTTTCAGTTCACACCTACTAATTAACCAATTTTTTATGGTACATTATTGGTCACGTGTGAGACTCGTAGCTTCTATTTTCCAACCTCTCTTACAAAATTTAATAACCAGCATTTGTCACTTTCTTATCAAAATGGGGAATTTAGAACATGCCTTTGATTTTTGGGATTTTGGCATTCTATTGCACTATTGTTTTTTGTAAGTTTTATTTGATCTAATATAAGTTTCTAATCTATTTAGTAATGTATACGTTTTGTACTATTTTATAATACCCTTCCTTTTTCTTTCAAATTTATAATAGTCCTAAAAACTAATTTCAGCTGAAGCAAAAACCTTTAAAAATTGTAGACGTGTATGATTTTGACCCAATATAAATTCAATTTTTTTATTATGATATAGTTTATCTGATTTAATACGATGTCAGTTTTAGTTTGGATATATATACTGTTAAAGTATGTAAGATACGAACGACCAAAAGATGAAAGTTGTGCTACTTTTTTTTATCGACTACCTATCTACTAAGCTACGTTTTGATCGGTAAGATGATGATTCCGGAAAATCATCTCCCCCGATTCTGTCTGACTTATATGGAAGAATATGATACCACGTACTCGAGCTTCTTTAGCGAGAGAATCAACTCGGACGTTTAAAGCTCGAGGTATATGAATGATGTTAAAACCATAAAATGTCTCTCGAAGATGTTGAAAGGCGTTTAATTCTGAAGTGAAAGCCGGCCAATCGATCGGATTCTCAATTATTTCAATTAAACTCAAACAATCTGTCTCATTTCACTTAAATTCAAACAATCTATCTCAAGAAAGTTGTGCTACTTTATGTGGTGGCTTTTAGTGTTTGTTGGTGTTTGCATAAATCCGCGTTCGATCAATATGTACGCTTAAGTGGGTAGTCAAAATGTGGAGTTGCTAGAGCTAGGCTACTAGCATCTGAATACGGAAAAAAGTTATCTATCATTTAATCATTTTTGACAATTCGTTTGTGCTTCAAGATAAGATATATCACACATCATGCAATTGATCTAACGCCTTGCAAAGAAATATTAGATAAATTGTATAAGTTGTTATGTCGGTGCAGAGCCGGTCCTGACTTTTATAAGTTTAGAAACGGGAAAATTTGTTTGATCCTTTTTACATTTAAAACATGTTTATCAAAAAAATTGATTTTGCACATTAATTTCTTAAAAGAAAATAGTTTTAGAAAAAGAGGAAAGCAATGAAGTAAAAAAAAAAGTTTCGTATAGTTGGAAATAGAAATAATCACTAGTGAAATTTATAACTTGGAAGAATAAAAATAAAAATAAACTAGGTGGGGATCTGCGCTAAGCGCGGACTTGTGATATATATAAAACTGATTACAAAATTTCTTGAGGCGATCATTTATATGTAGGAAGTTTGTAAGATTATATACATTTATATGTAGGAAGTTTGTAAGTTATATATAATCTTTGGAAATGATATGTTTTAATATTCTCTTATATAAACATTTAAAATTTCAGAGAGTATGCATTGTTATTGTGATCTGCATGGTTTATAAACCCATAAATTTTGATAGTTTGATAATGATACATTTAAAAGTATCAATTTTTTGACAATCAGGACAACCATTAATGAAAAAAAAAGAATATCAATTATGAATCATAAGTAAACTAAAGTTTTATTAAACAAGCCATTTATTTAGTAAAAGTCTAAACCTAAACAAATAAAAAAAACTATCGTTTCCTCACATTCTGAAAGACGGCCTTGTATACTACGTTCAAAGTCTTGGTTTGTGGTGTATCCTTAGTATCCGTTATCAGAATCTTCAAACCAGTTCTCTAAGTAACACGTGATATAACCACATAAAGTTGTCTATGAAAAAAAGCAGATTTTGGTAAATACAATGCAACCTTTTGCAAAGTCTTTCCCTAACTTTTATTGATAGTCATTGCATAGGTGATGGCTATCGGGAATTGTTTACGCCTTATTATTAAAGGAAACCTTGTCTCGGTGGGAGAAACAAACATTCTTTTGATCAAAACTTTTTGACCAATATACTCCCCAGTTATGTGGCTAGCTTGAATAACATGTGTGGCCAATTGTGTTACCAAGAGTCTTGTTCCATTGCATAAACGACCTCTAGGATCAATATTCCGAAGCAACATAATAGGTGTTCCTATTTTCAATTTCAGTTCATGGTTCGGCAATCTTAAGATCTTAATACTATTAAGATATTCCTGGGTGTAAACTTTTTTTGTCAATCTTGCCCTTATCAGAAGTATTAATACTGTCTAAGCTAATATATGTATGTTCCTCATCTAGAAAAATATTAAACGAAGTTCACCAAATATAATTTAAAATAATGATATGAAGCTCATGTGTCACTACAAGAAAACAACTATTTTACATCGGAATATATCAACGTAAAATCAACGTAAAACGGAGTTTGCATCAAATTAGAGACGAAATTCAATTCATTGTAAAAGGAGCGTCGTAAAACTCAAATTGTCGTAAAATCAATGTAAATTTTGTCGGAAAAAAATTCCTTTTCGACACTAAATTGACGTAAATTCGATGTAACATTGATGTTACAACAATTACCCAATAAAAAAAGTTCATGTAAGATCATATATATATATATATGTATAAAGCGTTAAATATGTTTACCTTGTATTTCTGACAACATGTATTCGTTTATTAATCTCACGTCTGCATTTCTCGGGCTGAGAGTTGCTCTTTCTTGAAAAAATTTCGGGTCTCTCTCCGATCTGTATGAATCACCATACACTTCTCTTACTATCTCTTCAACAAGATCGACATATTATTTTATCAGTAAATCATCAAGGATTTCAATTTCGGCTTCATCGTCGTTAGTCGAATTAATTTTGCCATTGCCTACGTACAAAATCCACTTCGAAAAAGACTCTAGCTCATTAACTCGATCATCTTCAACACCATTTTGAAGCCTCATATTCTTGGTGAGTTCCAAAACCGTAAAACTGTCTCATAGAGTAGAATAATTTATGGTAGCCATAAGAGTTTGAGTGCTATTACCTCTGACAATAACATGCATTATTTGCCTGAAATCTCCACCAAATACAATGACTTCCCACCAAAAACGTCACCGGTTTTGAGTATATCACAACTACTTCTATCTAGAGTCTCAAAACAATATTTACTCATCATAGGAGCCTCCTCCCATATAATAAGCTTAGCTTCTCTTATCAAATCAGCCTGATGTGAATTGCTATTTATTGAGCACATTGTAGTTGAATTAACAGCAATCGGGATGCCAAATCTATAATGGGCAGTTCGCCCTCCTTGCAATAGCAATGATGCTATCCCGCTTGACGCAACATTAAGAACTATCATGCCTTTAGATCTAAGAGCAGCACCAAGAATACTCCACAAAAAAGTCTTACCCGTTCTGCCAAACCCATATACGAAAAACATACTACCAGTATAGTTGTTCACTGCTCCAATAATTTGATCATATATACTCCTTTGTTCATCGGTGATGGTTTTCAACCTTTTTTAATGTGCTGCCGTAACTTCTCACGATCATAACTTTTTTCTTCGAGAATAAGAGGATTCTTGTCTTTTTCAAAGGAACATCATCTAGGCGAGGCATTGTGTTTGTGTCAAAATTCTTTTAAGTACTTCCATTTCGATGCATATATTTTTCTATCTTAAAAAATGTGTGATTCTTCAACTGCATATCAGACATAATCAAATCTGTAAGGCAAGAGAAAAATCATTAATCTATTAGAATAGGAATAATCATTTAGAAAATATAAAAAAATACGTTTAGGAAATGTACTTTGATTCTTTTTCTTTCTTTTCATATTGTATAAGATATCATCGGTAAGATATTCCCACGTTGTCCATTTGAGAACGTTTTCTTTTCAAGGTGATAACATCTTCAGATTGATTAAACATGGTATCTTCTGGTGCATATTGCTGGTTCCTCGACGTTAATCCTACATAACCCAAATAGTTAATGTTTTAAACACTTGGTATTAAGATATTGAGATAAAGTTAGTAATATTAGGGATCATGTCACGTCTATTAAAAGTAGGACTTGGTTTTGGTTTTGGTGATCTTGGTCTATATTTATTTGGAGGCATCACGATCAAAGAACGAATACCACTTTATCCTGCAAATAATTAAAACTGTTAAGGACAACATTCAATGTATGAAAATTATATTATAAATTGATTGACTGAAACACACGAATATGGGACAGGAAGAAAGATAAACCCGAGATGCCTTGTTTTCTAATAAGGTGGCGTTGATGAAAACCATAGATGATTGATAAGGATCCGTATATAGAGGCGTTGAGTACAATTCCGGTAATTTATCATTTATTTCATATTTTTTTTTACATTTATAGTTAATATTTTATTTAAGTTACCGGGAATATATATATATATACACTCATAATCTATACTTCAATAATTGAGTAGAAAATAGCTCCAACAATATAATATCATCGAATCATGATAATGTTAGTTGTGATTTATCAGAACCCTAATAATGTAAGTTATAATTTTTGGCCGTAATAATGCTAAACCCTAATGTATATAGACTTTTTATAAATTTCTGAATTAATCTTCCTTTGCTCACGCAGAATTGTGAATTAGCAATGGTTTTCTCACTTTATATCCATGCAATTCTTGTGATTATAATCATGATTAAATGGTTCTCTCACACAGTTTATCATATAATCATCATCATGTAGGCATAGCCTACCATAATTATTAATTCTGAAAAGGTATAACTTCTCATCCTAGAATTTTTCAAAAAACTTTAGATTAAATCTCACTTTTTCCTATGTAGAAAAAAGATATAGAGACTATGAGTATATCAATAAAGAGTTAAAATTATTGTGTCTTATTTTAAGAATAATGAGAGGTATATATAGTGTTATAAAGATTTAGTTATGTTCACATCTTATTGATGTTGGCTTCTTAGCAATACTTAAACCCTATTAAGTTAATGGATCATAAATTATGGACCATCAATTTTTTACTTTTTAAATTAATATTTTGTTCAAGTTATTGGGGAACAAAATATTAGAATATTAATATTTACTTTTTTAGTTAAGATAGTAAATTATGGGCCATAGATGAAACTGTTAGAATAATTAATATTTTGTTTTTAGCTAATTTATAAGCATGTATAGAATGCTACACGCAAATATTCTATAATATCTTATAAAGTTAAATTAGTTTCTAGTTTTTTTTTGAATGATTTATGCATTTTTAAAAGTGTACCAAAAAGTAAGGAGAAAACAATATTGGCAGATTTTAGCTGTTTTTTTGGAGAAATTGATGTATAAAAAATAGTATATTAAGTGTTCAATTTAAAAATTTATCAATAAATTATTAAAAATAATTATAAATCATTTAAAAAAATCCAAGTATTAAGTGAACAACATACTATTGTAAACTTATTGAAATAAGAATATTGTTGCATAACATACTTTTAAAAAAGATTTAAAGATAATCCTAATAAAAGTTAACCTCTGAATAATAACTTCATTCAATGACATCAAAAAATACTCCTAGTTAGTGCTCGAGATCGTTTTATTGAATAGTATATGGTATTAAGCATAAATAAAAAATTTATTAATGATATATTAGTGAATTTTACATTTATTATTACGATGAGGCTAGTGTTTTCATTTTTGAGATATTAATAAATATAGCAGTTATTATGTGTAAGATTTGTGTAGAATCTTTGTTAAAGGAATTTAGGTAATAAACCAAAATTATGCCGAACAGTTTAGGGTTCTTGCTGTTGATTAATTTGTAAATATAACATTTTTTAGGTGGATAACATAATTTCATTAATCTTAAATTATATTTGATATTTTTTCGGAATAAAACCCTAATAAAACAATACGTTTTGGAGATGTCTATGGAATTGGTCATGAGTTAACTCTTGAATAATAAACCCTAATAAAACAATACAATCAATTTATTTATTTGATATCGTACATGCAATATATGAATAGTGTTAATAAACTTGAAGTGTGCATGAATCAGATATAAATATTTAGAACGATTATTTTAATAAACTCTTATAGATGAGTAAATTGACCACAATAAGTAGGGAAAAACGATTGTTTTAATAAACTATTACTAATAGTATATATATTTTTTTGTAATTATTAAAAACAAATTCTTTAAAAAATTATTAAATTGGTGGCTAAGATCGAGTACAAAATCGGTGGCTCATTTCATTGGCCTATTATAGAAGTAACAAATTCGTTGACCCATTATCGTAAGAAAATCTATGTGTTTAACATGTAAAATTAATGATTGACCAATAAAAACTAATTAAAATGACACATATTAATGATATGTAGAACGATCGTTGTGGATACGACACCTAAAATTTTTGACTTTACAAATAATAGTATAGATAAAGTGTTTAGTCTTACCTTAGAGAGATTGTTTACAAATGCACATAATTCCACAAAATATTAGTCAAATGAAAATTGAGGAACTCTTTCAATCAAATCATAAAAGATTTAACGCGTGTTGATGCCAAGATTGAGGAAATCAAGCCATAATCCTGTTATATTCGTTTGTTCACTCTACAGCGCATGCATGTTATGTTTGCTCCTTAGAACTAAACCGATCTCACGAGTCACGAATAAGTTTTCCGATGACATATTGACATCAATTATCAAACAAGCAATCCAACTTGCGATCACCAGCAATTGTCCGGAAAAAACAAAGCTTTCATTGGAATAGGGTCTAAATCTTTTTTTTTTTATTATTGTTTTAAGAGATAGCATGCCTCACATGGTATGACGGTAGTTGATTATTTTTGTTTTTTCATTTTTTAGTACTACTACACTTTTAACGTCATCTACTAAATACTACATTAACTAGTGTACCTGCATGCATGCATTTATCATTTACACATTTAAAAGAAAGCCACATGACACGCTTTTTCCCCCTTTCACATGAAAACTATGAAACCACTTTTCATTTTTTGCAGTGTTCTAATTATCTACTTGACGAAACCGTTAGAGACATATTTCAAAATAAAAAAAAATTCAGGCTGATGTTTCAATCTACCTGCTTTCGGAACTCTTGGCGGCTAACATTTAATTGATATTGTAACTATAATGGATAGAATAGTTCTCTATCTAGTGGAAAAAAACGTATTAAATATATATATTTAAAAATTGAATACATCTTACAATTATGGGGTTTTTGCTAAAAATAACTCAAAACTTGACTTTGAATACAAAAGTAGATCCCTGAAAAAACATTTGGCAGAAATAACCTAAAAAGATAGTGAAAAGACCATTTAATCCTATATGAGTAAACGAAAAACAGATGTCCTAATTACCGTTTACACCCTGACGAAGTCTACTAAAGTAAAAATGAAGTCTAATAGTAGACTTCATTTTATCGAAATAAAGTCCACTAAGTAATTAAATCTGTAAATTTAATTTTAAAATTTTTTACAAATTATTTTGGTATTAAATTTACATTCATAAATTCCGTAATCGTAACCCAAATGTACAGAAATTATTTTTTCATATTGGTAAATGGTAATGTATGTTTTTAAATTAAGTAGAAGTAAATTTATAATTTAGGTTTTAAAAGTTGTAGACTTCTATATTGAAGTCTACTAAACCGAATAAATTAACCTAACCGAAATTTAAACCGAAATTAAACCGGGAATAACTTCCCTTAACCAAGAGAAACTGCCTGTAACCGGGTAAATTTACCTAGACCCCGGAAAATTAGTAACCTTAACCGAAAAAAACTTACCCGAACCGTACGGAATTACCAGACTATATATACTGATTTTACAGATCCCGTTAAAAAAAACCGTCGAAAGTTCGTGTAAAAAAAAAAAGTCGAAGGCAATTTCTGTTTCTCTGCTCCGGCGCCGCCGACATACAGAACCGCCGCCGATAAACTCGTTCAGGCAAGTTTTCTTTCCTCAACCACACCCCCATGCTTCCCTACTCCTCCATATTCATCACCTTTCTGTTTTCGTAACCCCCAGTTTCCAAATCTGAAATTAGGGTTTTTTTTTTTTTGCAGATCTGCTTTCGCCGTTGGAGGTTAACGTCATTTCCTGCCTCAAAACGGTTAGTAGATGTTGTTCCGAAGTTATATACTTAGCAATTCTTAAATTTCTTCTATCTTCCTGTAATTTTTTCCGTCGGGTTTGACTTAGGTTTTTTTCCCATTATAAACTTTGTAGATTCCATTTCGATGATTTGTTTTAGTAGACTTCATATACCACATTTATCATGTATTGATTGCTTCGGTTGGGTTCTGTAGACTGCATATGCAGTATTTGTGATGTTTTGATTGCTTCATGTGGATTCCGTTGACTTAATATACTGTTTTTATGTTAAGATTGCTTCGGTTGGCTTCAGTAGACTTCTTGACTCGGATTGTACTTAGAATGTGAAAGTAGACTTCATTTTGTGAAAGTAGACTTCATTTTGTGAAAGTAGACTTCATTTTGATAAAGTGGACTTCATTTGATAAAGTAGACTTCATTTTGAAAATGTAGACTTCATTCGTGTATAGTTTCAAACCGTTACTAGTTTTTCTTATTAGAGCTTTGTTACCGTTGATGCAGAAATCTGTGTTAGATAATGGTGGCCTCTGAATTCCCTAGAAGACTGTACACCAAGGGGTTTGAGCCAGCCCCGGATAAAAGCATCGGCTATTATGCTGATGATTATAAGCTGGTCCATGCACTAAAGTTAGCTCTACAAGAGGATGAATGGGAAGAGATTTACGAGTCACCGTTGGGTGTCTTTTTAAAGTTCCACGACTTGGATTTTGGTTGGGCTTCTAGGCTGGTGCACCACATGCTGACCTTTCAGATAGTTTGCAAGCAGAGGTACGAGATATGGAGCCTGATTGGTACCACTCCAGTTTGATTTTCATTGCATGAGTTTGAGGAGATCACCGGACTCAACTGCGGGTACGTGGATGACTTGGCTTTAACTGATCCTGCGCTTGTCGATGATATGCGTGCATTTTGGGAGCTAATGGGGGTCGATGCCGAGTCGGGCCCAAGCACTACCGAAATTATCGAAGCCTGTTCCAACTGCTCATCATGGTCTCGGGATGATAGGCTGCGGTTGGGTTATCTTGGGATCTACGCTGGTTTCATAGTGGCAACGAGACTTGGCTCATCCACAAATGTCAACCATGCCAGACTAGTGATGGATCTCGAAGGTTTTAAGGAGTTTCCATGGGGAAGAATTGCTTTTCAGCATTTGATCAAGTCTGTTAAGGAGAAAGATCTCAGCAAAAACATTCATATAGAAGGATTTGTGCAAGCTCTTCAAGTGTGGGTGTACTATGCTCTACCGGATTTTGCTGCTGAATTTGGCGAACCATTGCCAAATGTTACTGAAGAACCTCTTTTGCTGGCTTACAAAGGATCAAGAGGACGAAAGAACATCAAAGCCAACATGCTAAAACAGGTATTGTATTAGTGTAGTAGACTTCTATGTAGTAATGAATTTTCAAAGTAGACTTCAGAAGTAGACTTCATGTGTAGACTTCTATATGTACCATTAATAGTGTGAGACATTCAGAAGTAGACTTCTATGTTAGACTTCAGGAGTAGACTTCATACGTAGTTTTCCGAGGCTTCATATGGCTAGTAATCCATTTACTTATTGTGTTTTTCCAGGCTCGCATACAGTGTTGCGTGGCTAAGAACTTGGCGGATATGTTTCTCGTGTGGGATGATGACGAACAGGATCCAGATATTGTCAAGATTGTCAATGCACTCCATGACCCCAATTTCAAGTTCTCAAAAAACCATTGGCCTTTGGAAGGTGTTTTGGGTGCACACATCGTCAAGGCAGAAGCCGGAAAGAAGAGCCTTCCCTCAGATGAATCAAGTCGCAAGAGACCCTGCACAGCCTCTGCCTCTGCCGCATCATTCGTTGGTGATGAAGGGGTCGGAGTTGTCGCTACTATGAAAGCGCACTTCGACCAATGCTTCAAAAGCTTTTCAACCAAGATGCTGAATGGTCTTGGTAGCTGTGAAAAGCAGATCAAACGCCTCACCGAGAAGGTTGAATCTGTAGAGCGTGCGGTAGAAGAGTTGACTACAGGGTCGGCGAAGCACACTGAGGAAGAGGTTAAAGACAATGTAGAGCCAACCCAGCAGCAAGGCACTGGATCCAAGAAGCATGAAGGGATTAGTACCAAAAACCCTCCGCCTATACGAAAACTTTACATGCGAACAAGATCACACAAAGTTAGGAACACTTAATACTAATGTCATTTGAATTCGAACATGTTTACTAGTGTTATGTACCATGTGAGATTATTTACTTATGTTTTCAAAACTAGTTGTTTACAATTTTTAGACTATGATAAAGCATGTTACTAAATTATAGCATTGGTGTACTCATTTGTATATTCATGCCTGTTTCTGACAATAAACTGCAGAGTAATTCAGATAAATATGATGCTCCGATGAAAGATAATGTCAACGTTGGTGCGTGTGAGAGTGTTAACGCCCCCGGGGATGCAAAAGGAAAGAAGGCTGTCGTGAAGGAAGAAGAGGCCCCAGAGCCTAATTTTTGTGAAATTGACCCGAAGACGTGTGATGTTGACTTTGACGCGGTTGCACTAGCCAAAAATGCCAAAGCCAGAGAAGCGGCTCAGATTGTTGCTCGAGCAACTAGTGCCAGACACCGCCAGCTGGCTGCGACACAGAAGAGTCCGTTCTTAGGAAACAGCACCACAAAGGCCATCATTCCATCGTCGGCATCTCACTCCGGCCGTGTCCGTGGATATGATCCTTTTGATCAAACCGGTGTCAAGGCGAAGCATATCACTCTAATGAACTTTATCAAATCAAACCCGTAAGTAGACTTCTATACGTATGTAAGTAGACTTCCTTATAGTATTATTTCCTATCTAACTTTTTCACTTATACAGTGCCTATCCAAAACGCCCAAGACACTCTTCGATCGAGTGGTATTACATTCTCCGGACACCGACGAAATGGCTAGCTGATACGGTTAGTGTTTTACTTTCTCATATTAGACTTCATGTTTAGACTTCATACGTAGACTTCTATAATAGACTTCGTTTGCATAATTTAGACTTCGTTTGCAGACTTCACTCATGTCTTATTTTCACCAATGTGCAGCACATGGAAGCTTACATTAACCTACTCATGCTGCGATTATCCAAGCATCCGGAGTGGTTTGTATCCGACCGGATTTGCTTCCTCAACTCCATGTTTGCTACTGTTTGGAGGCGTGACTACAAAGATTTCAAAAACTCTGACCCGAATGCAGATGGGTCTGGCAAACTTCTACCGCCTGGAGCATATTCGTACTACACTGGCGAATTACCTATCTACTGCCAGACTAAGAAGACGTGGGCATATGATGTCGACTATTTGTACTCCATGTTGCAAATTAGGGAGGACCATTGGGTAGCTATATGGGTCTCATTTGTGTCGAGGCATATCACGATATGGGATAGCCATGCGGGAACCAAATATGCATCTGATGAACAAATTGCCGAAGCTGTAGAGCCTCTTGCGGTTATGATACCCTACCTTCTTCAGACCTGTGCACCTGACGATGACAAGTGGAGATTCCCCTACACGCCGTTCACCCATTCGCGAGTACCAGGTACGGAGATACCTTAAAAAATTCAGAGTGGTGATTGCGGAATGTACTGCCTGAAGTACATCGAGTGTCATGCATTGGATTTGCCATTTCCTCCGGAACTTTGCGATAAAAACATTCGAAAAATCAGGGAGAAAATGGCTGCAGAGCTCTTTGACGAAACATGTTGTAGGGGCCATGATAAGCTAGATGCAACCGGGCTGGATGTCTATGATAGGAAAGCTTAGTGTTTCCATTCTTAAAACTAACTTTGATTTTTATGGCAACTTTTGGGCTACTTGCATAAATGACCTTCAATGTGATTGGAGGTCATTTTAGCAAATTGGTAGATGATAGGTGTGGAAGTTTTTTGGCCACCTATCTTATAATTAACTTGCCAAATATGTTGTATTTTCGTTTAGGATATTGTACTCAAACTGAAGTCTACGACTAAAGTCTTTGACTGAAGTCTACTAAGTTGTAATCGTAATTGTATTGAAGTCTACTAAGTCATTAACATGTTAGTATTTATAATTTTCGATTTCACCCTAACAACTGATTAAGTCCTGTAAAATATTATTGAACATGCGGAAAAGAGTATACAGAAAAGTGTATACGGAAAAAGTGTACACCGATAGTGTACACGGAAAAAGTTTTGTTAAAATAAGAATTATAAGTCTACAAACGAAGTCTACAAACAAAGTCTACAAACGAAGTCTACCATAGTCATGTAAACATATAAGTAAACCCAAAAAACATAAAACATGGAGTCAACTAATTTCACCGCGGCCATTCATTTGCAAATCCAGGAATTGTTTTCCAGAAGATGGCACATTCCAACTTCCAGAAGCAAGGACTGCAGAGTTTGTCACCATATGAGTCGACGAGGCTTTCATCATCCATCCAGTGCTGGTTTGGCAGATTCATACAAGCACAACTCCTTGATTGTGCCTTATCAAAAACATGGAAGACCGGTTCGTGAAACGCGTCAGGCTTCTTATAAGTGGTCGGACACCTGTTTATGTGCTACATAGTCTTCCTCATCTTCGTTGCCTCTGCTGGAACTATACCACGAATGTGGTTAAATACATCATGGCTACCATCCATGGTTAAAGAGAACATAACCATGGAGTAAGTAGCCATGAGGCATCCTCCATTTGATGACACCTTTATTAAATCAAATCCTTCTTGGATGCTATCTTCATAGAAGATTAGAGAAACGGCTTGTAGGTATTGCACTGTAGGATTTCTACACTCCAAACAGCGCTGAAAGAAAGCGTCAACCCTCCCATGTTGATCCCAGACCCATGGAATCGTCAGAGTAATTAGATCAACGGCTCTTAAAAAACCCTCTTCATTGGAAATCTCATTTAGATGTTTGGAGAAAACCCTTGCTTTGCAGAGCCCACGGTAGGAACGAGAAGTGATTTTTAAGAGGATATCGCACAGAATGTCGGAAGGGAGAGAGTTAAAGTTTATCTGGTTCGACATCTTCAAAGGGTCTGGAATGAGACTATAATTCGTCTAAACCCGAGAATTTATAAGCAGAAATACAGTACACAAACAGGTACAACGGTTATATGCACCGTTAAAGTCGTTAAAGCAGTTACATATATGAAGTCGTTTCAAACATAACCGTTAACAAAATATCACATACACAGTAGACTTCGACAGTAGACTTCCCCAATAGACTTCCCTAGTTGACTTCCATAGCAGACTTCTTTGAGAACAATAAATGCTTTGTCTTCCTATTCCGGAGCCTTCTTATTATATTCCTGGTGAATCTTCGACGGCTAAGTATATTAAATAAAAATTTCAACATTATTAGATGAGTTTAGCTCAACTTACACAATTCGGTAGGGTATGACCAGATTGCTTGCATTGGGAGCAGCTGTATACTTTGTGCAGCTTCCTTGGCTTCTTGCTTTTCCTCCTAGCAATTTCTAGCCATGATTGCCACCGAGACTTCTTCCGTCTGCCTGGTGCACGGCGAATGTCTGGTGGCAGACATATTGATGTTGGGCCTCCTTGGACCTCTGAAATTTGGGGATATATGTTGGTAAAGTATGCGGCAAACAAGTAGTTTTTTTAGTAAGTCGGACATACAAGGGAATCCACAGCTATCCCACCGGCTAATGCAGCTGCAATAGCATATGAACATGGGATCTTCTCGATATAAAACACACCACATTCACACATTCCATGTTCCAAATCAACAATACAATTCCTGGTTCCTCCTTTCACATAGTATCTCCAAGTGTCAATTCGGTCCACCTCCACTGCATCTGCATAATGTCCACGAATCGCCAGCAAATACTCCACTCCCCGAGTATTATGTGTTGTGAGACTCAAAGCATCCTCTCTGCGTTTTAAAAACCACCGACCGAGCTTCTCTCGTATGAAATCCAAGAGGAAAGAAATGGGATAGCCACGGGCCTTCTTAAGTGCAGCATTTATAGACTCTGCAACATTGCTAGTCTTAATATTGTATCTGTCTCCAACAAAATAAACTCGGGACCAAAGAGAGACATCGGCTTCTTCCAAATAGTCAGCAAGGTCAGGCTTGATCTGTCTCAGCTCCGCCATGTACCAGTTGTAGTCATAGAGGTTGTAAGCATAAGCCACACGTTTAACCAAGTACAACAACTGCTTCCCCCTAAACTTTGTTACTATGTTATGTTGTAGATGGTAGTAGCATATCCCTCGTTTTGCCCATGGAAAAATAGTTTCACAAGCTTTCTTAATATAAATATGTCTGTCAGAAACTATCACCAAAGGATAACCATCTGAGACACATTCACGCAGTTTAGAAAAAAAACCATTCCCATGAAGCATCATCTTCACCATCAACAATTCCAAAGGCCAAAGGAAAAATCTAAAAGTTTCCATCTTGTGCGGTGGCAACCAACAAAGTACCCTCGTATTACCCTGTTAGATGACATCCATCAACCACAACAAAACCAGCAATCGATGCTCCAAATGCGAGAAATAGATATTTGAATTTGTTATTCGAATCTACATGAAGAGCTGATATAGTTCCCGGATTGGCTTTGTTCACTGAATGTAGGTAAGCTGGGAGACTCGCATATCCATCTTCAGCTGTTCCCCTGACCAATTGTTGAGCATATATCAAAGATCTGTAAGAGGTAGTGTAATCCATCTTGATGCCAAACATATGCTTCATTGAAACCCTGACATGTTCTGGTGTAAGTCCATCAATGATGCCCAAATGGCTTATAAACAGCTTGCCAATATACTTAGGAGTAGACTTCCCATGGTGAGCCATTCGATGGGCTATTGAACATGTGTGGTCTTTCACATATTTTGTCACCCAAAAAGTGGATGCATCATTCTTCACGCTCGCTCTAACCATCCAAGCACATCCTTCCACTCGACATCTAGCCACAAACAGGATCTTGGTAGACTTCTGTGTTTTAAAAGCAAATTTTAACATTATCGCAGTCAGTCTAACCTCTGATAACAACTTCTCTTTTGTAGGGAAACTTGCCCTAACATATATATTATCAGACCATGACATGGGCGTTCTCCCTGTTTCACCATATCGGTTTCTGACCTTTTCAATACAGACTTTATCTTCATCATCATCTTCATCTTTCACTTTACCGTAGACACTGTAATCTTCTCCGTCAGAGTAAGTTGCATCGTCGACATCTTCTCCATCCTCGTTCACATCAGAACTGTCTGCCTCATCATCGGTAGAATGTTCTGAATTTTCTTCAGACTCCTCACCTAAATCTTCATCTGGTCCTTCTTGGTTCTCCTCAGTATCCATCTCCACTCGACTGGACACACAAAGACGTAACAAATGCACTCTGCTTAACGCAATCAAGCTTAAAACTTGTCTATCATTGGTGACATGCATTGGAGGTGTATCTGGAGCCATAGTTTGCAACATTGATACTGGTAGTGCGTAGGTTAACTCGATGATCTCAGTCTTCTTGCCCAAGTTATAATCATCTCGCGCCATCTCAGTAAGCTGCCCCAAGGTGCAACCATCGTTCAAAAACCACATTCTTCCACCTTTGCCCATGTCAACAACAAAATGCCATGAATTCTCCTCAATCTTCCACTCACCGTACACAACTGGAATTTGAGCCATTCTCTGAAAAAATAAGCATATAAACCATATTAGCAAACACTGCATAGAGACTTTTTGTATCAAGAGTAGACTTCACTACGAAGTCTACTTTGATAAGCTAAGTACCTTAAAAATCGAAACTTCTGATTCAACAATAAATATCCAATGAAACGAAATAAAATTCACTAGGTAGTTTAATCACTTACTAAGAAACAATTCTAAACCAAAAAAATTGAAAAATAGTTTATAAATTTGCTTAAAACGCGTTTTTACAAAAACGTCAAAAAGTAGACTTCTAAGGCAGACTTCGAATGTAGACTGGAGGAGAAGTCTACTTTTATAAGCTAAGTACCTTAAAAATCGAAACATCTGATTCAACAATAAATATCCAATGAAATGAGATAAAATTCACTGGGTAGTTCAATCATTTACTAAGAAGGAATTCTAAACCAAAAAATTTGAAAAATAGTTTATACATTTGCTTAAAACGTGTTTTAAAAAAAACATAGGATAGTAGACTTCTAAATCAGACTTCAAATGTAGATTGGAGGAGAAGTCTACTTTTTCATTGAGAAGTCTACTAAAAAAAAGGTCATTTTTGCAATTGACCAATCTGTTGACTTTTCCTCCGGTAGACTTCAGGAGTAGACTTCAGTCAAAAAAGGTTACTTTAGCATTTGACCGATGCATTGACTAACACAGTAGACTTCTATTGTAAACTTCATGTAAGAGTAGACTTCTCTGACAGTCTACTTTTGAAGTCTACTTTTTAAATAGAAGTCTACGGAACAAAATAGGTTATTTTTGCAATTGAATTTTTTTAGTAGACTTCACAATGAAGTCTACTAAAAAAAGGATTCCTTCTAAGTTTGACCGAACACCATAAGTAGACTTCACAAAGAAGACTTCTTTGTGAAGTCTACTGAAGTTTTTTAGAATTTTTTTAATTTTTTAATTTTTGAAAAACAGAAGTCAAACACTAAAATGACCTATACGTTTTTGGTCAAACTACAAAAGTAACTTAAAAGTAGACTTCGTATGCAGATGTAAACAGTAGACTTCATAAGGAAGTCTAAATCCAAAAGTCAAAATACGGTCAACTACAAAAATAACCTCTTTTCTTTCGTAGACTTCTAAAGTCTTCAAATGAAGTCTACTATGTTATTTTTTGTTATCAAAGGATATCGAGTAGACTTCTCATGAGGTTTAATGAAGTCTACTTTTTAAAAGTCAATTGCAAAAATGACCTTATGTTGACTCATAGACTTCAGTATAGTTCACGGAAAGTCTACTTTCGCGATAAAAAAACTGAAATGTGGAGAAATTGAAGTGCGAGGATTACCTTTAACAAAATTGAGCTCGCCTAAGTTTCTCTTATCCACCCAGAACTCAGGATTTCACCGAAATTAAACAACCCAGGTGTCGAGTAACCAGAATTCACCGAAAAAGCATGGCGCGAAACATTGTAACTTTGCCCATATGTTTTGGAGAAGAAATTATGAAAGAATGAGCAAGGTTATGAGTGAATGAGCTTAGATATTTGTTTTATTACAGCTTTAAAATTGGTTGAGAAACATTTATTCCATTTTCATGGTTATTCATGGTGGTTGAAGAAATTGAAGACGATGACATTCTTGTAATTAAAAGGTCTTTAGAAGGTCCAAGAAGATTTTAGTCAAATTAAAGAAAAATCGAAATAATAGATGAATAATGGCATTTTTGTTAATAGTTTAAATGGGAAAGATAAAATTGTGAGAATGGTTCTAGCTTCAACCCAGTTTCTAGCTCGACGACTTCCTCAAATTCTTTCACGATTGCTCATAATTTTATAATCACTAGAAATGTTTACGTGTGCCAAAAGTTACGTTAGTATAAATCAATTATTGCTAGAATTTGCTGAACTAATATTCAGACAGCTAATTATTCCTATATCTCTCATAAAACTTAGAGATCACAATCAAAGGATTCAATATATACGCAAACGTGCTTCTATGGCTTATGTATAAAAGTCTGGCCAGCTAAGCTTTTGGGCTTCCAGGCGTGATTTTAATCAACCACAAAAAATTAGTCAGATCAATAATTTGGCCAAACCCTTTAATCTCTAAGCTAACTCCTCAAAGCTCATTCTTATTAAACTTACCGACTCATTGATAATTCTTGTTCACAACAAATTTCCTAACTCTCTCTCTCTCTCTCTCTCTCTCTCTCTCTCTCTCTCTCTCTCTCTCTCTCTCTAACACAAAAACTAAACATAAGTAAGACATGGGATGATCACTTGTTGTGGGACATGTTTTTACCAGGTTTTGTCTTCTTAGCACTTGGCCTATGGCACTTATTCAACAACATAAAACTCTTTGGTCTCCATCCAAACACATTTATTTCATTTCCATGGTTCCCAATATCAAAGCTCAGCCACTTAGAGCTCTACTTCATCATGTTCTCTTCATCAGCTTTCATATTAGTGGGGCTCTTCAAACACCATTACTTTGACTCCCACGGCACTATCCCATCGAATCACCTCACAACTTTGAACATTCTTCCATCTTCATGGCCTTCTTGGTGTATGCTATTTTAACACTAGTCCTCAACCGAGCACGGCCTAGAGCCGCAGCTTCTGAGGGGCTAACCCTCCTAGCTGATGCCGCTGCCTTCATTCAGAGCTAATTATCTTCCATTTTTACTCTACCGACCACATGTGCATTGATAGACAATACCTTTTGATCCTACAGCTCATTATCATTGTCCATCTCCTCACTACTCTCATATATCATGGGTATATTGTTCTGAGACCTTAAACAAAACCAAAGGTATATTGTTCTTATAGAAAGGTATTTTATTGTTTGTTGTCTCGGTCCAGAATATATTATAGTTTTTACTAGCGTATCTGGACCAGGTCAGGCCTGGCATGGTTTGTAGTCATTTGGTTTATTTCAGGGTATACTGTTACATAATATCGTTTTTAAAAATATATTTCAAAACTCCATCATTTTTAATGGGATAAAATGTGAATATATTATATATACTTGCCAAGATTTGGAACATGAGCTTAATTACAAAAGCTATAAGGTACGGAGCTTCATGACGGGGGAAAAAATTGAAACGGATGAAACTAACAGAACAACAAAGATTTGAACACTCAATTTAGTCTTTTGCAGTTTTTTATTCACCACAACATTTGCATATTCATATATACATGATAAGAAACTCCATTTACTATAGTATGCATCTATCTATATACTCTAATTTTGACATACAATTAAAACTTTCATACTTAATTTTTTTATACTAAATTACAATTTTGATAAATATCATATGGAGTAATTCCTTCCACATTACTATGTAACTATGTAAGTGTAACTAATAATTTCATTTGACCTTAAAAGGTATTGGCTTGCCCAAGAGTTTTTCGGTGAGTTTTCTGAGATCTTCAAGATAGCTTTTCAGTGTAGTTTATATTGATGCGTTATATGCTTTACACACCGAGTTTGATCCCTAAAGGTTGTTTTATTCACGATGAAAATGAAAAAAAAAAAAAGACACCTAGTGGTTAAGTGTTCCACTGAAGAAGCCCGTCATAGTATTCAGCTTGTAATTCGATATAACTACAATGTTTCTTGTGATATACCTGATTCTCGATCGGGTTTACGGTGGAAACGTACTTTAGTCTAACCATTAATCATCAAACCAAAAAAGATGATGAAGGACAAACAACACTGCGAATCACAGTGGACTTAGAAAATGAGTTTTATTTAAATGGGTGAACTTCTTGATGATTGAGATAAATTGTGAGAAAGTTTCTTAGTGATGATTCATGTATATGGGTTATGTGTAATACAAAATGGTTTTTCAGTCCAAATAATAAAGCTATATATCAAATGGTTTATTATATGTGTATATCCTACAAGTATTTGCAGATGGTCCTAAACTATAGAATAATCATTCCCGCCTACACAATTGGTTCTAGCTTCAACCCAATTTCTAGCTCGACCCCTCGAATTCTTTCACGCTTGTTCAACACTTGTTATAAATACTCTCTTCAGAGATTTTTCGTTTGTTCTTTTATATTTTCCAGAAAACAACAAACGAAGTGCTAAAAGCCTAAAAGCATATTTTATTTGCTTCATTTTAGAAGCTGTTCACATATTTAATAATATTTTTTCTCTAAACTAATATATCATTTTGTCTACCTAAAGACAAATCACCTGGTAAAAAGAAATGTATAATTTGTACAAAAAAAACGAGTTAATTTTGATAGAACATTGAGAACGGTTTTCTAGTTAAATATCACTTCAAGCGAAACAGATGACGTATTACATATCATCGGATAGAATAATCATTTATTGAAAACTTGTATTTACTTTCACAAAAAGATCAACATAGTCTATATATTATATGGCCGTGGATTAAAAGGAAAAAAAAAATCATACAAAACTGTAGATCGATAACAACCTAGAAGGTGTGTACGTCCTTCTGCCAGTCACCACCTTAATGTCTCTTGTCTTGTTAACCTTCTCCTCCGCTATATATAATATAATAGGGATGTCTATATAATATTTCAGTTTCAAGAACATATGATATTCTTCATATATAATCTAAGCTTGAATCTTATAAGTTTTTAACTGAGGATGTCAAACTTCTTAACCATATTTTTTTTCAATCAAAGTAAATAAAGTTGAAATATAAAATATAGTTCTTCTATTTTTGTTTTTTTCAATTTGTCCCCTATATATATAGTATAGGAAGAACTCAACTTTAAATTTGGAGTGGTGTTGTAACAATACTAAACTTTATGATGTTACTGGTATTTGGTAGAACTTTTCTATTGCCTTATCCAGCCAGTCGAATCTCAAGAGATGGATCCCACCATAAAATTCATAATTCACATGTAATTTTTTTGTAAGGTTATTCATGATTTAATTAATCCAATTATTATTTTAAATTTTTTATATTTAAATAAGCTTTGATTGTTTTCGACAGAAAAAAATAGACAACCCTATTTTTGTTAATTGCTTACAAACTAAATTTTACCGGCATTTAGTCATAGAAATCTCACCAACCATTTTCTAAACATTTTTGAGGAGCTTCTCTAACATTTCTTGTTATCCCAACGAGTCTGTTTATTTTCCCTGGTCGAGTGCTATATCATTAAGATTAATTTGATTTTATCTTAGAAATTACAAAATGATTTTTTACCGTCTACAATAAATGTCTATACGATAGATATTCTATCCGCAGCATACAAATTCACAGTACCCAATTTCATATATAACACACTACTGTGTTGTACAACTCTTACTGTATCATACTGGATTTGCCTTTAAGTTTTCATTTACATTCTAAAAAAATATACTTTTGGGAATCAAAATTCAAAACGTCTTATGAAAAGATTAGATAATTTGATCAACCGTTTGACCAAGAAATGTTTTACCGAAAAACTTCTTTAATTAGAAATTTAGAATCCAATAAATATGTAAGACAAAATGTTTCTTTAGAGAATATCGTAAGACATAAATGTTGAAGAGAGGCATGTGTGTAGATGCATCCAGATGCAAAAACTTACGTCGCACTATGCCAGTGATTTGTTACGTAATCAACATTTTAGCTTCATGAAAGGTGCACAGTTGGGTATATGGATATTGATTAGGAAACAAAGCCAGCCAAGCTTTGCTCCATATGTCTACACGCAATCATTTATAAAGATTCTATCTCCCAAGTCATATGAGATATAAATATTTAAGTCGGAACTAAAAAGAACCAATAATGAGGACTTAAATTGTCATAGTTTTGTTAGAACTTAAAAAAAAAACCACTAAATTGAATACGAAAAATTATAAAGAAAAGAAAAGGGAAAAATAGTAGTTGAGACACCGAAAGAAGAATGCATAACCTAAACGGAACGAAGAGAAACTCTCAACAAAGGTAGTTAGGGTTTTGCACGTTATCTTAGGTCATGCAATCTGCCCCATTTCATCATTTACAATTTAATTCTTTTCATGATATTTATTTATGTACATCCCACATCCCATATTATATATATATATATGATCTTTATATATATATATATATGATCTTCATGCATGTATTGCACTTTACCTACCAAAGCACCATCAATCTCTCTTAAAGAGATTAAAAAATAAGACATTAACAGATATTTTCATACACTAGCACACATATATAAATAAAGTTTTTGGTGACGTTATTTTACACGAAAAGCACATCCTTGTATGGATGTAATTAGCTTCTATTGTTTCTTCTTCGCCTTCTTCTTATTCTTTCTTGCAATCTCTTGTCTTCTTTTTCTAGCTGTTCTTGCTTTATCTTGTCAAGTTTCAACAGTCACAAGATTTTTGAGGAACCTTCTTTCTTCCGAGAATCTTGTGTAAGTTTCTTGTTGGGTTATTTTTTCATGACATTTTAGTTTCCATCTTTAGTTTGAATTCATGTGAAAAGTACATTTTGCCTATCTAATTCTTTATGCCGTCTCAAAAACTCTCCTTTGTTACTAACAGAACCATATTTTAAAAAAAAATATTGACACAATATTGGTTAGAGTTTTAAGAGGACTTTACCATTTTGGTGTCTTTGTCCCGACTAATCCTACTCCTTAGGTCTATGATGATTGGTGATATGACAAATGTTTGAAAGCCTTTCTTCTTTCTTTTTATTTTGTGTAGTAATCATTTCGAGAGAATGGAGAGTAGTATGCAAAACTTGTTGGAGAAATTAAGGCCACTTGTGGGTGCAAGAGCTTGGGACTATTGTGTTCTTTGGAAACTAAATGAAGACCAAAGGTTGATTTGATTCTTCTCATGAGCAATAAAGTTTAAAAGTGTTTTTCTCTCTCTTTTGTTTTTTAATCTTTCTCTTTCGTCACATTGTTTCTTTTTCGGTTTTTTTTGAGGAGACAGGTTTGTGAAGTGGATGGGATGCTGTTGTGGTGGAACACAACTCATAGAAGACAATGGAACCGAAGAGTTTAGCTTCGGAGGTTGTAGGGATGTTATGTTTCATCATCCTCGCACCAAATCTTGTGAATTTCTTGCACATCTTCCTTCTTCCATCCCTCTTGATTCCGGGTACGTATGAGCATATTTATTGTTTCATAAGATATAATCTAGAGATGGAAAATAAAATGGACTTTGTTGTAGGATATATGCGGAGACTCTTCTGACTAACCAGACCGGTTGGTTGAGTGAGAGCTCAGAGCCAGGTTTTATGCAGGTACGTTGAAGTTTGAATAATCACAAACAAATGATTAATTTTACATGAACAAGAACACTCAAAATTTCAGTTTTCTTGATTCCAGGAAACAATCTGCACTAGGGTTTTAATTCCTATACCAGGAGGACTAGTTGAGCTCTTTGCGACCAGACATGTATGTTTGATGTCACATATGTATATTTTTTGTTCTTAGTTAATTGTTAAACTTGTGGTGGCTTGTGATGATCAATGGGTGTACGTATAGGTTGCTGAAGATCAGAACGTGGTGGATTTTGTAATGGGACATTGCAACATAATGATAGACGATACCGCAACGATCAACATGATGGTAGCCGACGAGGTTGAATCGAAGCCGTATGGGATGTTATCTAGTGAAATGCATCCAAAGGGTTCGAAGGATGAAGACATGATGAATCTCCCATCGTCGTACGATATTTCTGCCGATCAGATCCGGCTCAATTTCATGCCACAGATGAGTGATTATGAGGCACAACAACAACATTTGAAGATGAAGAGTGATTATCATCATCATCAAGCTTTAGGGTATCTCCCGGAGAATAGTAACAAGGAAATGATGGGTATGAATCCATTTAACACGGTGTCAGAAGATGGGATTCCTGTGATCGGCGAGCCTAGCTTGCTTGTGAACGAACAGCAAGTCGGTAATGATAAGGAAACGAACGAGAACGGAAGGTTGGATACTGGCTCGGATTGTAGTGACCAGATTGATGATGAAGATGATCCCAAGTACAAGAAGAAGTCAGGAAAACAAGCTCAAGCCAAGAACCTGATGGCTGAGAGACGACGAAGGAAGAAGCTAAATGATAGGCTTTACGCTCTCCGGTCGCTTGTTCCCAGGATAACCAAGGTATATGTTTCTTTCTAGGTTTCCTGCTTCGTTATTATGTGTTTTCTGATACTAGCTTTTGTTGGCATGAAAGTTGGATAGGGCATCGATTCTTGGTGACGCAATCAACTACGTTAAGGAGTTGCAGAGTGAGGCAAAGGAGCTTCAAGACGAGCTTGAAGAGAATTCAGAGACTGAGGATGGATCGAATAGGCAACAAGGAGGGATGAGCCTGAACGGGACAGTGGTCACTGCGTTTCACCAGGGGCTTTCGTGTAACTCCAATGTTCCTAACCTGAAACAAGATGTTGATCTTGAGAATTACAATGATAAAGGACAAGAAATGGAGGTTAGAGCGAACATAAACTCTCACCTTTCTATATTGAACTCTAAAACAGCAATTCTCATAAGATCGGTTTATGTTTTGGGGTGAGGGGGTTTCAGCCGCAGGTGGACGTGGCTCAGTTAGATGGCAGAGAGTTTTTCGTAAAGGTGATTTGTGAATACAAACCAAGAGGCTTCACAAGGCTAATGGAGGCACTGGATTCTCTGGGACTCGAGGTTACAAATGCTAACACGACTCGCTTCCTCAGCCTTGTCTCCAATGTCTTTAAAGTCGAGGTATGACCTGCAGAATGAAGAAACAAAAACCAAAACAAAACATACAAAACTTATATGGTTCTTGTTTATTCTCTCCAATGTTACAGAAAAATGATAGCGAGATGGTGCAAGCTGAGCATGTGAGGAACTCGTTGCTGGAAATAACCCGGAACACATCTAGAGGATGGCATGATGATCAGATGGCAACCGGTTCCATGCAAAACGAAAAGAACGAAGTTGACTATCAACACTATGATGATCACCACCATCAAGGCGGTCATCTTAACCTACATGATCATCAGATGAACCAGAGTGCTCACCATCATCACCACCACCAACACATCAACCATTACCAAAACCAATAAGGAACATGTTCCCAGAGCTATCTTATGATTTTCATAGCAAGATGTGTGATCTTTACAAGAGGAAGAAATAGACATTAACATCTGCATAAATACGCTTTAAAGATTTTTCCATTTCAAGAAATAATAATAATAAAGAAAGGAATGTCAGTTCGAGAACAGTTCCTGTATCCAAAACCTGGAATAAAAAGGGAAACTGCTCTAGATTCTCATGGAACTGAAGCGAAACAACTTTACTCAGTTAATCTTTGTTAGAGGTTTTTAACAACTCATGACAAAAGAAGTGTTGTAATGCACCCCTAAAACTTTTAAGCAGGCGGCTCCAAAACATGACCAACCAAAAAAAATTCATTTGCCAATATTGCTGGAGCGGATGGGGTTACAACTCAGGAACATGCAATTCTTGTATAACTCAAAAACAAAAAGAAAAACTCTGTTACACACATTTCAGACATATCTGCGTTTGAAACCTGTAATAGTAAAGAAGCCACAAACCTTCACTTGGTTCATTGGCAATGTGGTTGGTGTATATCCAGCTCCTTTGAGGCTTGTGTTATTGTTGCTGCAGATGTTTGAATTCATTGCAGTCAGCTCCTACCTCATTTAGCGCTGAGAAAAGCTTTGGCGCGATCTTAGCCAACATAAGCTTAAAACCAACCGAAGTTGAATTTGCACTGCTGCGTTCATCGATAACCGAGGCATCTTTGGTGAGGGAACCTATTAGATATCCTTTCATGTAGGCGTCACATGCCTTCAAGATGTAATAACCGCGTTTTCTGAAATGCGCTTTGATGAGTTCTTCAAAATCCTACAGAATTAATCACAAATTAAGAAAAATGACGTTTGTGTTAAATGTGAAACTTTTCAGTGTGATGGAGCAAAAGAAAGAGAAACAGAGGTGTCCTTTACCTTTGGTGGCTTCCGCATAAGATACATCATGGTTTTACAATTTAGCAAAAAAGTATTCTCGTTATATCCCAGTGAGTTTTTTTCTCCTTCCGCAGTTCCGATCTGCTTATCGTACCCAGCTTCATTGAAATAAGGCTTTGAATTCAACACCAATCCCTGGAGTGAAACAAGGACTTGAAGGATGCTAGATGATTTGGGATCCCAGACTTCATTTCCTCTCCCAGTCCAGGTATTAAGAAGGCTAAGACAGACCTTGCCTTCTTCATACAGATTGGGGTTTAACCTCCAACCACCAGAATGATAATATGCCGACTGCAGAATGAAAAGCCAGACAGAACATTATTTCATATTATGATTCATTTAGGTTGTGCACATACGAATCATAAGAAAAACTAGAAACTCATACCGGTGGCACACTAGGGTAGTCAGGCGGAAGGTGAAAATCAAAAAAGAAGAGACCATCTTGGTATGGTGTTCCATATGCGCCAGCTATTACGGCCCTCAAGAGATCCATTCTATCTTCGTAAACTCGAACAAAGATCCCATCTGCCAAAGGTAATAAAAAAAAAAATTCAATAAGAAGCTACCAATCATGAAATACTGCTGAACATTTTAACTGTACGGCTACACATTCTTACCAGGAAGATTGTTCTGAAGTATTTTCCAGTCTTGATCAACCTTTTTGAACCATTGTCTTTCCTTGGTTTTCTGCAAGTTTGATACGACACTTTTATGATTCAAACTCAAGTTTCCATTTTAAACTGTAACGGGAAGAAATCATATTTTATGGGTGTATTTTGAACCAACACATGAGTTCTCTGAAATGTTTGACCTACCTGCCCATCTGCGCCAAGAAAATGGTGATCCAGAGGATCTTGTGATATATCAAAGCGTCTGAAACTGCAACTATCACCTTCGGAAGGTAATAGCGCAGGTTTTTCACTCTTTGATCTTTCTAATGCATCGTTAGTAGAGGTTTCCCCACTCAGATGATTCTCGGCATTTGCTTGAATGCCATCTGACTCACAGTTATCAGTCGCACTGAAATTTGGAGGGCTAGGGTCATCAAGGAAAGAATTATTTTTGTTGGAAGAGTTTGTCAGTTCAGCCTGCTTATATTCATTTTCACCAGTGGAACCAGAACTGGAAGAATCTTCATTTCTCCGTCCACGAGAAAATATTCCACTAGCTAGTCGAGTCACGAATTCAATTGCAGCTAGTGGGAGAGCTAGGGCACCATTCCTCCCAGAATCATGGTCAGCATTGATTTCTGCATCAGAGTTTTCCTCCAAAAAACTATCCCTTCCAAGATCCTGTAAATTAAAGATTATCATTGATTGGGCTTCAAAGAGGAAAATCATTGCAACCTTTGAGTGGTGAACAATTCAGTAACATTTTCTTAACAAAACAAACCTCTTCAGGAATCTCAGGAGCACCCCTCTCATCATCGTCTAAAGTTTCCCAACTAGCAGCATCACTTGCTTCACTTTCTGCTGAAACTGATTCATCATCATCCCGTCCAACTACATAAACTGCGTGAGGGCCAACCTAAGAAAAGAGAAAAAAAAAATTAGAAATTAAAAATAACAAATACCAAGCCTTGCTCGCAGTAAAAGTACCATCAGATTCAGGAGATATCTGATTTATTCTTGCACAGATAGTCTCGTAAAAAACCAATTTGTATATATCTCCTAGATCATTCAAATGAAAAAGAACTGCTCTCCAAATTATTCCTTTTGACAGGTAATAAATACCAGCAAGAACATGATCAAACAGTTTTAAATTAGAACAGCAAGTGTACTGAAGCACTCCAACATTTGGTACACGTTCCAAATTCTATATTGAGGAGAAAACCATTCTAAGTGAATCGACTAGTTGAGGATAACGTACCGTTGATACCATTCCATCGGCCCATGTTACTTCGATATCACCATCCTTTAGACCAGTAATATTTCCAACCCATGAGAGCTCTGAAAGGTTCGTATTAACTTCGTTTTCTTCCTTATCATGGACTACAGCTTCTTGATGATGTTCTGTATCTTGCTGTCCATTGTCTTGCTCCGTTGCCACCTCTGGAGAGTTTTCGGCAGAAGATGCTGGTAACACCATAGTAACAGGTGATAGTCTAATAACAACATCCCCATAACAGTAGTCATAATCTGGATGGCCCTCTAGTTCATAAACACTAACAATTTCCTCCTTGTCAAACTCACGGGGATCTTCTGCCCTTTCAAGTGGCTTCAACCATCTCACAGAAGCGGTACGTTCTTTTGCATTGACACTTTTAACAACCCCAACACGCTTAGCTTCAGTTGTGTTATCACCATCATCCGAAGCCTTCTCCACCACATACTGCTCAGCGACAAATTCATGATCACCAGGAGTCTCAATTGGAATCAATGTTGTTGCTCCTCGGTTACATTCTACTGTACCATCTTGCCAGGCTACATCAACACGCGTTCTGCTATTAACTACCAAAAGAGCTCGTTCAAAGCTTTCCTCTTTTTTCTTGACCTTTTTGTCCTTTCTAATAACAATTTTCCGTATCTTCTTACGATGAAGAGGCCAACGTTCATGAACAGGCTCCTTTGAAATAGAAGAAACACTAGTTTCTTTTGACAAAGCTACAGAAGTAATACCAGCAGATTCATTCTTTTCGCTTACATCATCTTGAACATCTTCCGAATCGCAGCCACTTTTTTGTTGCCGATCTGCATAATTTGCTTGAGAATCATAAAGTCGTAATTTAGATACATGCTTATGTAAGGGAATTGTAGCAGTTTGATTCACCGATGGAAGAAGGGCCCAGTCACCTACTTGCCAACTGGCATGAGTGAAAGATGACAACAATGTCAGATTACTTGGACTCTGCTCCTCAGGTGGGGAAACAGAAGAATCTGGCCCAAAGCCAGCTGAAGCAATCCAGTAGACAAAAACAGATCCGGCGGTAACTTTGGTCACAGTACCTTCTAAGCGGTTGGGCTTCCACAATCCAGAAAACCACCGGGAGTTCTTGAAAATCGATGAAGAGCTTGCTTTGACACGCTGGCCTGGGTGATATGGAAAGTTTGCATCTTCTTCAAGGTTGTTCTTGGCAATAGGTTTCAGTTGAAGGGGTTCAACACGTAAGACTTTACACATGGAACCATCATCAAACAACACAGTCACATTGTCCAATACATCATCAATTCTACCTAACCAGGGGCCATGAACCACATAGTCACCAACAGCAAAATCCCTGACGCGTTTCAACTTTTTGGTCGAGATGTCCTTGTGGATAGAACCATCCGGAGCCAATAAATCTACCGATATGTTTACATCCACAACTACTCCAACCTGCCCAGTTGGCTCAGAAGCTGAAGCAACATAATCTCCGTGTAAAAAACCACGGTCTACAACGGTTACATCCCTAATATCTTGAACTGGCTCGGTGTTATCCATCCAAAGAACACGAATCTGCTCACCCTCAAGGACACCACATTTGTAGTTTCCATCGGCTTTTTTCTCACCAAGATTTCCATCAGCATTGCCATCTCCATGGCCAACATTTTCTTCACTGGCTTTTTTCTCTTCCTCTTCATCGGCATCATCATTATTATCGTCGTCATCATCAACATCATCATCTTCTTCGTCGTCTTCCTCATCGCTAATGTCACTTTCAGAGTCAGAATCACCAGCTACTTCGCTCACAACCCCAATACTACCGGTTCTGTTGTTTCTAACAATATCTTGTCGATAAATGTTAGGATGCTCGTTACTTTCTGAATCATTAGACCTATTTATATGACTACTGCTGTTATTCACAGTTGGATCAGATTCAGATTCACTTGCCATTGAATCATCAAGTCGCGAGTCAACCCCACCGTGAGGTGCTGTACCAGGGTCATCTTGCTCGTGTTCCATCTGAAAAAACCAAGCAAAAATAATGATGAGAGACTTCAACAAATCCTCACAAAAACATGTAATGAACTTTTCTCACACCCAATAGCTACAGAACAAGGATCGGCAAAAGAGTAGTATCCAAAACTATGATAGTATGATGCAACCATCCATAGTAGTAGCATAAAAGTCAAAACGAAAAGCTTCCGAATTGATTCAAGCTTTAGACAGAAACAAAAATTAAAATTAAAAAATCTCAAAACGAAGCTCAAAACGAAGCATAACCATAGATATTCCGATTATTCGCAAGCCATGAAATTACATATCTATCTAAACCAAGTTAATAAATGGAACCTAAGATCATCACCAGCTAACAAACATGAAAAGGAGAAGATAAGAATCATTGTTTCCGTGTAATCACATTGAGCTTGCCGATGAATTTTTTTAACAGATTCAAACATAAAGCAACACATCGAGTTTATCGACGAATCAATAATAAGCAAGTACCGGTTGGAATCTTCTGGAAGTGATCGGACGAAATCAAAAGAAGAAGATTTGAAATCGATTATCGTTTGATCGTATATGCAAAATTTTTTCTTTTTGTTTTTGTAAATGGGAAGACGAAAGAACATACGAAGAATTGGAGAAGAGAAAGAAATGGAGGAGAAGAAAGATTGAAGAAGACAAAGAGGAGGAGCTGGGATTCTCTCCCTCAGCGGCGTCAAGGGTATATTCGTCATTATGTATCTTCATGTTTAATCGTATTTTTTTTTAATTTTCGTGACATTCCACCAGCACTACCGATGGGATGGTCCAATGTAGTCAATCTTAGCCGTTGGATTTGCTTACCAAGTCGCCTAATTCAAGCAGATTAATTTGTTCGGTCAGATCCAAAGGGAACCGACATCAAATTCCAATAACCGATTTAAAACCTACAACTATATAAGAAAATAAATATGTGATTAAAACAAAAATCCGAATAGATACCAAACCAAAGGTAAACATATTAGATCAGGTTTTACTTTACATGCCATAATTATAAACCAAAAAATCCTTAAACCAAAATTGGGATTTGAACATCGTTGTTACCTTAAGTGATGTTGCTTCATACGACACAGTTACAAAAAATAATAAGTGAGCTTATGATTTTAGACACTTAATTATACGGTATATGCGAAATTAGCAATTCCATATGTGGATAAAAGAAATAGTCAACTTTCATTTGATTTCGAGCCCTAAAACAAAGTCAAAACATCCTTAAGAAATCTAAAATATGTTGGCATGATACAAATTCTGAATTGAACGTAAAAAAAGGTATGAAATGAAAGACGACAAGTAATAAATCACACACATAATAGTATCTACGACTTAAAAATACATGAAGCGGGTAAAAGTACAAACTTAAATTTGACGTACAACATTCGTCAAAACATTCGATTTTGTAATAATAACCCTTCACCATCGCAAATATTTCATCATCACACACGCTTTAATAACCACCAAAAAAAAACCTTTTCTCAGCTCCAGAAACAAACCTACTTACTCTCGGGGAACTTGGCCTCATAAGTCTCTGTGGTCTGCAAAAACAAAGGAGGAAGAAGATTCGTTAACAGAGAACGAAATCAAACTGTCTGAAAGTGAGACAAGTCAATGTTACCATGTAAGTCGCTGTAATCATCTTTCCGGCAAACCATCTTCCATGGAGAGCACGTTGTGCTCCCATGGCTGCTTGCGCATTTTCAAATCGCAAGTATACAAAACCAACGCTGTTCCTGTTTTCGAGCAATAGATAATAAATGTCAGAGATCATTCTCCTCTTTTCCGAGTGTGCAAAATTAATGAAAGATCACTCACTTGTCAACAAAGATATGATTCAGATTTCCGAACTTGGAGCATTCTTCTTGAACATCTTCTTTGATGTCCAGGTCAAAATCTGGTTCAGTCTGCGTAACAGATACATGTATAAAGAAGAATTAACTTGAGTTACAAACTGTTAAAGAGACAAGAAATTGTTTTAGCAGATCACCACCAACCTCTGTAGATGGATCAAACATGTTTTTAAGCAATAGACATTCGCTTGGGACGCCAACAGGGTCGAGCGCGGCTGGCATATTTACACCGGGAACGTTCCCGACTCCAGCGAGTCCAGCAACAGGAGGAAAACCGCCTTGTACAAGAGGAGCCACCAATGGTGAGATTGTCGAGGCTGCACCGTGAATAGATCCAGCTGCAGTAAGGCCAGTGCTGCAGAGAAGATTGGAATGTTTTAGTGGAATGGAAATGAGGAAAGCAATCTACATAAACCGAAATAAGTAACAAGAGAGAGGGAGAAACCTTGATGCAGTTCCACTGCGATCGAGCTTCTGCATGAGAAGTGCGCGCGATTGTGCATTCAGAGACTGCAGTATTAAGTAACCAGGTTAGGCTACAAGAAAGAAAGCATTTACTGACAATGTTCGAAAAGTAATTCCATTTTCTTTTAGTCCACTATGGTCTTACGCATAGTAGCTATTTATTGTTATAGAGAACCAGATTTAGTAGTAAAATTGTCCACAAGTAACCCCCTTTTATTAAGTTGATTAAAACTATGTTCACTTTTTATCTATACAATCCTACATTATGCGTTTCCTATATCTATTCTGTGAAACAGATTCCTTGAGTTCTCCAGATAGATCCATGAACTATGTCCTCTTTTGGAAGTTATATTAACAAGAATAAGACAATACTAACCAGGCCCGCTCCATCATCATCATCCAGATCACCAGTGTTTTGCGATTGTCCAGCTTCTGGGACTTCAGTTTGATCTGTAACAGCTGACACCTAATGAAAGGTAAAACGGCATCATCAAGAGACATAATGTTCCGCTACATGCTGTTTAGAAGCCTTGACACAGATTCAAGATGGTTTGGTTTACTAAAGATATCCGCCAAATCAATCTACATGCAGGTGTCATGGCTCATAAAATTTTCCTTAGAAGATGCAAAAACTAACACCACTAAACGCAGAGAACATGAATGATGAATGTCTATTTGGTAGTTATATCATAATCTACCCACATAGAAAGGATCCTTGTTTCGTAGAATCAATAAGATACTTCATACAGCTAAAGCTCTCTATGGCCTTCCGGATTGATATCAGATATGAAATAACGAAAATAAGTTCAACCACTACCTTGATTGCACGATTTGCAATCTCCAACTGCCCATTCAGATTCAGTGCATTCCTAGCATCCTCCAGGCGAGCAAACTGTAAGGTTTAAAGAAAGATAAGATTTCTATTAATCACAAAAGCACATCACAAGAAGTCAATACTGACATTGACTCAACCTACCTGAACAAAACCAAATCCTTTGCAATGGCCGGTTTCATCACGAGGTACTTGCACCAGCTCCACACTCCCAAATGGTTCAAAAACCTAGGAATGCCAAAAGGAAAGTATTATGATCCTGATAACTCAAGATGATCTGTGGTTTGTACAATACAGGAATATTCACTTCTGTTCTAACAATTCTCTGAATTAATCCATATCACACTTTCATTATCATAGCAGTTGGATAGTTAATTTCGAAAAACAATTAAAATTAAATAAGTGTCACACTATAACTTCTCATAGAAATAAAATAGCTTACCTTTCGCAGATCATCTTCTGACATGTTAACATGCAGGTTACCAACATAAAGACGTCTAGCTCCCCCAGAATAGGGGCCCAGCATCCCTCCAGCTCCAGCGGCAGCAGTTGTTGACTGAACAAGATTCTTCTCAGCTTCAGATGGTTTTACCATAACAGGCTGACCAAGAAGAGGCTGTCCAGATAGAGCAATAGCCATAGGGACTGACATTGTATCATAAAACTCCACATACCTGCAAGCAGGACCAACTTAGAAACTAGCAAACAGTACTGAAACAAGACGCATCATAACAATTACACTATTTATGTGCCCAGAAACTAATAGAAGATTATCAGTGTACCAAGTACCAACAATTGAGGATTCTTTAACATGAACAGAAACTTGTTCTCCGCACAAAAGTCTCAAAGAATCAAACTGTTTTAAACTCACCCGATTCCTCTCGAACGCCTGGAAATTCGATCCATAATTATCCGCACATCTCGTACCTAAAACCGTATTAGAACGCAATGTGTTAAAAAAATTTTTAACTGAACCAGAACAGAACAACATTTAGATGGCGACATGAAACCGGAAGAGAAGAGGACAAACCTTTCCAGCTCTGGAGAAGAACTCATACACATCCCTTTCAGTGGCCCTCAAAGCAATCTGTTGCACAGATATTCACAAACCATCAACTATTGATCAAGTTAAAATGTTACGAAGGAACCATAGCTATCACAGCAGGAATACCTGATAGGCAAAAACTGTCCTCTGGTCTCTTTCAGGATCAGCCTCAGGCTCTACCTTATCCTCTTTTTTATCTTTATGGCGTCTGCATAATAACAAACACGTGAGTTTGTTAACTTTTATAATAGATACCTTTTCAATCATATTTTCCAAGCTGTCCCAACATCTTTAGAACATGCCAGGGAAAACATATCAGAAGGCATCTTCTGATACGAAGCAATATATTAGTATTAGGACAATTTAAAACACAAAACTTTTCTCCGATAGACGTACACACGTGAAGCACGAGAAGGCCCTGCAGGGAACTATGCGAAGTCAACAAGTGATGAACAATAGCATAAATTTAAACTTAGAACTTCTTTCATTTATAATTTAGCACAGGACCAACCTGAAGTCTAACCAAAAACGTTTTACCTTCTATTACAATGATAATCTTAAACGGAACGAGCCCCATCAAGTTGTACAGAAGGCAATACCAATGGACCTAATAGCATTATGAACCTGTTAAAACTTATAGCTTACATCAAAGCTATTGTACCATAACCCAAAAAGCACAAAGGGGTTTCCAAATTCAAAGTCAATTCACGAAAACAGGAAGCCCGCATCATCAATTTTAGTCACAGATTCACCAATAACATACCATGAACAACTCTTCTTGAAAAAATGTTTGAGACTTAGGATCTAAAATGTGAACTAGCCTGCAAAACGCAGAGTACCAGAGACAATCACCAACTTGGATGTGTCCCTTCAACCCCAGGAAGTATGACACAATTTATGAAAACAAATCGGTATATTGATTGAATGCAGTATGCATGTATGAGAACAATAAATTAAAACAAACAGAGAAGGTGCACCTGCGATCTCTATCACGGTCCTTGGTATCTCTTTCCTTAGTTTCTATCTCCTGGCTCTTTTCTCTTTCCTGACTCCGATGTCTCTCTGACCGACTCTTGCTTCGCCGTGATCGATCTCTCTCCCGATCTTTATCATGGTCACGCCCTTTACTGTCTCGGTCCTTGTCCCTGTCCCTCTCTCTATCTTTCCCATTTCTTTCTTCTTTATCTCTATCCTTTTCGCGATCTCTATCTCCTCTCTCCTTGTCTCTGTGTTCCCGGCTACTTCTATGCCTATCCCTCTCTCTGTCTCTAGATCGTGAACGGTGGTGCGATCTCGACCGCTTAGAACGCCGACCGTCCTCGTCTTCGTCCCTCTTCTCATCACTCCTGTGCCTCGAGCTTCTACTCCGTTCTTTTACTTCAGGTTTTGCTTTCTCATCACCACCACCATTTCCAACTTCGTTCTCCAGGTGGGGATTCTCAACTGTCTTCTCTAGGTACTCATACTCATCAAAGTCCATACTAGGGAAGGTATCCTAGTCAAATAACTTCAATACCAGATCACTCTCACTCAATGCCTAGAATCTACAAAACTTATATCAAAAAGTAAAATTAGCACAAGCACAACTTCAACATCACTCCCAATGGAAAAATTACTCATACGGCGAGTGTCTAATATCGATTCCAAGCCCTAATTACTTGAAATTAGATCCATATCTACTACTAGGTTTCTCCTTGAAAGCAAATTGAAAATGAAAATTCCAGCATACGAGGATTTCCAGATTGAAACTGAAAACGAATTTAATAACTCGATGCTTACCTCTGGCAAAAAAAACGAAGAAGCGAAGAGAAAACGACGAACTGAGAGAAACTCGAAGCTGCTCTCAATCTGGAATCTCCCGCTCGCTCGAAATCTAGGGCAAAGAAGAATGGCTCTAAAGACGAAGCTTGTGAGGTGGTCGCTAACTCTCTATAGGTTACCACTTGCCAGATTCAGCCTAAACCCCTCTTTTGGGCCTTAGGCCCAATCCTCTTTTTTCAACGTATTTTACAATTTTTTCAAGTTTTCTTTTATTCTGTTAATTAAATTAAAATTACAAAAATAAATTAGATTCACACAGTCACACTGTTTCTAATCAATCTTCTCATTCATAGATTATTGAGAGTAGTGGCCAAACAAAATTTGAATGATTGTTACAAGTGTATGCAATGGACTATTTGTTACACATAAAGTAATGAGCCTCAAGAAGAGCATCACGGCAAATAATTGCAAGTTCTTCAAATGGGTAGTTTCTAGTTCTTTTTTGGGGTGCTGAAAATCCCATAACTTGAAGGACCACTAGATCTTCCAGGGCCCGTAGGTTGTTGATTAGGAGCTTCGTTTGGCAACCGGGTTTGTGGACGTGGTGGAGCCCGGGGTGGGTTTGGTGGCGGAGGTTCAAACCGTCCGGTAGGTTGTTGGTTTGGAGCTTGGTTTTGGAATCTAGGTGGAGGACCTTGCCGGTCTAGGTGGCGGTTTGGAGATGGCCCAGAGGGTTGCTGATTTGGAGCTTGGTCAGGGAACCGAGGCCGTAAAGGACTTGGAGCCTGGTTTGGATACTGAGGATCAAACCGGCCACTAGGTTGCTGATTTGGAGCTTGGTCTGGGAACCGAGACCGTGGTGGATTTGGCGCCTGGTTTGGATACTGAGGATCAAACCGGCCACTAGGTTGCTGATTTGGAGCTTGGTCTGGGAACCGAGACCGTGGTGGATTTGGTGCCTGGTTTGGAAACTGAGGATCAAACCGCCCAGTAGTTTGTTGGTTTGGAGGTTGATTTTGGAACCGAGGCCTTGGTTCACTTGGAGCCTGGTTTGGAGACTGAGGATCAAACCGGCCATTGGGTTGTTGATTTGAGAACCGAGGATGTTGTGGGGTTACAGGCTGGTTTGGAGACTGAGGTTCAAACCGGTTTGCATCTCTACCTCGTGAGAAGTCAGCGGTCGGTTCTCTATTTGCATACCTGTTAGGGACTTGAACTGGGTTGGCCTGCTTAGCAGGGAGGTCAGGTTCGACCGTCTCTAAATCAACCTCATCATCGACACTAGACACTCCGGTTTCCGAGCTGTCAGACTTTGCTGACTCATCTTTTATTCGAGCAGCAGTTTTTAAGTTCATTTCCTTCAACTTTATCGCTTTTCCTTTCTTGGGTGGTCCGAACTTGGCGTGTCTAACTACCACAACTGCGTTGCCTCTATCCGCTTCTGGCCCAAATTCCACAAGTGCATCTTCGATCTGTACCAATAAAAGTATAACAAGGATGGATGTTATACGGAGCCGAGGATTTAGACCAAAACAAAGACGAGAAAACTGGATAAGCGAGTAGAAGGAGAAGGTGTTATAGAACATAGAGAAGTAGGGACTTACATAACAAGTGAAGCGAGATAGTAACTCAAGCAGCTTCTCTGGTTCAAGCTCCTTCTTCTTGTCCTTGTCAGGAACTGCATGACACTGTTACACAAAACAGGGAAGAAAGAAAGATAAGTTGTTACTTTTTTCACCTCAAGTCAACTAATAAAAAGAAGCTACTTGGGGCTTTGATTATACTGCGGCATCATGAAACAACCATGTTTTCTAACATAAATATCTACACACACTCGAAAATAATCACTTCTTCACGAGTCCCCCTTAAAATGTCCATGAGAAACCAGTAATCATAAAAGAGATCAAGTCACCAAGAAATTACTACCTTGACACGATATCCACTTTCCATCAGTTTCAATGCTTGTTTTGCTTTAAACTGTAGGTCCTTTGCCTCCTGAATAGAAAAGAAAGTGATGCAAAAACGTCGTTGTAGTTTTTTCATTACCACACAAATGAGAAGAAGAAGAAACAGAGAGCGTTTCAAGAGAAAACATACAATTTTTGGAGTAAATCGAATTTCCTTGACCTCAGGTCGAATGGTTACTTCAGCGCGCTAGAACAAGGCAAAAACAATAAACCCAGGACAAATACAAATTATATTTTGAACAAAACAAACTGAAGAGTTTTAAGTATGAATGGCCCATATCACAGACCTTGGCCTTAGCACGCTCCTTTCCTGCTTGAGCTTTTTTGTACTTCTCATGCGAGTAGTCTACAATTTTACACACTGGTGGGTTAGCATCTCTCTGGACCTACAAGACAACAGCAAGAAGAAAAAAAGGAGACACACATGGAGTAAGAACATTTTACAAGGATACAAATTGGGAAACATGCAAATCACAGATACATGTTAACAAAGATCTCCAGTTCAAATCATCAGAAACAGCTTCTAGAATAATTAATATTTTAATTAACAAGTTACCTCAACTAAGTCCTGCTTGAGCTCCTTAGCCCGTCTAAGGGCTTCCCTCAGCGATACAACACAGTGTCCTGCATAACGACTAAACAATATGACACGTTCCTCATTATCAGAATCTCCGAAACTCCACTTACTTTTTTCTTCATTTCCTTATGTGTTCTAAAGCTGTACTTTGAAATTCTCACAGATGTCACCCACTTCGTTAGTTAGCTCAACATGAACAACGAAATTTTAACTGACTCCATTTATAGATACTACCAAAAGGAATTTACTAACAAAACCATGTATTCAGATATTTCGTCTTTAGCTTTTTCGTTATCTGGTACATAAAAAGGTGAAGATTAAATTACCTTCCTCGGAAACCAATCTGACAGTGTCGCCAGTAATCTTCTCATTGAGACGTGGACCATCAGATTCAACTCCCTCTTCCTTCTTCCTTGCCTGGAACAACATAATTAGGGAACAAGGCCATAGGATATAGATATACTGCAACATAATCGCTCTCTAAGCCAAAACGTTGTTCACTGACTTCAATTTGCCAAAAATAGCCGGAAGTAAACAAATTCTAAACACATAAAATCCAACACATGCCCTATAAACTGCAGTTACACTGTCTTTAGTAGACAAACTCCAAGACGCAATCACATAGATAAAAAAAAAAAAAACAAATCTTGTAGGGTCCCAGATAGTACATACAGTTCTCTTACGCATCATCAAATGCAATCTAAAATGCATCGACAATAGCAAATTGGGTGGGAAATTAACCAAATTACAACAAATTTGGAAAGACATAAATATATACAAATTGGAGAGACGAAGCTACGAATCAAGAAACGGCAGAGTGACCATAACAACATAGAAGAACACACTGCTGAGAAAAGAAAAAAAAATGTGTACCTGAGCTGAAGTGGCAAGGAACCTGACATTTTCGAAGACTTTAGAAGGTTTTCTACAGATATCTGAATTTGGGATGTCAAAAGAACACAACTTTGTCTGCTTCACGGCATGAGTGAGCGAAGTAGCAAGACAAACTTGACTGTAATTCCTGGTTAATTGGTTCGATGTGTACTTGAGGTAAGACCGACTGATCATACGCCAAAACGCCATAGAAAAAGGACACGAGATCCCACAATTGGAAATCAGAATTGAGATTTCAGGAATACAATGGAAGCACGATTTAAGTAGAATCGAACAGAATTGTTTCAATACTGAAGAAGGAACGAAATAGAGGAGGCGAAGAGAAGGGAATAGTGTGGAAAATTTAGAGAATCAACAGAGATGAACGGAACTCTTCAATGGCGGATGCATCTCGTGAAGAAGAAGGCGGCCAAGAGGGAAAAGGGTTCAACGTCGGATCGTGGTTTTTTTTTGTTTGTCTATTTTTTTTCCCAAACACAAAAGCTATTGGGCTTCTGGGCTTCGAATAATTAGATTGTATTAACAATTTTCTAAGTCGAAAACAAAAAAAAAACAAACACACACACGTACACACATATTGGGAGCAAAAAATGTCTCTCTCGCCTACACGTTAAATTAACCAAAAAACAATTGCTTAAATTTAGTTATCATTCATCTTCAAGGTTTATAATTGATGTCTAACTCTAACTCCGATGTCTATGTACTACTCTAGGCTCCAAGTGTTCGAGAATGATGTTGGTACCCGATAAAACCAAATGCTAGTTGTTACAAATCTGATCTGAAAAATAAAACTATATACACAAAAAGCATGTCAAGTAAAACTGTATAGACATGAAGGTAGATTCTAATGCTTTCTTTCATAAGTAAACTACCTTACACATCCGCTATTTTTCCTTATTTGTTTGGTTATATATTGTTTCCACCATTTTACCTCAAACTATTTACTATCATGCATAAACATTTTTTTTGGGTGTGTCGTTACTAGCAGGAAAGTATGTATCATAAAACCTCCACGGGAGACATTTTATCGCAAACAGAGGAAGCAAACGAGTGGTGCCATAATTCGCCTACAGACATACTTTCCTACGCTTATCTTCGACTGGTGCCATAACCGACCGTTTTACGGTTTACTCATGTGTCTATCCCAATAATAACCATTATTGTGGTATCCAAAAATTAAGTCCATTCAGGTTCAGTTGATGAAAAAGTTTTATTAAGGAAAGTTATACTAACCACACTTATTTTGCCAAGATTGTAGAATATAGACTTTTTGTGTCCTGAGTTTGGTCAGCATTCTAGTTTGGTATGGTAAAAAAAAGAATATTAAAAAGAGTAGAACTTTTTTCTTGTTACCGTTTTTTACTCTAGAGGTTTTCTTTTACGACCTCATGTAGAGATTTTATGATACATCATACATAATTACATACTTTCTGATAAGAATTGTGTATTTGAATGATTATGAAATGAATGGAAAGTAAGAGTTCTTCCTCTTAATCTCTAACAAGCCTCAACAAACTTAACCAACTGAATAGAAGATATCTTAATGACTCATGACCCTTTCATATCACAAGGTTCTACTACATAATACGACTCAATTGTGACTTTTCTAAGTCAACTTGCCAGCTCACCAGAAAACCTCCACGGAAGACATTTTCTCAATAATTCGCCTTTTCTTATTCTTTCAGCCAGAATGATAAAAACCGTAAAATAATGAGACCTCTTTATAAAGTTTTTCCAGATCTCCATCTCCAAGGAAAGAAGTTTCGCTGCTGATCAGATCCAATTTATTGATCTGATCTATTGACTATTGTTACTATAAGCAAGAGAAAACACTTATAACAAAATTTAAAAGGAAATTAGTGATTCTGACAAGAAAATCCAAAGCAGGCAAAGAGATCGCGAAAGGCAAGAATCCAGACTTAGCTAGAAATTTTATTATCCCAAAAGTTCCTCTCTAAAAAAGATGAATTAATAAGGATAATGTAGAGGAAACAAACCAAACAAATAAAACTGGATTAAAACCAGAAACAAAATCAGACTAAGCCCAAAAAAACCCGGATTTGCCTGAGATCTGATATCAATAGAAAATTTATAGAAAAACTGAGAAAAAACTCACTCTCTCTCAAAGATGAAAATGAGAGAAGAGAGAACTCTGTATATGATTAATTATTATTAATTAAAAGTACAAAAGATAAGAAATGACTCTCATAAAAAGCCCATACAGAAACTTTTAAAAATTTAAACCCATCAAAAACCCAACTTAGCGTCCTCTTCCTTCTTCTCTGTCTTTTCCAAACTTTGCTGTGCTTTTTTGTCCAAAGAATCATATTCTTCTGCCCCTTCTCACACGAGTGAAATTTACCTTTTTGCCACAACAATCATGGCGGCGACGGCGGTCTGGCAGCCCCGAGACGATGGCCTCGCTGAGATCTGTGCTCTTCTCGAACAACAGATTTCTCCTTCCTCCGTCGTTGACAAGTCTCAGATTTGGAAGCAACTTCAGCACTTCTCTCAGTTCCCCGATTTCAACAACTATCTCGTCTTCATCCTCGTCCGCGCTGAGGTTTTTAGGAGATTTCTCTACTTTCTCTCCGTTTCCTGAGACTTTTTCTTTTGATTTCTGCCTCTTCTCCCTGTATTGACTCACTCTACTTGTCGTAGACGATGAGTCTTTGGAGCTCGGATCGTTGAATTTTCATTTTCCTATCAGATTCTGTTTGTTTTGTTGCTCAGCTTTATTGATTGCTTTGTTTTCTCGAGACTAGAACTTTGGTTTCGGTGTTCTGTGCCCTAGTGGATTTTTCTTTACTTTTGATCATTTTCTTCTTTGCTAGTAGTTTGTGTTTATCTTAGTACGACCTTTTTGATTCGATTTTTTTTTTTTGTTTCCTAATTGACTTCAAGTTTACTTGTATCCAAATGACGAAAATGTTGTGTGTAGAGAACTGATTTAGTTTCTTATTTAGTTGCATTTACATGCTGTAATCGAAGACAAGACTAGCCTGACGTTTTTTTATATTTCTGCTACTGTTTAATTAGGTCTTGCATTATATATGAACATATGTTTCCTAGCTGATGTGTACTGGTATGATGATCAGGGTAAGTCCGTTGAGATTCGTCAAGCTGCTGGATTGCTGCTGAAAAATAATTTGAAGGGTGCATATCCATCCATGGCTCAAGAAAACCAAAAATACATCAAGTCCGAGTTGCTGCCTTGTCTGGGAGCAGTGGACAGGCATATTCGGTCAACAGTTGGAACTATCCTCAGTGTTATTGTCCATATAGAGGGAGTTTCTGGATGGCCTGAGCTATTGCCAGCTCTTGTAACTTGTTTAGACAGTAATGACCTAAATCACATGGATGGCGCAATGGATGCATTGTCAAAGGTGTTTAGCAGCTACGAGTTTTCTTTCCTGTTTCTTATTCTTTTTGGTTCAACCTTCATTTATGAACCATAAGCCTGAATAATCCAAGTTCTGCTTGCTGGCTGTGATATCGTTGGAATTTTTTAAAAGTTTTTGTTATATCTACATGTCTTATCGATCAGATTTGTGAGGATATCCCTCATGTATTGGATTCAGAAGTTCCTGGTTTAGCAGAACGCCCTATCAACATTCTCCTGCCTAGGCTATTTCAGGTGCATATCTCATATTCGGAGACAAATTTTAAACTTGGTTGTAGCACTTGCTAGGTTCTAGTTTGATTTCTTTTCTTACTGTGAGATTTGTTGCATTGAGATTGATTAAATTCTTTTGTTTGATCAGTTTTTCCAGTCGCCCCATGCTTCACTGAGGAAGCTCGCCCTGGGTTCTGTGAACCAATATATCATAATAATGCCTGCTGTAAGTATTGGGAAGACTGGTTATAAAATTTCGTTTTATTTTAGTGGACTCTGATTCATTAGCGGCAGCAAATCCTTCTACATGGTATAAAGGACCATGGATTGTAACAATCTACGTCTTGCAGGCTTTGTACCATTCCATGGATAAGTACCTTCAGGGGTTGTTTGTCCTTGCCAATGATCCTGTAGCAGAAGTCAGAAAATTAGTACGTGTCTTATCTAAGCTTCTGTCAATTGTTTCTTAGTATCTTTTTACAAATATTTTTGTCAGTATACTGTGTGAGAGACTGTTTTCTTTATATGACTCATGATTCAGTCAGAATCCCATCTCATTTCGAAAGTTCTTATGCTTCTGTAATAATGGCTCTTTTTCTTCTGTTTAAAAGGTCTGCGCAGCATTTGTGCATCTCACGGAAGTCCTCCCCTCGTCCATAGAGGTATTTTTCATTGTGGTTTTAGTATACACATTATTTCAAATCTACTCTTAAGTGTCCCTTTTTATGGGGAACTTCTTATGTTTTGTTTTAGCTTCTCTTCTACCCTGCATCTTAGATTTCTCGGCTTCCCTTTTTGTCTATTTCAGCCGCATCTCAGAAATGTCATGGAATACATGCTACAAGTTAACAAAGACCCTGACGAAGAAGTGGCTCTCGAAGCATGTGAATTTTGGTAAAATTTTACCTCTATAGATGACGGTTTTATACCTGTTTTTCTCTTACGTTCTGCTGTTTTTATTCTTTTTTTGGCCTGGTTATTCCATCTTTGTCCTCATTTGTTCTCAAAGCTTTATTGTGGTCTGGCAGGTCTGCATACTGTGACGCTCAGTTGCCGCCAGAGAACCTAAAAGAGTTACTACCACGCCTAATTCCAGTATAGTGATACTTGTCCTTTTTCTTCTGTATATTTTTGGGCACTTAAACATTTACTCAGCAGGTGCAGTTTTAAATTTTCGTAAAATATATCTATTTTAGGTGTTGCTATCAAACATGGCCTATGCAGATGACGACGAGTCGCTTTTGGATGCAGAGGTTATTTTTCTGTTGAGATCATATGTTTTGTCACTTTTCTCAATATAATTGTCAATTTTAAATCGTTTGAAAGCTTTTTACTTGTGCAGGAAGATGAGTCTCAACCAGACAGAGATCAGGTACAGTTATTTTTTCTTGTGACTTTGATTTTTCTTAATTTCCTCTTCAATTTTCATTCATTTTGGCTCCCTTATAGGATTTGAAACCTCGTTTTCATACATCAAGACTTCATGGGTCAGAGGATTTTGATGACGATGTACGTGATCTACTTCTTTTTGTGTCATTTCATATCTGTATAGATGTTGCGTATGTGTGTAAAATACAAATATATTAATTCTATAGATTCCTATTTAATGACTGTCTCTGGCTACAGGATGATGACTCGTTTAACGTGTGGAATCTAAGAAAGTGCAGTGCAGCAGCTATTGACGTTCTCTCTAACGTATTTGGAGATGAAATCCTTCCAGCACTCATGCCCCTTATTCAGGTAAATGTTATTCCTCTCTGTCGTTGCCTCTCTAGAAATTAATACAATTAGCTAAACCCAGTTCTTCCAAGCTGCAGGCAAAATTATCAACTTCTGGTGATGACACCTGGAAAGAAAGGGAAGCTGCTGTTTTGACTCTTGGGGCTATTGCTGAAGGCTGCTTTAATGGTCTTTACCCTCACTTATCTGAGGCAAGTTCATTTCTGATCTACATCATTTCATATATATAATTTTCTCCGCTCATTTCAAGTACATCAATATGCTAGTGCCTTATTTCTGCAGATCGTAGCATTTCTCCTTCCTCTTTTAGATGATAAATTCCCTCTCATAAGAAGCATATCTTGCTGGACGCTTTCTCGATTTGGCAAGTATCTTATCCAGGTATGATTTGAAAAGGATATTGTGTGCTTCAACTGCTTTAAACGGTCGTTAGATGATTCATTGCTTTTATTTTCTAGGAAAGTGGCAATCCGAAGGGTTATGAACAGTTTGAGAAAGTTCTTATGGGTCTTCTCCGCAGACTCTTGGATTCAAACAAGCGGGTCCAGGAGGCTGCCTGTTCAGCTTTTGCAACTGTTGAAGAGGTACATATTGGCCTTGGAGTTTGATATCATTTATGGATGTTGGTTGACCATGTGAATTTTCCATGAACATGTAGGATGCTGCTGAAGAGTTAGTGCCGCACTTGGGAGTAATACTGCAGCATCTAATGTGCGCTTTTGGAAAGTATCAGGTTGTTAAATCCTTTTGAAGTTAACTATTTTGCCAGAATAAATGTCTATGGCGGCTATTATCTACTTCAAATAACTGATTCTATGTGTCTATCTAACATACAACCTTCATATCCCAGAGACGGAACTTAAGAATTGTTTATGATGCTATTGGAACACTGGCAGATTCGGTTAGAGAAGAGCTGAACAAGGTATAACGATTGGGTTTGTCCAAGGTTAATTTGTTCTTGTAAATAGTATTTTTTTTTATGATATACTTGTGCTAGTATAAATTTTGTTGCCTACTTAATATTCCTCCCTTATGCAGCCTGCTTATCTTGAGATTCTGATGCCTCCACTGGTTGCAAAGTGGCAACAACTCTCCAATTCAGATAAAGATCTATTTCCATTGCTGGAATGCTTCACATCCATTTCTCAGGTATGGGCTATTTGTCAAGGCCGTGGAATAGATGTAAAGTCTTGAATTTGTTGTACGAATGACACTAATACTAGTGATACTAATCAGTGAAGTTACCCAGGTTTTGGTAGTCTTAAGAACACTGAAAAAGTAACCTGGGATTGTTGGTCAGCTAAAAGTCCAAAACTTCTTGCATTCGATCAAAAGAGTAGTTAAGAAATTGTTACTAATAGTAGGAGATAACAGTTGTGAACGTCTGCAAGATCATCTTGACGAAATGTTAGACTGTTTGCAGCATGAACTGTCTTTGTCTAACAAATTTTGCTTCCATCTTTCAGGCTTTAGGTGTAGGGTTTGCTCCATTTGCTCAGCCTGTTTTCCAGAGATGCATTGATATCATTCAACAACAACAGCTGGCTAAGGTTCCATTCAGAATTGAGATTTCATATCATTGTAGAGTTAGAGCGATATTTTCCAGTGTTCTTTATTATACTGTCTCAGCTAGATAAGCATCACAGGCTGGCGCCTAGAAACAATTCTTCATATTTTACTGGGGCATGTTCATAATTATTGCACGCTTTTGTTTCTTGTTTGATTAAAGCTTGCTTGTGATGTTTGTAGGTTGATCCTGCTTCTGCTGGTGCTCAGTACGACAGAGAATTCATTGTTTGTGCTCTTGATTTGCTTTCTGGGCTTGCTGAAGGGCTTGGCAGTGGGATAGAGTCTCTGGTACTCCCTTTTCTTCATGTCTTGCTCGCACGGTTTCTATTCATAAGTTCTGATTCAGTGAACAACTCTTTTAGCTGCTTTGATCAATATTCTTGGTATAGTATGATAGAGTCAATTGTCACTACCGGATGTATTCTTACTTCATCGCTCTTATGCAGGTTTCACAAAGTAATCTAAGGGATCTGCTTCTCAAGTGCTGCATGGATGATGCTTCTGATGTCAGACAAAGTGCTTTTGCTCTCATGGGTGATCTTGCAAGAGTAAGCTGCATATTCTTTTGTACTTTAAATAGTTTCCTTTAGCAGAATTGAACAGCCGGGGAAGTCTTGCTCAAGAACAACCCGTAGTTATGTGCGATTATATGCTATAATTTTGATGCCTTTCTGCTAGATGTACTAGTGTAATAATGCCTTTTGGCTACCACTGACAGGTATATCCGGCCTATCTACAACCCCGCATGCTTGAGTTCCTTGAAATTGCCAGCCAGCAACTGGTTGGTACCCAAGTTTTACTCCGACTATACCAATTCTCTTCCTCTTTTGTATTGATCATATCTATGCTTTTTACAGAGTGCAAACCTCATTAGAGAAAACATTTCTGTCGCTAATAATGCTTGTTGGGCCATTGGAGAGTTAGCGGTCAAGGTAATACCAAAATACTTTTTCTCGCTATCGAAGCTTGCAGTTTATGGGTAAAGGCAGACTCGTGAATGACAGGAACTCAATGTTTCAGGTTCGTCAAGAAGTCTCACCAATTGTGACCAATGTTGTCTCTTCCCTAGGCTTGATTCTTCAGCATGGAGAGGTGACTCCAGCAGCCTATAACTTCAAAGTCTGTTAGCCATTTCTGAGTCTATCAATTCCTGTATCTGAAAACTATGCCGGATTTTATTTTCTTGTGAAGCAGGGTGTCAATAAGTCACTAGTTGAGAACAGTGCTATTACCCTCGGGAGACTAGCATGGATTCGTCCAGACCTCGTCGCACCTCACATGGAGCACTTCATGCAGCCATGGTGCCTGGCATTGTCAATGTTAGTGAACCTTTATGTTGCAAATGGAGCCTCTACACTCTCAGCTTCTGCTCCATAGAACAATTTGTGATTATACTTTTCTTTTCAGGGTACGTGATGACATTGAGAAAGAAGATGCATTTAGAGGCTTATGTGCAGTGGTATTGTCTCTCTACTCTCTTGCTTTGTGCCTGAAACATGAAAATCAAGTTTGATATTTACAAGTGCCTCCTCCATATATTCAGGTTAAAGTGAATCCATCAGGAGGTGTCAGCTCACTCGTTTTCATATGCAAAGCAATTGCAAGCTGGCATGTAAGTGAAAAGAAAACCAACTGTGATGACACTCCTAGCCAAGTTCAATCTCTTTACCGAGCTTTGAAATTGTTGGTTGACACACGAATGACAACTTTTTATCACAGGAAATAAGAAGCGAGGACGTCAATAACGAAGTTTCCCAAGTGCTGAACGGCTATAAACACGTAAGCTATGCTGAAATTTTAAGTTCAGCTTTTAATCATCCCAAGCACTCTCGCCTAATCTCTTGTGTCTTTGAATTCATCTTTCTGGGTTCAGATGCTGGGAAACTCATGGGCGGAATGCTTGTCTGCTTTGGAACCTCCCGTAAAAGAAAGGCTTGCCAGATATCAAGTGTAATATTGATTTCTACACCGGTTAGTCTCAAATTTGAGAGAGATGTGCTCTATCTTTAATTCATTGCAAACAACAAATAGATTCAGTGAGTTTGAGCAGAAGGCGCTTGAGACATCATTTTTTTGCAAGATTAAATGAAGAGCAAAAAGGTCACAAGAGAAGAGAGAAAACAGTACAGAGTTTGTGTGTGGGCTCTTCAGATAACAATGGTTGGAAATTTTTACTTACTGTCTTTTTTTTGTTTTCTTTCTCTATTTCTACATCGATTCTTCGTCCTTTTTCTTTCACGGGCAAACATTGTATGGTGGTTTGAGCAGTTTTGGTAATATGTCTGAACCGAAAGAACTAAGGAAGTTTAAGATTCAACTTGTGTGTGAACTATTGGACCTGTGGATACCAATAAGAAGAAAAAATGTGACTGGGATTTTGTGTATTTTCTCTTGCCATCATTCTCTTTTTTCTTGTTTCACTTATTTCTATTATGTCAAATATTGATTACAGTGGTTCTCAGTTGCAGTTTGTCGAGTATGATCTCTAGTTTTCTTAAACATTCTCAAAAGCTCTAAGAATTGTAGAAGATTTTTAAAAATAGTTTACCACAGAGATTCGAAACTTTTTCATCTAGAGTTTGTTTTTTTCAGGATTATTAGTGCTAATGGCAAACACGTCATCTCATCGTACCATTCAAGTTTTCTATTCGAAGATTATTTGGAATGTATATATAATTATACAAAAATAAATAGATAAATTAGAAACCAAAAATTCAAAACTCTCTCAATCGTTTCAATAGAACCAGCCCAAAGTCATAATTGGCTGTGACACTAATTAAGTGGCATTCGTATCGAAATAGTTCAAAATGCGTAGAGTTTTGGTTCAAGATCAGCGTACCATCAAATGTCAAGCCGTTCTTGATCCGGATGTATTTGGATTTACAGAAGAATTCGGCAGAGGTCCATAAACTTTTCACCCAACTTGGACCGAACCTCACTTTGCTCATGCTCTTGCTTTCATGATTCCCTCTACATAGATATTTCGCTGCAAATTTATTAATAAAGGGAACTAGCTAATGTGCCTGCAATGTGTGCGAGTTACAAATGCTTAGTAAATCAAATGTTAAAATTCAAAAAATATTTTATTTATTATAGTTTTTATTGTTATTTATTTATTTATACTAACTTAGAAATTTGAATATTTTTTAGAAAAATACAAAATTAAAATCGATAATTACTCAAAAAAATATATGTAATCCATCAATAAAGTCTAATTTGAGTGAACCATTTAACAATGCAATTTTCCACCACATCCATTACATGCAATCTTATTAATACTTTCAAATATAAACGAACCAATATGATTTTTATAAAATTTTCTCCGTCATAACCCTCAAATTCCACACACATATCTTGCAGATCGATTATGATTCTTTGTTATTTTAGATGTTATGTTGGTAAATATTTTAAAGAACCATGTAGAGAAAAAAAGAGCTAGAAACCATGACGGTGTTTTAATGTTCGTGTTTTAACATTTTCATTGGTTCCGTTGAGTTGGAGATTGATAGAATCACAGATTCATAGTATTAGAAATTTTGTTAAAACAAATTTCGGCAACATAAGCCAATTATTTTGTTTAAATATATTTTTAATGTTTTTCAATGTATATTTTTTTATTGAATATTTGTATGAAACTCAATCCATAATTTTATCCACAGTTGCTCCTTATATAACAGTAATAAAAAAAAATATTTGTTCACTGTGATTTGTCGAGTTTTTTTTTATCATGTGGATCATGCAATAAATAGAAATTATTAGAATCATTGAATTTTTATAGTTAGAAAGTATGAGCCCCATAGCATATACAAAATATAAATAAAATTTAAAAATTTATGTAAAATTTAGATTATATATATATATATATATGTTGTCGCCACAATAGATCAATAAATCAACATGTACTTTTATTATAAATCTGTGCAAAAATAATATTCAATATTTATCTTGTGTATTTTTGGAATATTTATTAACATAATATATACTTTTTACATGGTTGACAGCCTTATCAAAGCCATCGAATACTAACATGTAATATTTTATCCAAATTTAAGAAAACCCACAAATAAAAAGATTATATTCTGTACAATTTCCATGAATTAAAGAGAAGCCCATAAAAAAAAAAGAGATTTGTTTCCTTATGTGTGGTTTAATGAAGTTTAGAAACAAAGAATCAAGTTTGCATTGAGCAGCAGCAACATCAACACTGAGCTGCTTTAGACCAAGTAATTTTCTTCGTAGTTTGATTCCATCATCATGCAGAATGCACACAAAAAAAACCACGAGCCACCAAATATATTAAGAAACCAAAAATATGACTTGAGCCAAAAGATAAAACGATTAAATTGTTATCTCTCGAGAGGCTTCTTCATCTTCCGACGTCCTTATGTCTTAAATTTATTATCTGCATACTCTTTGATCACACTATCTTCTGCATAAGTGTTGTCTCCGAGTTTTTCTCTCTTAAAGTACATATTCTGGACTCATAAGAAATCACTAAACTAAACCACTTTAAACACAAAAATCTTATCTTTAGAGACATGTAGATAGAGAGACACATACGCTATAACACGAAGTATACAGGATGAACAAACGTTGATTAATACTATGTTTTTTCAAAAACTGCAGGAATATGAAGAAGAGAAAGAAGAGGCACACTCCTTAATTAAAGGAGAAATTAAGGAACCGAGATATTTGAAGTGGAGGTGGTGTTTGTAGCGGAGGATTCAATGAGAACGTTAGATGGCAGAGACGAAGACATTAACGATTAACTCCCATTATTGTAATTATGGTTGGCTCGATTAACATAGTGTGTTTTGGCCTTATAGTAGGGTAAGACCACTTGTAAATTTGTAATGAACATTCCACCCGCAGAGTAGAGATTCTTTCTGTAGCTTTCATTTCTTCTTTTTCTTTTCAAAATCTAACTTTAAAGAACTGATACGGCTTCTAAGTTTGCAAAGAAAGCTGTCCTTGAGATCAAGGCCATCACATCTTTCTTTTCCATTATGTGATATTTTATCGCATCCACTAAGTTTTTTTGTCAGATGAAATAGAACCATCTTCTACACACAAAATGGACAGTCAATCAATAACTTTTAGACCATAAGATGATACATATAGATTAATGGTTTATAGAAGTTAGTAGACAGTACTAAATGAAAAATCACGACTATGGAAACAGTAAATTATTTGTATCTCTAGAGTTAGAGCTGGATTTTCGGCTAGACGTCTTAGTGGCTCATGTAAAGCCAATCTTATCGCACAAGTAAAAAAAAAGAAAAAAACTATAGCAAGTGTAATAGATGATATATCGTAAAGCACAAACAAAATTATTGTAAAATAAAAAAATCAAATAATAATCACACAAGAAGCACTTTCTTTTCTATTTCAGTTTGGAAATCAATCTCAATATCTTTACAACGATCATAAGAAATAATTTGTAACCCAAAAGGCACGATCAAAAACAAAATGAATACATAAAATATTTTCATAAACAACATGAACCAAATTCATTTAACACTATAAGGAATAAACAAAACGAAAATATAGTAATGAACCATCATAGATTTAATCCAGAATTGAGGATGCTTGACCATACAGAACAAAAGATTAATTAAGGATACTTGGCCATACAGAAAAAAAAATTAGATGAGATACTTAGCCTCGGCGAGTGAATTTGAGACCAGAAGGTGTATATGTTCATAGAGACCAGTGTGTATAGATTCATTCATGTGCTAGTTCATATGATATTCACCTCCGAATTCCGTGGAGTATTTGGTATTATATTTGGTGTTCAACTTGTTCCATATGATAGAGCTTAAGCATTCTATTTCTTCATTTTGTAAATAACGAATGTTATTAGGGTTTGTTAGGTTTTACTAAAATTCGGTTCTATTAAATTTGAAAAATGGTTTGATTGATAATGTAATGAACCATTAAACCAATGTTTTTAAACCTGACCCGGATAATGACTCAAAAAGTTCTTTGGGTTATCGGGTCATTGGGTCAACCTGGATCAATCCAGTCAACCGCGGGTCAACTAAGTATAAATGTTAGTTATTTTTTATTTATAAAATTTATAACTTTAGTTACATTTTCTCTATGTGTGTAAAAAAAGAGTTATTCTAAAAATTTATGTCATCGAATCAAATTAATTATCACAAATCTTTTTCTGTATATTTTTATTTTTAAAATAAATTTTTAAATAAAATATATACTATACTTAGTGATTATATTAATTATATTTTTAAAATCTATAATTATATTTTTCATTCTATACTTTTTTCATTCAATTTTTTAAAAACTATTAAATTTTTATCATCAAATTTTATATTATAAAATTTACTAATGTGTAATGATGAAAAAGAAACAAGACATTCAATAAAATAAAGGAAAACAAACTGTTATTACTACAAACTGTATGAGTTTAGGTTTTTGCCGGTTCACCGGATTTGAGCAAATTTTTCTAGGTTTGAGAGGTTTAATAAAAGCCAAACCAAAAATCTTGCCAGGTTGTGATTCAACCTATCGGACCGCTCGGTTCGGTCTGGGTCTAAAAATATTACACTAAACCATAATAATTTATAGCGGTTTGTTTTAAGTTATTTTAACACATCATCATATAAGAACCAATACAAAAATGACAAGTAATTAAAAAATAGGGTTAAAAGGTTTTTTTGTAATCGAAACTCATTCTGGAGCTCAGTGCGGAGTCGACACCTAAGCAAATCACTACACAAATAAGTATATAGATATGGTCAACTGTTATTTACATCAAATTGGAATTTGATTGTGAACAATAACAAACGCAACATTGAACACTTTACCAATATTGTTCCTATAAAAACTTACAGTTTTGACATATAAACATCAACAAATTTCAGAAGGTTTTGCTTACGTGTCATCTCCAGAACGAGTTTCAGCTACAAAAATTTTTTAAGCCCATTTTTAATTACATGTCGTTTTTTGATTAGTTCTTATATGATAATGTGTTAAAATTGTTTAAAACAAACCGCTCTAAATTATTGTGGTTTAATGCCTCATTCCATTATTAATCAAACCGTTTCTAAAATTTTCTAAAACCGAATTTAGTAAAAATCTAATAAAAAATTAAAAATCAATAAATAGTCTAATGGAATGATGGTATTTGTGATGTCTAGATTAGGGTTTTTGACTTCAAATATTTTAGTATAAATATATACAACTTCTTTCTAATTCTCTCACATCTTTCTAGATTGTTTAACCTCTTATTTTTTCTTCGAATAAGTTCGTACAGTAGTTCAAACAATTATGTCTAAAATACATAGAACAGTGATTAAAATCGAATAAGTTTGTACGGTACTTCAAGAACTACGTCTAAATACATAGAAAAGGGATCAAAAGATCTCAAAATTATTTAAACTAAATTATTTGGATACTAATATGTTTTTATCTATTATCTTCTACATTTTTTTCATGATCATGTCTTCAAACATTAAAATACAAGAAAATCTAACAAACAAATATACTCAACAATAGAGAATAAAAAAATGAATCCAAACTACTATTGAATTTTTTAAACAATCAAATGAAAAATTATATCAGTCCGCACAAGACGAGAAAAAATTCACTAGTTATTACTATAAAAAACTTACAGTTATGACATATAAACATTAATAAAAAGTCTAACAGTAAAAATTTAACTAAAACATACCTCCCAACATATTTGTGGTTCAAGGTCAGTATCTCTATATTATTATTTGAGTAGACATTTACATAAATGAACTTTTTTAAAGATATTATATAATATTTTACATAAACAAAATTTTATTTATAAGATATTACATAAATACAATTTTACTTAGAAGATATTACATAAATAAATTTTACAAATATAGAAAGCCCAACTAATATTTCTCTGTAAAAGATAGTAAAATATATAGCTCAGAGATTTATTTTGAATATATATGAATATAAATGAAAAGTGTATTTAGTTTTTTTACCTTTTAAAATATTAAAATATATTATATTATTTAAACTTTTGCAATATTTTAATTGCATTTATATTTTCATAATTAATTAGTATAATTTTTGAAAATAAATTTAATTATTTTATAAAAAAACTGAAATATATTTTTCAAATTAAAATTGTATTTTTTTACGGGTTGGCCAAAAATATTTTAGTAAATTGAAAATAAATTACGTAGACGAGTTTATCCATTTTGACAATCCTATATATAAATATTATTAATACATATTTTATAATTTATTGACTAAAAATGATAATTTGATCTCTAATAAAATATTCAAATTAAACTCTTATTATATATATATATTTAGATTCTAATCCATGTTATATATATATATATATTAACATCATATCACTTTCAAATTTAAAAACTACTAATAATTAAACCGCATAACAAAACTAATTCAAAATCCAATTTGATGATATATATACAAGTAAATATCGGTTGTATGATATTTATATGTATTGTTATTTACATGTCACTAATTTTATTTATTTACATTTTTTGTTAAAAGATTTTTGCTATAAATTTTAATTTAACCAAAAAAATAAAATTATTAACGTTTAAAATAATTTAAAAGATATTACTTCGCTGCGGATTAATTCCTAGTACTATCATTAAAAGAAAACAAGGGTAATATCTGACGAGATTATGGTTCAAGGTCAGTGTGTACTATATCATCAGTGGCAAGCCGTTTTTGATTTTTATTTATCTAGCTGTATTTGGATTTGGATCCTCGATGCAAAAAGAAAAAAAAAATCAAAATTGAACTAATGACAACTATTTTAATCAGATAATGGTTTCATTCAAATAAATAGATAAAACAATATTTTTTAATCAGTAACAACAATCTAATTGGTTCGTAGCATTGAAAATGACATATGGACATAGATTTTCTCGAAAAAAAAGGTCAAAATCTTTATGGAAAAAAAAATAAACAATCTGAATTCCAGCCAAAAACTGGTATATCAGAAAAAAAAGAATTATTATGAAAAAACTTAGGAAAAAAATAATATAAAACTAAAAATCTTCAGGAATGCTTCGTAACGCAGGAGTCCAAGACGACCCTTTCTTATTATCCACCACCTTTGCATGATGTTTTCTTCGTAGCTGTTTTAACTTTTAACCTTTGTTCAACCAAAGACGGCATCAAAACGTCGTCGTCTCTAACTCCAACCGTGTAAATGAATTGCTCTAGGTTACATTTCTTCACCATCATTCTAATTCTGATGACTCCATTCTCCTTCATTTGTTCGTAAATAATACCATCTCTCTTCGCCAGCTCTAATCCTCCGATGAAGTTGTTCTTCGCCAGCTTCTTGCTCCGGAAGTCCTTCACCACACTCACCGCCCGGAATATTCCTCTTTTCGATATCAATGCTCTCTATAGCTCCATATGGGTTTTATTTCTTTTTTTTTTCGTTAAAGTTATCGGTTTTATTTCTATCTTGCTGTGGTTGTGGAGATTTCTTTTGGGGTCACGTTACTCAAGTCACGTACATATATATGGTCCAATACATCGGGTCTAGCACGTTATAATCAGAAATGGCTGGCTAATAATTGATTCAGTTCGATTATTAACGTATTTGACTAATGTAATTATTCGTGTTAACGTTCATTATATCTTGAAACTAAATTCTAGTTGGCGATCTGGCTGATTATGACTTTATGCAACATGGTGCATTTGACTTTTGTATTATTATTTATTTTTCTGATATGTGTACTTTATTGGTCAAGAAAAAGAATGATCAAAAATCAAGAGCTATAACAACTAAGAAAAATGAAACATGAAAGAAAAATGGGAAATATTATATACTTAAGGGAGAATTAGTTTGAAAACTATCTCATCTTTTAAAAACTTTGAAAGCTAACTTTTTGGCATCTAAAATTTAAAAAAATATCCAAGATAAATCAAACATATGAATTGTTTTAAAATCTAATTATATTATTTATGATTAAATTTTAAAATAAATAAAAATATGAATGTAATCGATCATATTTTAGATTTGTGCTTTGAATTGTTTTTTTTTTAAGTTTAAGTTTATCGATCTTGCGAAGGTATTCTTAAGTTTAAAAAATAGATATTGTTTTTAACAAATTCCAACATATTTCTATCATGGATATGATCCGGTAATTTTAAGTGAAAAAAGAGATGTTCTTTAGATTCAGTTCTAGGAAAGTTATAAGAATAGATAGAACTGTCTTGTGTGAAAGAGTTTGCAAAAAAAAAAAAAAAACAACGTGAATTTTGTTCTTAAGAATATTGCAAATTTTTGGAGTTTTTGGAGAGTGGAAGATAAACAATGAATTATAGAGTTTTGCGATGAATCAGAAGAAAGAAGGAAAGCTTTTTTGAATTGAAAAAAATGGTTGTTGAAGATCTAAGTATATTTGTTATATCTAAATATAAATTTTAGTTAAAATTATTTCAAGTAGATATATTTTTATATATGATATTATTGTTGAAGATTTATTTTACAATATTTCTTTATTCCAAAAAATATAAAAGAAAACTAATAATTATATCTATATATTCTCAAAATTTTAAAAGTTAGTTTTTAAAAATTTTAAAATAGGGGTTACCATGGACACTTTCTCCGGATATTCAAATAGGCTGTAAGCAAGAACTCATATCCATGTAGGTGTCTAAGAATAATGTGTTTGGAGTTTCGCATAGCAGGTAGATCGAACTTGAAATGTGTTAACATCCCAAATTATTCCCCTTACCATTTGACCACAAGACCCGAGACAAGGTTATTTACTCTCAGGCGGATGTGTATGATTGATTGGCATGCTTCTCTCGAGAAAGATTTTGCTAACAATGCTCATGTGTCATGAAGAGCTGCCACCACCACCAGGAACATGAACTGGAACTGGAATGTCTCCTCTGGAACCAGAGCCAATAAGACAAAAGTTTGACAGGCCTTGTTCCAGAAGACCAGTTTCTTGCTCAACACCCTGTAGTGTTTTTTCCTCAGAGCTCTTACATGTCGCTTTTTTTGTCTCTCTTGACGTCCGAATTGTGTCTAATAGTTAGGAGTTGCGCTCTTACATGTCGTTTTTTCTGTCTTTATTTCTTAACGTCTAAAGCTGTATTTAATAGTTAGGACTTATACATTTTTGCAGGGTTGGTGTACAATCAGGGTTTCTGTTGCAAATGGTTGTGAGCTACTCGTCATTGAGAAAACAGTGCAGTTCATGTCTGAAAACGTGGCAGAGTCTGAAGAAGAAAATATCTGAGGAGATCCGAATCCCACCAGAGAGACAGATGTTATTTGGAAAAGCCGGGTTGTTAGAGGAGAACAACAGGTCATATTAGTTTATGATCGGTTTGCGCCCATGATTTGGCAGCATACCGAACCGATTTGATTAAACCAGCAGTTATAATTATAATTTTTCTAAATGAAGAGTTATGACTCTTCAGATTGTGTCTCTTCATTTTATATATATATGAGACATTGTAGAGAGAAGAAACTGCTTGTTTACAACAGTTGGTGACTGTTGGTAAACAATGAAGTTACAGAGGAGAGAGAAAACATTTTAGAGAGAGAAAGCTTGGAGAGATCAATTGTAAGGATTTTTGAGCGGTGATAAGTGGTTGATTTCCATCTGTGATCTCTTTCCTAATCTCTGCGTCTGTTTTCAGATCATACCGAGTCATATTCATCGCTAAACCGGGCAAATGTATTGTTCGGTTTAAACACTTCCGCATAAAGTTCTTACATTGGTATCAGAGCATTAGGATTCGGTTCTGGAATGAAAACGTTCATAGTAATCATGAAATAAAACCGCTATATGTTAGTCACGCTCATTCATGATGAATTGGAGAAAATGGTTAATGCTTAAATGATTGAAAATGGTGAATTCGTGAATATATGATGAAATGAATTGAAACTTTGCATAGATGTTCGTCATATAGGCTTGAATGATTATGGAAAATATCACTTTGAAAACCATAATAGTTTGTATGAATTTGGAAAAATAGTAAAAAAACCGGAAATATTGTTTCATCCATATCTCTCTTTTTATAATTCGGAATTACGTGATTTTAGTTTCCATGCGCAGGTATTGAAATTATCGTTTGTTTGATATATAAAAAGCATGATTTGGTTTCGTATTTAGAGAGATATTAGGGTCACAATTTTTGGACATGTTTGCTGTTAAACATTGTCTTTTAAGAAGACGATGAACAATAACCCAAAAAAAATTGATTTGTTTTTTTTAATACATGTTTTATTTGTTAATTCATGTATAAAATACTTTGATCAAGTGGAAGTTCTGATTAATTTAGAACTTAAAATTTTGCATAGAACAAATTAATGTATTATAAAAAAGTTTTGATACGGGTGATGATTGGGAAACATAGTGAACTCTCGATCTCATATCAAAATTGAGTTATTTTGAATTAGTTTGTGTTCATGGCAAAATTACATTTATATGTTAAGAGTATGCAAATAAAGTAATGTCTCTAGATGTTCAAGCAGGTATGTCATCTGTTTGTAAGAACATCATTGCTGAGCTCAACTGAAGAGACAAATTGGATGGTGAAAATTGCGATATTTGGTATCGGAAAGTCCAGTATATCCTCAAGGAGCAAGAGGTTAAGGAGACTCTTTTCCATCACATGGAAGAGCCTGGGTACTACAGCTCAACATGAGAAAGATCAGCAGGCATATGTTGCCTGGAAAAGAAAGAATAGCATCGCTCGCATCACGTTGTTGAGTTGTATGCAAGATGATCTCATGTGTGATTTTGAAGAATATGAAACTGCGAAAGGCATGTGGGAGGCCTTGAAAGATAAGTTTGGTGCCACATCGGCTACCAAACTTAGGAGACATAATAAAAGGTTTAATGATTATAAGAAGCGCCCAAATCAATCGATGAGGCAGCATTTTAGAATCATGTCAAACATGATTAAAGAGCTCAAAAATGCTGGTCAGATAATGTCTAATGAACAGAAAGTCCAAGCGGTTCTCTGTTCGTTGCCTGAAAGTTGGGATCATATGAAGGTTCAGATGACGCCAAATGAAAATGTGAAAATATTTGAAGATATATCATGTCATCTTGAGTTAGAGGATGAACGCTTAGAGGCTTCTAAGTCCTTTAATGAAGCCAACTTTGCGAGTTCAAACTCTGGTGAAACACAAGAAAGGTAACATGGGACACAAGGCTCCCTACCAGTCTGAAGTTAAGAGACAAAAGAAAGATGCCAAGCGTGGCAAGCGTGGAGGCAAGAAGGATAAGACCAAAATGAAGTGCTACAACTGTAGCTCATTGGGTCACTTTGCTCGTAAATGCACTGAGGCAAAGAAGGTATTATCCTTGGACTCTACTTGCAAATATGCTTATGTTTCTAGTTGTGTAATGCTTACAGAATCTCATCCTTCGTGGATTGTAGACTCAGGAGCAAAAGACCACGTAGCTAGAAGTCTAGAAGCATTTGTAGAGTATTGACGGGTGTCTAAAGGTACAAGATGCTTGTATGTGGGAAATAATTCCAAATTTGCGGTTCAGGGTATCGGCCCTTGCCAGCTACACATTCGTGGCGGAAAAACTCTCATATTACATGATGCCTTGTATGCTCCTAAAATCCATCGGGACTTAGTCTCTGTTTTGGCTCTACTTAAGTTAGGATTTAGTTTGAACTTCCATGACATGTGTTTTCACATCTCTCTATGGTCTGTGTTCTTTGGTTCTGGTTACGCTTGTGATGGTTTTATTGTACTTGATTGTACTACAAATGTTACTACTATAAGTAATGTTGATAATTGTTTTTCATATGTCACAAGTTCTGATAATGTTGAAATGAATGTGTTGCATTCTACTCTTGGTCACATTGGAGTTGATCGAATGAATAGATTGGCTAGAGAAGGTCTTCTAGGCTCACTATCCCGAGTTGATCTTGATACATGTGAACAAGGTTTGTGATAACACCTGATTTTGACCACTTTTTATGGATCACTTTCAGTATCTTATGCAGGTATTTTCACTCTGTTTTAAAGGTTTTATAAGTGTT